>NC_057861.1:702215231-702515231 GCF_019393635.1 Dromiciops gliroides | reverse complement strand
CCGGATTTGAACTCAGGTACTCCTGAGCCCAGGGCTGGTGCTCTATCCACTGCGCCACCTAGCTGCCCTGAAGGTGATTTTTAAATTGACTTGAACCCTCTGTTACCAGTCTTTGTTTCCAATTTTGCAATGACTTTCAAAAATCTTAAGTTAATTAATGAGTTATCTGAATTGGTCTCTGTAGAAGACTCGGCCCCCCCCCCCCTTCTACCTCATTGGAATTGTTTTCCTCGGGATTTCATCCTTGAGAGTTTTTCCCTTCCATCTTGGACTGATTTCCCCTGCAAGTCATTAGTTTGGGGGAAGCTACCTGCCTTCCTCTGAACCCTTTGAAATCTTTGTCTCCCTAAGTCTGGAGTTTAGATCAAATTATTCCTCACTCTCCTGTCCAGACTCTGTGACAGGTTCTAAGATGGAGTGCTTACTTTCCCCAAGGTTACCATCAAATGGTGGTGGTGGTTGTTGTTTATCCTTCATTCTCAAAGAGGACCATGACTTTGGGGTGATGTCATGACTTGCACTGATTTGGATTTAAGTGAGGGCTGTGCAAGGTCCAGCCTCACTCTCTTTTCCAGAGCCATCTGGGTCCAGTGGCAAGATATATATCAGGATGACTGGAGATGGTCTTGGATGTTTAAGGCAATTGGGGTTAAGTGACTTGACCAGGATCACACAGCTAGGAAGTGTCTGAGGTGAAATTTGAACTCAGCTGTTCTTGACTCCAGGACAAGTGCTTTATCCATTGTGCCACCTAGCTGCCCCCTGCCATCATATGAAGTGACACTTTGAACATCACAGGTGCTTGACCGGGGTTTGTGGATGGATTTCAGTGGGTCCATGAATTTGGAGGGCAGCTAGGTGGTAAAGTGGCTAGAGCGCCAGGTCTGGAGTCAGGAAGACCTCAGTTCAAATCTGGCCTCAGACGCTTCCTAGCTGTGTGACCCTGGGCAAGTTACTTAACCTGTTTGCCTCAGTTTCCTTATTTGTAAAATGAGCTGGAAAAGGAAATGGCGCACCACTTCATTATCTTTGCCAAGAAAACCCCAAATGTCATCAGGAAGTTGGACATGACTCAAAAATGACCGAACAACAATGTGAATTTGGACGAAGAAAAAATTACATATTTATTTTCACCAACCTTTGATTTCCCTTGTAACCCTATGTATTGTAGTTTATGCATTTTGAAGCATTCTGATAAGGGGATCCTGGGCTTCCCCAGGCTGTCATGGAGTTCTAGGATGTGTGAAAAGACATTTATTCTGAAAGAGTCCATCTGAATCCCCCTGCAGCCTTGTCTGTGTGATTTTGGGGTGGGGTGGTATATAATTATTTATATACACTTTAGCTTCCCTCAGAGGAATAGAAGCAAACTCCTTTTTTTCCCTATTTGTCTTTGTGTCCAGGTGTCCTCCTGGTCCATTAGTATGTGCTTGATAAATGCTTTCTGATTGATCTGCCCCAACAACCAAAATTACCTCTTGCAAACCAGGTCCATAAAATAAGTTTACCTTGTTGCTTCTTTTACCTTTTGAAGGATGAAATTACTTTTACAGTGTAACAGGGGACTGGCCAGTGAGCCTCAACCTTAGTAGCATGTGCAAAGGGCTTGGCTGATGCAATCCTGTTACAATAACAAATGAAGGAATTGTTGTTTGTGGCTCTTGCTTGGGGCAGAGAGAGACAGGGACAGAGACATTGAGAGAGAGAGAGACAGAGACAGAGTGTGTGTGTGTGTGTGAGCGAGCAAGTGTGAGTGCGAGCGCGAGCTAGCTTCAACATGTTTGGCCAATGGAAATCTTCCATCTCTACACTTAACATACTTTTATGTCATGTGACCTACCCTATGCTAGGTGTATTGCTATTTCCTGAACTACTCATCTATTAAGTCTTTCTGTACAGGTGGTCTGTAGTCCATAATGTCATTGTGCTCTGTTGTTTCTGACTCATCTGATTTTTACTGAAGTGCTCCCTTGTATGCTTCCTTCCTCTGGTTCCTGTGTTTCCCCGCAGTTATATCTTCTTAAGTTAGAGTGTTATTTCATTCCCCTTTTACCTGCCTAGTTACCTTTGAATTCGGTATAACTTTTCAGAGCCAAATTCTAGCTATGGGTCCTATCAGTGACACCTATGGTGCCAAATTTGCTTTCTTGCTTTATGATCTCTTATATTCACCTGGCTCACACCCACACTAGATGCATTTGTATGTCGATATCTGAAGCCATATGCTTTGTTACTGGCTCCTTTCTTGGAATTTGTTTCCATTGAATTTCTGGTCATTTCTTACAGTTAATTCTCATAAGGTTCCTACTCAGTGATTTCGAGTGAGTGACATATAGGCAGGTTTTTTGCCCCCTCTCTTTTGTAGTTTAAGGTCACTGTAAAAAAGTTTTATTACTTCCTTCTGTTTTTTTTTTTTTTTATGCATCGTCATTTCCCAGTATACCTCACCCCATAGAACCCTCTCCTGTAAACCGACCAACAAAACAACCTCATCTGATAGCTCATACAGCACCCCGTCCCAACGGAATGGTCCACCTCATTTCTTCTGGGAGGAGGGGAAAATGTTTCATCATCTGTTCTCTGGGGCCTGCATTGGTAAATACAGTTAATATGACTTGGGCTGTCTTTTAGAGGTATCTTCATTTGCAGCATTCTAGCCATTAGGCATTTTGTTTTGCTTTCTTTGTTCTGTGTCAGTTAACACAAATCTTCCTGTGTTTCTCTGAAGTCCTCAGGTTTATCGTCTTACAGTTCAGTAATATTACACCATTTACCTTTGTTCAGCTGTTCCCCAGTTAAATGGTATTCTGACTGTGAGTTTCCTTTTTGGAATTCCCTTCACCAATGAAATCACAGTTTAAAATCCTCCCAAAATTATTGTACCCAGTTTGATGGCTATGAAGTAAAACCCCAGGATTGTTTTAATTTATATATCTCTTACTATTTGTGAATTAGAGTATTTTTTCATGTGATTTATAATATGCTTTTTTTTTTTGAAAAATTATCTCTTGATTGACTTATCTATTGGGGAATGACTCTTGGATCGATATATATTGTTGATAACCTATATATGTTAGATATCAGATTTTTTTTTTCAGATACTTGATACCCCCCCCCCCAACCCCTCCAAGTAGTTTAGCATACATTGATTAGGTACTTAAAACACTGAGCAAATACATTCTTACCAGACCTTGTTAGGTGCACTCTATCCCTTACCAATCATTTCTGTATTTTAAGCTGTGGTCCAGAAATCCTAGTTTTATTCCTTGACACTCTTCTTAACCAATTAACAAGCATTTATTAAGTGCTTACTAGTGTGCCAGGTACAGTGCTAGGCACTGGGGATATAAATACAAATAATAAACAAATCTCTCAAAGAGATTATATTCTAATGGAGAGACAAGTAAATAAACCTACATAAACATATATATCACACACACATATACATATCTATATCTATCTGTATTTATGTTTATATCTATGCCCATCTGTGTCAGTATCTGTATCTGTGTCAATGTCAGTGTCTATATCTATGTCTCTGTTTTTGTCTATTTCTATCTCTAGCTCTTCACTTCTTACATTTGCCTTTTTCTTTTGAAGTTCTTGATTTTTATTAACAGCAGTGATGAAAATGCTAACAAGACTTTATAATATCCTACCACGTTTACTCTGGGACTTTTGCACAGTAAGAGCAGCTCATGGTTATTTAGCCCTTTAAAGTTTACAACTCACTTTCCTCGTGGTCACATACCTACCAGATATTTTTATTTTTTAATTTATTTTTTCCTATATATTATTTTTATTTTTTAATCATAAAAATATTTTATTATTTTCTACTTACATGTAAAAATAGTTTTCAACATTTGTTTTCATAAAATTTTTAGTTCCAAATTTTTCTCCTTCTCCCTTCCCTAAGACAGAAAGCAATCTGATATAGGTTATATATTTATAATCACATTAAACATATTTATGCATTAGTCATGTTGTGAAAGAAGAATCAGAACAAAAGGGAAAAAAAACTAACAAAAAAGTAGAAGTATGGTTCAATCTGCATTCAGAATCCACAGTTCTTTTTTATGGTTGTGGAGAACATTTTCCATCATGAGTTCTTTGGAATTGTCTTGGATCATTGCACTGCTGAGAAGAGCCAAGTCTATCACAGTTGATCATCACACAATGTTGCTCTTATTGTGTACAATGTTCTTCTGGTTCTGCTCACTTCACTCAGCATCAGTCCACTTAAGTCTTTCCAGTATTTTCTGAAATCTACCTGCTCATCATTTCTTATGGCACAATAGTATTCCATTACATTCATATACTACAACTTGTTCAGCCATTCTCCAATTGATGGGCATCCTCCCAATTTCCAATTCTTTGCCACCACATAAAGAGCTGCTATAAATATTTTTGTACATGTGGGTCCTTTTCCCTTTTCTATGTTATCCTTGGGATATAGACCTAGTAGTGGTATTACTAGGTCAAAGGGTATGCACAGTCCCATAGCCCTTTGGGCATAATTCCAAATTGCTCTCCAGAATGGTTGGATCAGGGGGCAGCTAGATGGCGCAGTGGATAAAGCATCGGCCCTGGATTCAGGAGGACCTGAGTTCAAATTCCGCCTCAGACACTTGATACTTTCTAGCTGTGTGACCCTGGGCAGGTCACTTAACCCCCATTGCCCCACCAAAAAAGTCCCCAAAAAGCAAAAACAGAATGATTGGATCAGTTCACAGCTCCACCAACAATGCATTGGTGTTCAATTTTTCCACAGCTTCTCCAGCATTTATTATTTTCCTTTTTTATACCAGATATTTTTAGCAGCCCTGTCTGTCGTTGTCTGACAAGTAGAAGGTAGGCTGTATTTTGGAGGGCAGAGAAAATATTTAGGTTCATTAAATCATTATCTGAGTTGGAGATGATGGGTCATCAAATACTGTTTTCTATCAAAGAAACCTCCCATAACTGAATATGTTTGGGAAAGCCCTTTCCCTGCTCCAGTCCTAGAGGACCATCCATAGTGCTGTGTACAAATGCCTTCCCTCTAACTTTCCCTCTTTTCTTCTTTCCATAGCCTTTGCAGATTGATGATGATTTCTGCGGGCAAGACTTTAACCAGCCTCTGGGTGGGACTGTCACCATCGAGGGCACACCACTCTTTGTGGACAAGGAAGACGGCATGACATCGGTGGCTGCTTATGACTACCAGGGCCACACAGTCGTCTTTGCTGGGACCCGGAGCGGCCGGATCAAAAAGGTAATTGATCTTTTGGTTTATGGGCCAATGGGAAGTGATGACATTTTTTCCAGATTTTGTTGATTGGTGATGTCTGGAGCTTGCTGCTTTATTAGGCCTGGGGTGACTTGATCGAATGGTAGAGCCTGGTCATATAGCTGTAGGTATTTATTAGGCTTTAAAAGCCTGTTAAATTTGTTGAAAGATAAATGCAGACGACCATGTATTATGCGTTGTAGTGGAGAAGGCCTGGAACCTGAAGTCTGAACATTTGGGCTCTGTTTTTGGCAGGAATACTTGGGGTGTATTCCATGGAATGTCTTTTTGTGTTAGGTTGAGCAAATGTTTTGTGTTAGGTTGGAAAATGGGTTCTGCTGACCCCACAGGGTTATTGTAAGGGTTCTGGTGAAATAGTGAGCATAGAGCGATCAGGAGAAATTCCAACATAAGATTTCAGATGGAGGCAGTTGGCGGTATCCAGAGAATCTGCCGGGAAAGTGCCCTGGTGGACTTGTTGACAGAGCTGTTAGTCGTGAGGCTTGTCCATGAACGGCAGTGACGAGCTGGAGTGTGCTCAGAGAAGGGTGTTTAGGATGATGGGGACATTGGAGATGAGACCATACAAAGAATAATTGGAGAGATCTTTGGCCTAGTAGATAGAGTGCCGGACTTGAAGAACTGAGTTCAAATCCTGTCTTAGATACTTATTAATTTGGGGGCATCCTCATCTGTGAAATGGGAATGATGGTAGCACTTTTCCTCCCGGGGTGGTTATGAGGATCAGATGAGATAAACCTTTCTGTACTTTCTAAATGCCGGCTGTTATTATTTGTAAATCTCTCATCTTCAAGCATATGCAGGGCTGTTTTGATTGGCTTCCTAGGGCCATCTAAGAACAATGGGTAGAAGTAGCAGAGAGGAAGATTTTGGTTAAATATAAGGGAAAAAAACCTTTTTGACTATTAAAACTATTCCACTGGGCTTGAATGGACTGGCCTAGAGATGGTGAGATCTCTGGTTTCAGAGGTCTTTTTTTTTCAAGTGAGGAAATTGAGGTTAAGTGACTTGCCCAGGGTCACATAGCTAGTAAGTGTTAAGTGTCTGAGGCCAAATTTGAACTCAAGTACTCCTGACTCCAGGGCCGGTGCTCTATCCACTGCGCCATCTAGCTGCCCCTCAGAGGTCTTTAAGTTGGATGTGAATGACCACTTGTTGGGGATGTTGTGGGGTCGGCATGAAGGGGTGCTCCTCTAGGGTTGGATACATAGTCCCTGAGGTCCTTTCCTACTCTGAAATTCTGTGATTGTGGGAAAGAGAAAGAGGGATGCATCCTGTGGTTGCTGGGATTGTTGGCTGTAGGGCAAGGGTCAGAAATCAAGGTTTCTTCCTTGTGAATCCGCTTCTGGTTTAGAGGGGGCTAAGAAGACGAAGGGGCTGCCAGGTGGTTCAGTGGATAGAGTACTGGGCCTGGAGTCAGGAAGACCAGGGTTCAAATCCAGCCTCATATATCTACTAGCTGTGTGACCCTGGGTAAGACATTTACCCTGTTTGCCTCACTTTCCTCATCTGTAAAATGAACTGGAGAAGGAAATGGCAAACCACTCCAGCATCTTTGTCAAGAAAACTCCAAAAGGGATCATGAAGAGTCAGATGTGACTGAACAACAGCAAGAAGATAAAATTATTGGCTTCAAACAGCTGAAAGGAAGAGGGCACAGCTAGCACTACTGGATAGAATGCAGCACAGTAGAACGATAGCTGGGTTTGCAGTCAAAGGATCTGGGTTCAAATCCCAGCCTTTTCACATCCTTTGGGAAAGTCTTGTCTCCATCTGCAAAATGAGGGGGTTGGTCAGGATGACCTCTTAAGGTCCTTTCCAAGCACTTATAAACTTCTTGATGATAATGGTGGCTATCATTTATATAGCACTTTAAGGTTGGCAAAGTGCTTTGTAATTGTTTTCTCACCTGACCCTCACAATGGCCCCAGGGGGTCTCAGTGGAATGGGATGCTGGGTGAAATAGTGAGGTCCTTGTCAGTGAAAGCAGCTGAACGTAAGGGACATGCATGACCCCTTGTCAAAGATCCTATAGATGGGCGTCCATCCCTGGGTTACTGGGTGAGAGGGCAGACAAACTGACCTCTGGAATGCCCTCTAGTTATAGAAAAGAGAGGGTGAGGGAGCTGTCCTTTGCACCCACTCCTGGGCGGATGGAACGAACACATGGACATTCTGCTCAAGAGCTGAAGCCCAAAGGGAATTTACACACATCCTTTCTGTTGCTGAATGGGTGAATGATTGACTGTATCTGCGTCGCAAGTATAGGGTTTTGCCCAGGGTGGGCCTTAATGAAATATGTTGAATGAGTGAATGAATTGAATGGATCTGTGTGCTGGGCATAGTGCTTTGTACAGGGAGGGATTAATAAAATCTTTGCTGAATGAATGAATGAATGAATGAATGAATGAATGAATGAATGAATTGAATGATTTAGTGAGTCAGTATCTCAGGCACAGGACTTTTGCACATAGCAGGTTTTAACTAAGTGTTTGTTGATCATTGATGTTGAGTGAAATAGCAAATCTCCCTCTTTCTAAGGATTTTTAAAAGACTGTTGGTAATTAAAGGGAAACATGCAGACACACAGAGGGATTTGAAATAACAATTCAAAGGGCAGTGCTATGATGAGTCTGAAAAGCCCAGGATCAGAAAAGATTCCTCTGGGCTCCCAGAAATGGGAGCGGAGCTGGGTCTGCTTTTTTTTTTTTTTTCAGGGCAATGGGGGTTAAGTGACTTGCCCAGGGTCACACAGCTAGTAAGTGTCAAGTGTCTGAGGCTGGATTTGAACTCAGGTCCTCCTGAATCCAGGGCTGGTGCTTTATCCACTGTACCACCTAGCCGCCCCTGGGTCTGCTCTTTATTAGCTGCTGACTCCTTTCATTGACTCACCTCTTTTTTTTGGCTCATCCCTTGGGTGGGCCTGGATGAAACTTCATTCCAGGTTGTTTTCCTTGACTTTTGACCTTGCCTTGATAAGGGTGTAGAGAGACCCTCCCTTACTTCCCCCCCCCCAATGACCTAGCTTCCCTTTGGGTCCACAGAGGGATTTCTTTGTATCCAGAGGAAATTCCAGGCTCTTTTGTCCATTTACTCTTCCCCTTTATCTCTCCCCTCCTCCCCTTAGGTCAGAGGTGAATTTTTTAGGGCCTCACGTCACATTCCCTCCGAATCAGAGTTTCCATGCAGTGGAAAGTTAGAGCTGGAAGAGAGCACAGATGATTGAGTCCCACTTCCTTTTAGTACAGATGAGGAAACTGAGGTCCTCAGTGGAAAAGAGACTGCTGTGGGTTCATCGCGATCTCTATAAATGACTCCCCAGGCTACATGCCCCGCCAGTCTTTCCCCAGAGCTCAGGCCAGCATGGCCACCCTTGTCTGATCGACATCCCCACCCCGGCGCCCCCTAGGGGAAGGGAACATGCATTTTTTAAGTGCCTACTGCATGCCGTGGTGCTGAGCGCTTTACAAATATTATCTTAAACTTAACTGTCTCCAAAACAGCTCATTATTTCCCTTAAACCTCAGCCCTCCTCCTGACTTTCCTGTTTTTGTCAAAGGCACCACCACCCCGCTTCCCGCTACCCTGCTCACAAGCACAGAAGCATCCGTGAGTCTTCCCTCTCATCCCCCATAGCCGTCTGTTGCCGGGCCTTGTCACTTCTACCCCCTTCACATCCCGTGAATCTCTTCTTTTCTGGCCCATTCTCACAGCCCACACCTTCGTTCAGATCCTCATTGCCTCTAGTTACTGCTGCTGTTGCCTTAGCCTCCCCTCTCTGATGGCTGACCATATATTCTGAATGTATCTTCTATGTTTCTAGTCATTGGTAGATTTTTCTTCTCCCATTAGAGTGTATGTACCCTGAGGGCAGGCTCTGTGTTTTTGCTTTTCTTTGTATTTCCAGCACTAAGTACAGTGCATGGCACCTAATAAGCACTTGATAAATGCTTCTCTACTGATTGGCTAATCAGTCCCCCAGTTTCTAGTCTCTCTTTGCTCCAATCCATCCTCCACACAATTGCTCACTTGATTTTACAAAATGATTCTGACCACACCATTGCTCTACTTAAGAAGCATCAATGACTCCCTATTACCTCCAGGGTAAAATACAGACTCTGTTCAGCATTTGAAGTCTTTCACACTATAGCTCCAACTTCTCTTTATGGACCAATTATAGTTGGGTGACTCAGTGGATAGAGCTCTGGGCCTGGAGTCAGGAACACCTGAGTTCAAATCCTGCCTCAGATACTAGCTGTGTGGCTCTGGACGCGTCACCTAACATCTGTGTCTGCCTCAGTTTCCTCAGCTGTAAAATGGAGATGATAAATAATACCTCCCAGGATTGTTATGAGGATCAAATGAGAATATTTTAAAAGTGCTTGCATAGGGCCTTACTTATAGTAGGAACTTGATAAATGCTTATTCCCTTCCACACTCCCACCATGCAGGCTACATTTCTGACAAATCCGCCAACCTGCTCTTCCCTAGGTGTAGCAGCCCCTTTGCCCAGTCTGTCCCCATCTCCTTCCTCACCTTGGCCTCTGACTTGATTCAGGGTTCATGTGGAACCTTCCGCCCGAGGCTGCACAGATTTTCCTGACCTTGCCCACTCCCAGGTAGACCCGCCCTTACCTGGTTTATATGGATTTATCTATGACATGTTGTACCCCTGTTTCTGGAGTAGAGACCTGGGCCTGGTTAGTTGACTGCTTAATGGATGACTTGAAGAGCACAGGCCTTCAATGCTATGGTGTCCAAATTGGCTGTGTGACCTTGGGAACGGCACCCATCTTCACCATCCTCATCAGTGATAACAGTGTGCCATTCACATTTAAAGCTTGGGATGTGCCCTGCCCCCATGCTTTCATCCGATTCTCCCCTCCTAACAGCCCTGTGAGACAGGAGGGTGCACATGTCATTCCTGTTTTACAGAGCAGGAAACCGAGGCCCAGTGGCTTGCCGGTGGAACAGGGATATCCCCCAGGGTCTCCAGGTGGTTTTCTAACCATGCCACAGATACCTGTAAAACGAAGGTGCTGGGTTGAGGTTGAAGGTCTCCCACCAGCTGTAAGTAAAGTACTCCAGGAGGCGTGAATGAATGAGAGCTCTAGCCACCCAGGCTGTAGGTAACTGTATTTCATTCTAGCAGGGAGGCAGCCTGATGACATAAACCAAGAGCCAGACTCAGTCACCCGCTGGCTGGGTGCCACCAGGCTGATCCATCTTTCAGGGTCCCAGGCACCTCAAGACTGAAGATCACAGATGTGTTGGAGGGAGTTGGGGATATCACTCCCTGCATGAAAGAAATCACAGATCCAACCCCAAATAATTACATGTTATAGTTTCATGTCTTTATGCCTTATCCTTCCCACCAGACTGAGTCCCATGAAAACAGGGACCATTTCCTATCTCAACTTTGCATCTCCCCAGTGCCTTGGCACAGTGTATATTGTAGGTGCTTAATGATGGCTTGTCGAGTGACTGAATAACTAATATCCTGGTGGAATGTGTGTTGAGAGTAAGATGGGGAGCCTGGCCCCTTGGTGCTCCTCTGAACCTAGCAGAGCTGGTATCCACATCTGTTCCCAAAGTATTGCCAACTCCTGCTGCCTCGGGAAGAGTTAGCATTTGCTCCCGGCCAAGGCAAGAACGGGCCGCCCTCCTCTTCTCTCTGCTGAGCCTGTTGATCCACGCCTTGCCTGAAATGAATCCGCCTTCTTAGCTAATATTTACTGGGTTTCCATTGGCTACCCACTAACTGTGTATTCTTGGTCTCTTCCCTGATCTGTCAGAGAGAGTCGCAGGCCCCTGTGGGGAAAGGCAGGAGCCCAAGGAAGAATTGGAGTGTTTATCCTGGTTGCAGACTTGGCAGAGGCTCTGTCCTGGGAAGGGGGAAGCACCTTGGTTAGCGCCGAGTGCCGTTGCTTGGGGAAGGTTTAGGTCCTGGGCTTTCCTGCCTCCCCCTCCCCAATGGGGGTACCGCCTAGGCCACACATTACCCCTAAGCCAGGGCTCAGTGGTGGCTGGGAGGTAGCCAAAGAATCTCCTCCATTGGCCTTCATTCCCAAATACAGCCAGTGAGCCTGCTCAGGAACAAAGGGAGAGAAGGAAATAGAAGGCAGCTCAACAAGCCAACCAACCCGGCCATCACCCCTGAGAACATATGGAAGAAACTGACCTTCTCTCTTAGAGGGGCTCTATCCCATCGTCTGGGGTCCCTCCCTACTGCCCTCCTGGCAAAGTCCAGTCCCTTTAGCCTGGCTTGGAGGCCTGCCCTTTCAGCCACACTGGACCACCGTCTGGCCCCCGATTCACCCTTCATTCTCTTGCTGGGCAGTGGCTGTTCTTAAGTTCTGTAGTGCTCTTCCCCGCCTGTCTGCCAAAGCTCAGCTCAGCCCAGATTATAGATCTCGTACTTGAGAGACCTCAGAGGCACTTTGGTCTAGAGATCTCATTTTACAAATGTGGAAACTGAGTCCAGGCAAGTCAAGTGACTTCAGTGTCACCTCCTTTAGGAAGTCAACCCTGATGCCCACTCTCATGAAAAATCCCGTTTCTTGGTCCACGTGTAGAGAGAGCTTTGCCCTGGACCTCTGTGATGCATTTAAAGAACATAAGATCCTTGAAGGTTGGAATTATTCCTTGACTTTGTCTTTGCATCCTCAATGCCTGACATATAGTAGGTGCTTAATAAATGTCTGTCGATTGATTGATCATGTAATACTATATATTGTAGTTAACTGGGACTCTCCTCCCCCAGTTGAACGTATGCTGCCTTTCTTTGTGTTCCCAGTGCTTCACACAGTGCCCGGCACATAGTAGGCTCCTTGACTGGCTTACACAAGCTTTGTATCTTACCAGGCATTTGATACAGTGCTCTGTGTGCAGTAGGAAATTCATAAATGTTAAGTTGATCACAATGGGCAAGAAGCATCTGAAGTCCTTTTCTCTCCTCAGTGATATCTGCCTCCCTCCCCAGTATATTCTTCCAACCCAAGAGTCTCTTAAGTCCCCCACTTAGATAGCGTTGTGTCCCTCAGTCACCTAACTTGTCTGAATGGGAACCAGGAAGTCTGTTCTGGTGTGAGGACTCTGGACAAAGAGGAAGGCAGGGTGAGGAGGAGGAGGAGGAGGAGGAGGTAAGCACCAGTGGAATCAAGGCCAGACTTTTTTGGGCCCCAACATCCTCTATTCCTTGGTTACCCCTCATCTTTATTATGGGCCAGGGCCTCCAGTATTATTAAGTACCATCTGACTGGTGCCAGATGACAGACCCCAAAGAGTTCAGTCGACAGGAATTCAAGGATGGGAGGGAACTGCACAGGGAGAAGCTTCATGGATGGAATCAATTCTAAATCTTAGGATTTCTTGTGCTTTTTTGTTTTTTTGTTTTTTAGTGAGGCAATTGGGATTAAGTGACTTGCCCAGGGTCACACAGCTAGTAAGTGTTAAGGGTCTGAGGCCGGATTTGAACTCAGGTACTCCTGACTCCAGGGCCAATGCTCTATCCACTGCGCCAACTAGCTGCCCCCTTGTTTTTTTTCTTTAAAGAGTCTGTTGGATTAAATCTATTCATTCTGTAAACATTAAGTATCCACTGTGGGTAAATCGGTCTGCTGGGGCCTCGTGGAAGACAGCATCTAGATGAGAGGAAAAGACACTAACACATAACTACGACACACAGCTGTGCTGGACGTATAAAACACGGTACCTGGTTATGGAGAAGGGCAAAACAAAGTGTGTGTGAGCTCCAAGAAGATGGTCATGAAAGATTGGGGAAATCAGAGAAGGCTTCCTGAAGGAGGTTATCCCTGTTTGCAAATAATAACGAACATTTTTAAAGCATTTACCGTATGCCAGGCACTGTGCCAAGTACTTTGCAATTATTTGTGTGCAGTTATTATCTGTGCAAATTATCATTTGATCCACACAACCACCCTGGGAGGTAGATGCTATTATTTTCATTTTACAGATGAAGATACAGAAACAAACAGGTTAAATGATTTGCCCAGGCTCACACAGCCAGTAAATGTCTGAGGTGGGATTTGAATTTAGGTCTTTCTGAGATCAAGTGACTTGCCCAGGGTCACACAGCCAGTAAATGTCTAAGGTGGGATTTGAATTTAGGTCTGACTCCAGGTCCAGGGCCCTATATACTCTGTCACCAGGTCCCTCACTGATCTAAAGTCTCTTCCAGTTCTAAATCGATGTTTTTCTGCCTCTGAGTACAGAAATGGGAGTAAGCAGGGTATGTTGGAGGGGATAGGTTGGGGAGCTTAACCCGACAGGGCAACCTAGGTCTTTGGTTCCGTGAGTAGTATCTGTGTGTGAATACTGGGGTGTCCCACTTTGACAAGAGATCACGTATATAAGAAAGCTCTTTATAAACCCCAATGAATGATATAAATGTCTCCTGTTGTTATTGGTCATTTGGTCAGTGACCATTTATTAAGCACTTACTGTGTTCCAGACTACTGGGCACCTAAAGAAAGACAAAAGGCAGCCCCTACTCTCTGGGCACTCCCAATGGAATGGGGGAGACAGTCTATGGCCACGTAAGAGGGAGACAGCCTGTAAACTGGAGCTCATCACCAGAGGAAGGCCCTGGCCTTAAGGAGATCGGGCGAGGCTTCTTGTAGAAGCCGGGATACTAATGAAGTGGGAGTCTTGTCTGTGACTGATTCATAGGGCCTGGGGAGCCAGGTGACACCCTAGAGAAGGACTGGGGAGAACGGGGGCCCGTTCCTGATTCCCTCAGCTTCCTGGGGCCCTGCTGGGGTCCCTTTCTCTCTGCCTCTCCCCGCTCCTTCCCTGCCATCTTTCCTCGGAGTGGTAATCAGCAAAGAGTTTGATGGGATTCTGGGGAGCTTTCTTTCTTTATCTCCACAGGGCATGAATTTCCTGTGTTATCATAACATATTTTCTATAATTATAGCTGTGTAGGCCCTCTGTAAACAGACACCACAGTTATTCCAGTTCACACAGGGCGGAATAGGGACTTTGGCTTGGTCTCTGGGCAGGAAGTTCCACCCTTGGGGCTGGAGGGGGATCCCACTTCCCAGGGACCCTCCAGGGATTCCCGAGGGACTGTGGGGGAGGCCTTCACAGGCCACCCTCCTTCCTGAGCATCGCCCCTTGTGGCCTTGTGGGTGGCTGGGGCTAATGAGTAGGCAGGATGCTGGACTGAGAATCAGAGGGCCCAGCTTTCCTAGTTCTCATTCTGCTGACAACTTCCACTGTGACCCTGGTTAGTGGATTGTTCGACATCTGTGAAATGGAGACGCTTAGAGGAGCGAAGGGAAAGCCCTTTGAAAAGTTTAAAAAGCAGACTGTTAAATGAATGTAAGCGCTATGGCCACTTCTTTCCTCGGTGCGTGGTGTTCCCCCTACTCTTTCTACAAAGAGTCTTCTTTTCTGGGTCAGGATTGGGCCAGCCCTATTGAGGCTAGAGGTCATTCATTCATTCAGTCAACAAGCATTTATTGAATGCCTACTGTGTGCCAGGAGCTGGGCAGGCCAAGGAGGACGAAGAGACAAAAACAGAATGGTTCCTGCCTTTAAGGAGCCTATATTCTGTCATGAGAAACAAGCAATCCACGTGTAAGTATATACAACATACAGACTGAAAATATGACAGAAATATTTTAGAAAGAGAATCAGGGGAGCAGCTAGGTGGCACAGTGGATAAAGCACTGGCCCTGGATTCAGGAGGACAGGAGGACCTGAGTTCAAATCCAGCCTCAGACACTTGACACTAGCTGTGTGACCCTGAGCAAGTCACTTAACCCTCATTGCCCAATAAAATGTAAAAAAATAATTACAAAAAGAGAATCAGGGTCTTTGGTCTGAGAGAGATGTCCATTGACCATTGTTTTATTAATAACCCGTTGACCTTATTAATAAAAATGATTAAATTACCCAGTAACTAAAAAAAAAAAGAGAGAATCAGGTTTCTAGACTAAGGTGATTGAATATAGGGGACTTAGAATTGGGAGCTGCAAGGACTTCCTAGCTGTGTGTTGTGAGCAGGTGACTTCACCCCTGAGGGCTTTTGTGTCTTCTCCCCTAAACAATCCTTAAAGAATGGTCCCACCTTACAGGGTCTTTGAGAATGAAGATTCTTGTAAACCTGAAAGCCCAGAGGAGAGGAGCCCGTGACGTTGATGGTGATGGTGTGCTGAGCGGCCATGGCAAAGGCCACGTTTGTGCCCCACAGCTATCAAAATTCTCCCCCTCGGAGCCAGAATTCTTGGGGTGGTCCGAGGCAGAGGGAGGGGACAGAAAGGGTGGTGGACTGGGGATTGGTAGCCCTCGATTTGAGTCCAGACTCAAGTGCTAAACCTCGAGCCCTGAAGCCCTCCTTAGACCTCGGATTCTTTATCTCTAAAATGGGGATGATAATATACTACTACACTATGGTATTTGATCTCCAGACTCCACTGGCTGTTCCCCCATGACTGTAATGTTCTTCCTTCTCATTTTTACTCCTCGCTTCCTTCTACGAAAGGAGTTTCCCAGCCCTCCTTAGTCTTCACTATCTTGCCTCAGAAATTACCCTCAGTTTAGCCTGTTTTAATTTTGTCTGGACATTGTTATGTGAGTGTGTTGTCTCCTCCTTAACACCCCCGTGGTAGAGTTCTTTGAGATCACGGACTGTTTTTGGCCTTTCTCTGTATCCACTGCACTTAGCACAATGCCTGGCTCATGGGAGATGCTTAAAAAAGGCTTGTTGGGGGGCAACTAGGTGGTGCAGTGGATAGAGCACCGGCCCTGGATTTAGGAGGACCTGAGTTCAAATCTGGCCTCAGACACTTGACACTTACTAGCTATGTGACCCTGTGCAATTCACTTAACCCTCATTGCCCTGGGGACAAAAAAGGCTTGTTGATTGACTTACTACCTACTAAAGTTCTTCTCTGGTGCCTCATTGTGCCCCGAGTTTTCCAAGTCTCTACTGAAAAGTCAGCTCTGGAATTCTACTGAAGCTAGAAAGGGGTGGTAGTGGCGAATGGTATGGGGGCCAACCCCTGCTCTACTTCCTGCACTGCCCCAACTCCCACACAGAGTCAGGGACAGACGGGCCCTGGAGGGTCAACTTTGCTTCAGAGGACTGGGTCGTGGGGACAGAAGACCACTAAAAAACAGCTTCACCTCTCTTTCTGTCCCACCTCATTTCAGCGCCCTGGCACAGATCCCTTCTGACACCACCCTAGGTATGGCTTTGTTTTGAGAACTGGCCCACAGTGGACATTATTGTACGTGCACAATCCGAGGCCTGGCCCAGCCAAGTGCAAAGAAGGTTGGCCACTTGGGGATGATTTATTTTTTTGGCCACAGCAACTCATTAAAATGTTTACTCAGGGCATAGGGGTGTTGTGATCAGTGTAGGTGGATAGGGCTTACCCCCTGGGGCCCAGTGAATCCCACAAACATTTCTTAAGCACCTATTACAGGCCAGGTATCGGGCTTGGCAGTGGGGATGCAAAGATCATTGAAGCCTAGTCCCTGCTGTAAGTTCTGGACAATTTGATGTATTGACAGAGAAGCGAGACGTTTTGTAAACAGTAAGGCTACAGAAATATGACCCACTGTTATCACTATACAAACATCCCCCTCCCTGAGGCAGCAGATAGCCTCCCCTCCTGAGCCTGGCCAACCTTGGCGGGGCTCCAGACTGGGCCCTCCTTCATCCCCTTATTACACGGTATTCCCCTTCACACTCCCTGCCCTTGCACTGGCTGTCCCCTCCCTTTGTAATCTTGCAAGTTTATTATATTACATAGGAGGGTAATTATGCGGGAGTGTAGTGAACAAAATAGTTTTAAAAAAAAAGCAAGCCCCCCCAAAACAAGGTCCTGGGCTAAATGAGACTAAATGATCTCTTCTCACCCCTAAAGTTGTGGAGAGTATATGAAATATGTACTAGAAACAGATGGATTCTGGAGAAAGGATTTCAGTGTAGGCTGGAGGAGGATCATAGACTGGCAGAGGAAGATCAACTCATCATTCAGTCACTCAAAAAGCAATTATTAAATGCCTGCTGTGTGCCCAATGGGGAAAGCTAGATGTTGCAGTGAATAGAGTGCCCAGCCTGGAATCAGGAGGACTCATCTTTATGAGTTCAGATCTGGCCTCATATACTAACTGACTAGCTGTGTGACCCTGGGCAAGTCATTTCACCCTGCTTGCCTCAGTTTCCTCATCTGTAAATTGAGCTTGGGAAGGAAAGGCAAACCACCCCAGTATCTTTGCCAAGAAAACCCCAAATGGAGTCCCAGAGAATCTACATGACCGAAACTGAAATGCCCGTGTGTGTGGGTCGCCGTTCTGAGTGATGGGGCTTCAAGACAGAACGTCTTCCATTCAGAACATCAGGCAGGAGGGCGGTTGGAGGGCAGTGAGTCCAGTCATCTTATTTTACAGATTAGAATACTGAGGCCCACAGGGGGAAGTGGCTTGTCCAAGGTCGTGCAGAGAGCCAGAGGCCTGGCCGGGAGCGGTTTCCGGGCGGGTGATGGGGTTGCCTGTCTTCTATCACAGAAGCTGCTTTGTGTCTCCCTGATGGGTCCTGTTGTGGTTGGGTTTTTTCTTTCCCTTTTTTGAAGTTTTGACTTTGGTAACCTGACCTGCTGGCCAGGACAGGGCTTTTTTCTGTGTCATCTGCTGAGTAGTGGGAAAAAGCTTCCTGGAGGAGGTGCCACCTGAGTCGTCCTGCAGGATCTCATGGGGCGAGAGGCAGGAGGGTAGGTAACCGGCCTGGATGGATGGGGGTGCTTCTGGGACCCTGGGAATGGCCCCAGCTCCGGCCCCTCCTGCCTGCTCCTGCCTCCCCCCAACCTTGCCCGTCCCGGTGCCTTGGGAAAAGGAGGAGAGGAGGAGAGCCACTCCTTCTGCTGCTGAAGAGAGGTCGGGGCGGGTCTGGTCGCCTGAGCTCCCCTGAAAGATCGGGTGTCTGCTGAGACAGCTCTTTGCTGTCCTCCAGCTGCCGCTGGCTCCATGCCCCTGCCCCCCTCCCCAGCCCAGCTGCTGAGGCAGCATGGAACAAGGTTAGTGCAGGGGGCACAGCCCCAGGTTTGGGGTGCTACCGTAGGACGACCCCTAGATTTGTAGCCAAGTGAGCTTGGATTCCACCATGGCCACTCCCCATCTCTGCCCCCAGTTTCCTGTCTCCAAAGGACGAGGGTGGGAGGTGGCTGTGGAGGCAATGTCTCTAATCCTGTCTGAGGAAGGCCCTGGGCTCCCTGCAGGTCATGGAGTTAGAGCTAGAAGGGACCTCAAAAACCATCTTGTTCAGACCTCTAGTTTTACACATGAGGAAACTGAGGACCGGGGAAGGAGTAGTAAGTAAAAGAGGCAAAATTTGAACCTGGGTCCCGAGTCTGGAGCCTCCACACAGGCCCAGGAGGCTGGTAGACGATGCTCAAGTGGGTCAGGGAATAAACAGGCTCCTGCCTGTCTTTCTGAGAGTGCTCCAGGTGTTCAGCCAGTATGTGTGTGTGTGTTTGGGGGGGGGGTTGTATATCTGTCTGGGGGTGCGTGCATGTAGGGTTGTGTTTTTTTCCAGGGGCACGTGTGCATAGGGGTGTCTGGGCACAGGGGGCAGGGCTGGAGGGTCCCTATAAGTGCATGCCTGGGAGCCCTGGTGGAGCGGATGGTGGCTGCCGAGGACCCTCAGGCCTTTACGGCTGGTTGGCATCTTCTCGCTCCCTGGATGGATGGGAAGAAGGAGTCCAGAGCTGGAAAGTGACTGACCCAAGGTCTCCTGGTGAATGACCCAGGGCCAGGGCTCGCACCAGAGCCCGCTTCCCAGGCTCTTTCCCTGAGGTCTGATTGTTCTCCTGCTGTTCTGGCTTTGTCAGCCAGCCTCTCCCTGAGGTGAGGGATGATCTGGATCCCCAGTGCCACCTCCCAGAGCTTGGCAGCATAGTAGGAGGTGAGGAACAAAGGCTCCTTCCCTAATTGACTCATCCAGGACTGGGCTCCTGCCTGGGGCCAGGGAGCCCTGAGGGCTCTTGTGGGAACAGGGCCTGGAACTCATGGGAGGCAGCTCTGCTGGGGAGCAGGAGGAGGCGGTTGGCGCACTAGGGGGCAGACCTGAGGGACACCCTGAGGGAAAGGGGAATTGTAAGATCCTGCAGCCCCCTGACAGCTCCCCTTCTATGGGAGGTGCCTCTTCGTGCTGGTGGCTTCTCTCTGTTGTCTGTCTCTGTATATTTTGTGGTTGTACCCAGATGTCTGCAGGTCCTCTGCCCCCTTAGACCCTTGACTGTCTGGCCTTTTGTCATCTCCCCAGAGCTTAGGGTGCCCAGCATACAGCAGGTGCTTAACACATGTTTCCTGACTGGCTGGCATGCTGGGAAGAATTCTGGGTTTGAAGGCAGAGTCCTTGTTTCTATCCCAGTCCTACACCTTACTCCCCTGAGTGACCCCAAGCAAAGGCCTTTCATCCCATGTGGTGCTTCTCCCATTTGGACGCAAGCTTGGCATCGAGGAAGCACCTAATAAAGCTTTCTTCCTTGCTTTCATTTGTTCACTCATCCACCCATTCCCTCGGGCCTCAGTTTCCTTCTCTGTAAAACAAGGGAATTGGGTTAGCCAGTCCTTCCCGTCACTCATGGCTCTCAGATTTTTTGGTCCTTACCCCATGCTCTTCTGGGAGCTCACAGTCTTGCTGAGGGGACAATAGATGCCTATGGAATACCTTCATTTTACCAATAAGGAAACTGAGACCTAGAAAGGGTAGGTTATTTGCCCAGTTCACAAGGTCATACTGATGAAGGAAGGGATTTGAACTCAGGTCCTTGGACTCCAAATTTGGTCTACTTTCCTCTGTAGCACATGAGTCAAGAGGCCTTCAGTTCAAGTACTGCATTCTCCCCCCGCCCCGCCCCGCCCCCCCTTAGAATCATAGGATTTAAAGCTGGAAGAAATCTTATAGACCATCTCATCCAACCCTCTCATTTTATAGATGAGGAGACTTGCCAAGGTCTCATAGATAGTAAAAGAAAAAGTTGTGTGATTACCAGCTGTTAGCCTGGTGGACAGAGCACTGGGTCTGGAAATAAAAAGACCCCGAGTTCAAATTTGGCCTCAGATACTTACTAGCTGTGTGACCCTGGGTAAGTCACTTAACCTGTTTGCCTCAGTTTGCTGAACTGTAAAAAGGGGATAATGATATATTTCCCACTTTCCAGGGTTGTTGTGAGGATCAAATGAGATAATATTTGTAAAACATTTACCATAGTGCTTAGTACATCTTGGGTGCTTATTCCCTTCCCCCTCCCCATCCATATATAGAAGTAAGGGGTTGGATCAAACAATCTCTAAGATTCCCTCTAGCTTTGACATTGCTCTATCCTTGATGGGTGATGATCCAGCATTTGGAATGCTTCTGAACCAAGTCAGCCCATTTCATGTGCTGGCTGCCTCCCACTGTTGGATAGTTTCTTCCCATGACTTGGCCCTCCCATCGGTCTTCGTTCTGCCCTTTGGAACTGTCCTGGCTGGGATTCTGTAGCCCCTCCCCAAACACTGGGAGTTGACATGCAAGGAGTTCAGGCCCAAGTGTACTTTGGTCTGTCCCTTAACCAGGGAGGGTGTGTCCCTCTCTTTGGATGCCATCTCTTAGACTTATTTTTCACAGAAGCGTGGGCTGTCACGTACCAGGTCCAACCCTCATGGTGGGGGAGCTCTCTTTTTTTCAGAGGAAGAGACTGAGTTATAGAATAGGCACAGAGTGATCATTTGTTCAGTCGTGTCTGAGCCTTCATAACCCCATGGACTGTATCATCCATGGTTTTTTGTTTTGTTTTGTTTTTGGCAAAGATACTGCAGTGGTTTACCATTTCCTTCTCCAGTGGATTAAGGCCATCAGAGGTTAAGTGGCTTGCCCAGGGTCACATAGCTAGTAAATGTCTGAGGTAAGATTTGAACTCGGGTCTTCCTGACTGCAGACCCAGTGTTCTAACTGTTGAGCCACTGAGCTGCCTCCCAAGAATGACCACAGAATCTTCGACTTGTAGGGGACTTTAGCTAGGATCCAGTCCAGGGTTTGTCAATCGGTCAGTGGACATTTATTAAGCACCTACTATGTGCCAAGTCCTGGATACACAAAGGCAAAAGACAGTACCTTTCTCAAGGAGACTTCAACCTAAAGGGAGAGACAACAGGAAAATAACTCTGTACAAGAGATGTACCGGATAAAGCAACAGAGGGAGGGCGTTGGCATTCAGAATCAGCCCAGCGTGTATGTGGGCCGAGGACCCAGGGGGCCCCTCTCTCATTGGGTGACTCAGTATAATAAATCAGCAACATGGCTTTTTGTAGATGAGCTGGGCGATCCGTCTTACCCACACTTGGATGATTATTTTTCAGATGTACATAGATGCTGTTGTGATGAATAAAAGACAGATTCTCTTAAAATCATTATTGAATTTCTAGTATCTTTGTCTTTATGAATTTTCTAAATCAGTGGCTATGATGACTCGTGCTTTCCTCTCAGCAGAAGGGACTTGGCTACCAGAGGGTACTGGGCACCTGGAAGGGTGGTCCTCAAAAAGACAGGCCCATGTTTGAAACCTCGGCAAGCCTCAGGGGTCTCATATCAGTGCCTCCAGGATGATTTGTTCTCCTGTGATCTGGAAGTATGAGCCACCTCTCCAGAACTGAGGTGCCCTGGGAAGGGGACTGGCTCTGGTTTCAGGGGAAGAAGGCGCACATGATGCCTCTGCTACTTAATGTCACTGTGACCAACCTTAGACAAATCCCTTTTCCTCTCCGGGCCCTGGTTTCCCCTTTGGTAAATGGGGGGGGTGAGCCCTTGAAGGCCCTCCCCAGCTTTATATCTTTGATTCTGTGATATAGGGATAGATGGGCCACACAGCACAGGCCTGAGTGCAGAGAAGTGCCTGTTGGCAAACAGGTCAGCCTATTGGTGAACTAGCTCCTTGCACTGTGAAGGGAGAATTGCCTCAGAGGACGAGACTGGACAGCCAGCTTGCTTCCTTTGCTAAACACTTTGGAAAAGTTTCTGATTTTTAAGCAAAGCTTGGTATTTTGTGTTTTCTTTAACAGAAGGGAGAAGAGAGAAAGGAGAGGGTAGTGTGTGTGTGTGTTTGCTTCTTTTTATAATTGGTGTTTGTTTTTGTTGCAACGGATACTCATCAAGTGGGTTGTAACTAAGGCACAAACAGGGCACACGCACACACATAGACGTGCACATACATACACATGCAAACATGATCTCTCTTCCTAGCCTTCACCGTCTCAGTGCCATTCCGAAGGCCTGGGAATGCGGCTCTTCCCATCCCTCTTAGAGGAGGAGTAGCCCCCAGTGGTGTTTGGGAAAGTTTTCCCAGGCCTCTCCCTCCTGCTGGAAGTCCTGGGGTCACACCCAGGCTGCCTGGAATGGTCTCTACCAGGTTATTATCTCAGCTGAACCACAGGATTCTAGGGGAAGTCAGCCAGGATCTGAGGTCATCAGGGAGGCTGAGTCAGGTAGTGAATGCCAGGGAGAAGGGCAAGGAGACATTCATTCATTCATTCATTCATTCATTCATTCATTCATTCATTCATTAAGGTATCTCCTGAGCACCTCCTGTATGGCAGGGGACTCTGCTAGGCTCTGAGGAGGATACAAAGGTGAATATTATAGAGGACAAAATCCCAGCCCAGCAGATATGAAAGAAATTACAGTGGTTTACGGCTGGGAGTGATAAGGACCAAGCCAAGGTGTCGGAAGACCGGGTAAAGGAGGAGAAATATTTAGCTTATTTGGGGTGAGGAGGGCAAGAATTAGGGAAGTTGACACAGAGGAGCCCTTTGAGGTAGTCATTGAAAGAGTTCTAGAATGTGAAAGGATGTTGGTGTGAGATGTTCAGGTCGTCCAAGCCTAGGGAAGGTATGGGCAAAAGCACAGAGGTGGTAGATGGTGAGCTGTGTTCAGGGAACTCTTTTTTCTATTTTTTAATTTAATTTTTTTATTTTGGTGGGGCAATGAGGGTTAAGTGACTTGCCCAGGGTCACACAGCTAGTAAGTGTCAAGTGTCTGGGGCTGGATTTGAACTCAGGTCCTCCTGAATTTAGGGCCTGTGCTTTATCCACTGCACCACCTAGCTGCCCCCAGGGAACTCATTTCTATTCCTCCCCAGACATTTAGTAGCTGTGTGACTCTGGACAAATCCCCTAAACTCTCTCTCGGCTTAAGTTTCTTCATCTGTAAAATGGGAACAATGTCACCTCCCTTGCAGAGCTTTTGTCAGGATCGAATGAGATGATGATGATTGTTATTATAACAAGGACACTTGGAGTTTTGTACAAATATCTCCTTTTATGCTCACCATAATCCTGCCAGGCAGGTTTTGTTATTATCACCCCCATTTACAGATGAGGAAACAGGGGCAGACAAAGGTTAAGTGACTTACCTAGGGTCACATAGCTCGTGCCTGAGGTCAGATTTGAACATGGGACTTCCTGATTCCAGGTCTAGCACTGTCCACTACACCACCTAATTGCCTAATAATGTGTCAAGTGCCCTCCAGACTTTAAAAGCTTTAGATAAATATTGGCCATTATGATATATGAGGACACAGACTCTGGAGAAAGGAGGGGTTTGCCGAAGCTTGTAGAATGAATAACTGTCCAGGGGGCAGACTCTTCAGGTGTTCTGGTCCCTGCTGCCTCCGAGCTGTTTGCCTGGAACTTGGGATGGGCCCTCAGGAGCTACTGTAGGACAAACCCCATATTTTGTACTTGAGGAAACTGGGGTCCAGGGAGGTTAAGCGAATTGCCCGGGGTCACATAGATGCTAAGTTTCCTGTACGATTTGAACCCACTCCCTCTGCCCCTTCTTCTCTCTCTCTCTCTCTCTCTCTCTCTCTCTCTCTCTCTCTCTCTCTCTTTTTTTTTTGCAGGGCAATGAGGGTTAAGTGACTTGCCCAGGGTCACACAGCTAGTAAGTGTCAAGTGTCTGAGGCTGGATTTGAACTCAGGTAGTCCTGAATCCAGGGCCGGTGCTCTATCCACTGCACCTAGCTGCCCCCCTTCTTCTCTTTTTTTCCCCAACTTCTCAATGACTCTCCCCTAAAATCCATCCAAACTCCAGCTCTCTATCCATGAACCTTTGCCCAGTGGTAGGGAGCACTGGGCTTCAGAGTTCTCTTCTGCCAGGGGCCAGGTATATGACTCCTGGCCCCCCACCCCCCGAACTCCACAGAGAAGGGGGAGCAGTTTGTTCAATTTTGGGACAACAGCCCTTCCTTGATGTGG
This sequence comes from Dromiciops gliroides, assembly GCF_019393635.1. Lineage (NCBI taxonomy): Eukaryota > Metazoa > Chordata > Mammalia > Microbiotheria > Microbiotheriidae > Dromiciops > Dromiciops gliroides. The sequence goes on along the minus strand of NC_057861.1, from coordinate 702,490,672 downwards.
ACCATCATCTTCCACACCAACAGATGGAATTCCTGGCATTCATCTAGCTCTGCCCCTGGGGGTGGTGACGTCGTTTTGGAGGGGCTGCTGGCAAAAAAGGAGGGGCCTGGAGCAGGAGTCAGAAGACCTGAGTTTGAATCCCACACTTCCCCATTTTCCAGTTGTCTGAACTTTGGGTCTCTGTTTCCTTAACTGCGAAGGATACTGCATCAACGAAGAGAAAAGTGGTTTGTAAACTTTACACACAGGGATTTGCAAACCGTAAACTTTTATACACATATATGTGTCGGGTAGGTGCCAGACTTGTGGGTGCATTGATCTAAAGAACTCTCAGGTGTGGGAATTCCCTCCATCAGTGCAGGTGGGTGCACCTCTGCAGCTTGGTCTTAGAGTCATGAAGCTAGGGCCTGGAGCCCTTGTCTCCCTTGCTTTGGGGTCAAATCTCTGTCCCCTGCAAGGACATGGGAGTTTCACCTGCTGTGTCAGGCAGTCCAGATGAGAAGTGATGAGGCTCTGAGCTGGGTAAATGGTGTTGGCCGAATGACGGACCTGGAGCTCCAGCCGCAGTCACCTGGCCCTGCCTCTGTGCTTGCTTTCCAGGGTAGGCTCTCTAGGGAGTTTGAATGGGGTAACTCGTGTGAGTCCGGGGACTCTCTCTTGACTTCTTATGCCTCTTCTCCCCTGGATTTTGTATTAAATCTCTGACACCTTCTGGAGGCCTCTGGGAAGTCATTGGTTCAGAAGTGTTAGTGAGGGCAACAAATAACCAGCTGGGATACACCAGGACTCCTCCCACTTCCAGAAGAGACTGAATGCTGAGGAATCCAGAGAACAAAGGGGGCAAGAAGGGGCTGAGGAGGAGTTTGCTAAAGGACCAGAGGTCACAAGGAGATTCGGACTCCCAAGAGAATCAACCACTCAGGTGGTTGGAGGAGAATAGAGATTTCTTGGGGGGTGGGGTCAGACAAGGGGACTTGGGAATGCAGATTGCCTGGCCTTGTTGTAGACCATCTAGGTAAGGCTTCTACAAACTTGTCTTTTAAAAACCATCTCTTTTGATAACTACATTTCAATGTGATCGCTTCCATTCGTGTGTTATTTTTGCATTTAAAGTCATGATTCTGAGAAGGGATCATTGCTGGAAGGAGGTCCAAGACTTAAAAAAGGCTAAGAACTCCTGGCCTAGAGTGACCAGGGGAGCCAACCAATCAGTCAACAAGTACTTCTTGAGTACCTACTATGTGCTAGGCCCTGGGTGTATAAAGACAGAAATGAAACAATCCTTGCCCTTGGAGAGCTTTGTATTCTGTCAGGAGAGACAACATACACATATGGATACTTAGGAAATAAACACAGAGTAATTTTGGGGGGGAAGGAGCGAGAAGGGGAGTAAAGGCCTTAGTAGGAGGTGATGTCTGAGCTGCACTCTAAGGGAATGAGATTTTCTCAGAGGCGGACATGAGGTTGGAACAAGCCCTTTGCCAAGTCATAAAGTGTTGTGTGAGAGGGACGGCACGGAGCCCAGTGACACTGGGCTATGCCATTCTTCACACAGGACGCCCCATATCTGGGCTCCATGCGTGGTCCTCTCTCCTCCTCATCTCCGCCTTCTGCTTCCTCCACATTTCTGCAATAATTCTGCCTTCTGCAAGGAGCCTTTCCTGGTCCGTTGTTAACACCGGTGCTTCGCACCTGCCATTAGCTCTCCCCTATAGCCTGTAAATAGCTTGTTTGTACATAGTCGTGGGCCTCATCTCCTCCCTTAGATCAGGGCTTCTTAAACTTTTTCCACTTGTGACCCCTTTTTGCCTGAGAAATTTTTATGGACCCCAGGTGTATATGTAAATAAAATAGCTATGTCACCTTTTACTGTTGCCACATTTTTCATGACCCCCCATTCAGCTACACCCCATGTGGGATCTTGACCCATAGTTGGGCGTTCGAGTATAACCTCCCTGTTTTTGTTCTTTGTACACTCAGTGTGTAGTGCGCTGCCTGGTGCTTCGTAAGCATTTACAAAATGCTTGTTGATGACTTGATTGTCTGCTATGGCACTTGGCTGCCTTGGAAGTACCTCGGACCTACCTCCTCAGGACCAGACAGAATTCTGCTCTTGACATACTTGGTTACTGGCTGGTACTATTGGGGTGGGGAGTGGGAAGGGAAGGGAAGGGAAGGGAAGGGAAGGGATGGAATAGAGCGTCTGACAGAGAAGACCAGAAGCTCTTCGGTGGTTAGAGATAGAAGAGAATTTTTGAACATAGAGTTTCAGGTCTGGAAGGGACTTACTTGAGCATTAGACCAAGGAATGTTAGAGCAGAAAGGACTAGCTGTAGAACACGGGTCAGCAAGCTACAGCCTGAGGCTGCTTGCTTTTGTAAGACCTGTAAGCTAAGAATGATTTTTATCTTTTTTTCATTTTTTGGGCAGGGCAATGAGGGTTAAATGACTTGCCCAAGGTCACACAGCTAGTAAGTGTCAAGTGTCTGAGCCCGGATTTGAACTCATGTCCTCCTGAATCCAGGGCTGGTGCTTTATCCACTGTGCCACCTAGCTGCCCCGATTTTTATTTTTATAAATACAATTGGATCATAGTTTGCAGACCTGCCTTCAAACATAGAACAGTAGAACACAGAACACTTGATCCAGGAGGGAACTTAGAACACGTGATATCAGAGCTGGAAGGGACCTTAGAACATAGAGTGCAGAATGTCCGGTGGAAGAGTTGGAACGTAGAATGTTAGGACACAGAACATAGAACGCCAAATCTAAGAGGGTTTTTAGAACATGAACCGTCACAGTGAGGAGGCACCTTAGACTATGGAATGAAAGAGCTGGGAAGGATAACGGAACCATCTGGTCTCATCCCTTCATTTTTCAGAACAGGAAACGATGTCTACCCAGAATGGCTTTCATTAAACTTTGAAACTGTTGATATTCTGACTTGTGGCCGTGCCCAGACCCAAGGCCCCTTAGTGTCAGGCACCTCAGACTCTAGTACTCACTCCACCAGTAGGTTTGTTTTGGGGGCTGGGCTGGGCCTCTCAGGCCCTTGGCTCTTGGGACTTGTTAAGATTGGAGCGCACCACTGGCCATTGCTCTTGATTGCTGGAGCTGCCCACCGCCCCGTTGGAAGGGCACGAGGCTGCCCTCTGTCCCACAGATGAGCAGGAGGCCAGGCAAGGTGCCAGGAGTGTGTGGAGTGTTGGTGCCAGCCGCTCCAGACCTCGTAGCCACAAGTGCCCAGGTCTTCACTCCGTTGCCAGCGCTTGGGTAGGGGTGATAAAAATGCCACCCCTGTTGTACCTAGGGGCCTAGAGCTCTCTGAGCCTCTCAGAAAGCAACCCCCACCCCAAGGGAGGCTGGGGAAACTGACTCTCATTTGACAATTGAGGAGACCGAGGTCCAGAGAAATGACTTGCCCATGGTCACAGAGCAGATCTGTGGAAGAGAAGGGGTCAGAATGGAGGTCTTTTGCCAACGTGTCCGGTATTCTCTGCACCACGTCTTGCTCTTGGTAGATGGGTTCGTGTTCTTGAGTGTGCCTGTAGATGCTCTGCGTGGTAGATTGCCACTGTCCCACCCGCTCCCTGAGCAAGCCTGAGCAGATGCTGTTTCACGGCTGGGTGCGTACCCATCTCCTGTGTATGTGTGTCAATGACAGGGGACCAAGTTAGACCAAAATCCTCCTGTTCTTTTTTTTTTTTTTAAGGTTTTTTTTTTTTTTAAGTGAGGCAATTGGGGTTAAGTGACTTGCCCAGGGTCACACAGCTAGTAAGTGTTAAGTGTCTGAGGCCGGATCCGAACCCAGGTACTCCTGACTCCAGGGCTGGTGCTCTATCCACTGCGCCACCTAGCTGCCCCAGTCCTCCTGTTCTTAAGGCATAATCAGTTTGCTCTTGGTTCAAGAGAACAGTGGGATCCTGGATGCCTCCAGGCTGCAAGAAGGGTGAGGGTGAGGTGGAGAAGGGAGTTTAGTTGACGGCCAAGAGAAGGAATCCAGCTTGGGCTGAGGGAGAAAGGTCAGGTCCACTTCAGGAAGCAGATCAACTGTGGATCAAGAATAGCCTGGGCTGAGGAGGTGGATGGAAGGGTGGGGACGGAAGGACGTCGGCCACAGCTGTGCCTGGAGTCGGTGCCTCGCCCTGTCCCAGTGATCGCCTCATGCGGCACTTTATTCCTTGGCCTCATCTTTGTTCGGGTGGGAGCGTTTGGTACCTAAGCCCTCCCATGGCATTTCAGGCCCTGACCGACTTAGTCCAGCCTTCTGTGACACCGTTGCCCTTCTTGGCCTCTTCAGGGCAGCCATCTTGGCTGCCTGCTGTTCTTCCACCAACACCTGCTGTGATGCCACCTTTCCCTTCCTTTGCCTGCTGCCTGTTGTACCTAGAATGTGCTTCCTTCCCACCTGTTTTTAAGAATCTCCAGCTCCCTTCCAAACTCAGCTCTAGGGTCCCTTTGTATGTGAATGAAGTCCTCCGTAGTCCCCCAGTCACCAGTGGCCATCCCCAACTCCCAATTACCTTCTATCCACCTTTTACCTATTTTGTTTATACTCATATGCATCTTATCTCTCCCAGAGGACTTCACACCAGTTCTTTTTTTTTTTTTTAAGTGAGGCAATTGGGGTTAAGTGACTTGCCCAGGGTCACACAGCTAGTAAGTATTAAGTGTCTGAGGCTGGATTTGAACTCAGGTACTCCTGACTCCAGGGCCGGTGCTCTATCCACTGCACCACCTAGCTGCCCCCACACCAGTTCTTAAAGGAAAAGAAGTTCACTTTGGTCTCTGTAGTTGAGAGCCTACTGTAGTGCCGGGAACACATTCGGTGTTGATAAACACTCTCTGTCTTCTCTCTCTCCCTTCCCTTTTGTTCCTTTCCTTTCCTTCTCCCTTTCCTCAGTTCCTACCCCCTCCCCTCCCTCTCCCTCCTCCCCTCTTCAGCTTCCCTCTCCTCCCTCCCCCCCCCTTACCAAACGCACACACACATACATATATATCCCTCTCCCTTTCCCCCTGCCGTTCATTGTAAATTGGGGAGCTCAGCTTCCCTAAGCTGTAGTTAGGAGAATTCCCAAGCCCTCATGTAGTGGCTAGTGCTGGATGAAGTCTTGGGGAGCATTTGTTCTAGGCCCTTTTTCTACACCAAGCAGGAATCTTTGCTCCAGAAAGGACAGTGACTGGCCCATCAACAGGCACGCAGTGAGGTGGTCCCTTGCTTTGGCCTAGAGCTCAGGTCTCGCAACTTGTAGTTCAGGGCTCTTTGCTCATAATCATCATCATTCCCTCTGTGGTGAGGCACTGGAAAGGGGGATACTTTTCTGCCTCTTGCTTCAACACACCGACCTTGATTTCCCTCCTCCGCACCTTTGCATGGGCTGTGCCCCACCTGGTGGCTGGAGTGCAGACTCCCCTCACTTGTGCCTCTGGAATGTGAATGATGGGGAGGAAGCCTGCTTGGGGCTTAGTGAGGACCTGGGGAGAAGGCCCCTGAGCCGGGGCCCAGCCAGCTGCTCTCCACCCTCATTTCCCCCCAGGGCCGGAGCAGGGGACTCTCATATGGTCCTCATGTGCCCGCCTGCCTCCTTCTGGGCCCCGTTTGGAGCCAAGAGCCCCGGGCGGACCAGGGGGCCCTCTCCCCAGCTGGCTGTGGCCTACAAGGCCCTTTTGTTGTGCTGGATGAACTGGTTCCCCCTCCTCCTCTCCTCCCCTCCCTCCTCTCCTCTCGTGGCTTCTCCCTGGCTTGTCCTTCCTTCCCTCCTGCTCTGACAGGGCCCAGCCAGAGTCCCAACCCCATCTGGCTCCGGGAGGGCGGGGGGTGGGAAGGCAGTCTGGTTTTATGTGGGGGGTGGGGAGTGGCTGCCTTCCCTCTTATTGTCAAGGTGGAGACAAAGGGGGGGCCGGTGGGACACAGAATGGATGCCTCCTTCCATGCCTAGACCTTGCTGGGCCTGGAAACAAGGAGCCAGGCATTGTTCTCTCTCCAGGGGAGCTGGGCCAAAGGGCTGTGGCCTGGGCAGTTAGAAACCTCTCTGTTCCCCTGAGAAATCCTCTGCCCCGCCCCCTATTTAATGATTCTTTCTAATGGGCAGCCCCAGAGACTGACAGCTGAGGGCCAGAGCCACCTGTCAGCCTCCCTCTGTCCCTGAGAGAGTCCCCTCACCTCCCTGCCCCAGCCTGGGCCCCTTCCCACCTCTTGGTACCAGCCTTGAGAGGAGGGGACAGAGACCTGGAGGGCAGAAAGAAGGGGGTACCGGAATGGAGTTCTGGCTCCCACAATGCTTTCTAGGAGCGAAGGCACATCTTGGCCTCCCCTCACCTTCCCTTTCTCTCTTCCCTAACCCATCTGGGCTTGTCTTCTGAGATCCCAAGCAGGCCTCAGGCACCGAGGTGTGTACTGGTGACTGGCAGCACTGGGGGGGGGGTGTGTTATTGAGAAATTGGAAGTTGGGGCATGCAGGAGAAAACCCCAGGACCTGGCGAGGATCCCAGGCATCTCTATTTTTACCTGGTCTTTGGTTGTATTCATTAGATGCCTAAAGAGGGACACAAGCCCATGGCCCATATTGGTAGTAAATGGAGAATGGGGACAAGCAGCTCACATTTCTTCAGGCTGTGACAGTCTCATGTCCTGGGGAGTCTGAAGATCTGGGTTCAAATCACCTCTGGAAGCCTCAGTTTCCTCATCTGTAAAGTGTAAAAATAAAGTCATTTCCAGCCCTAAGTCTTATGATCCTGGGATGGGTAGGATCCTTGTCCCCTTTTACAGAGGAAGAAACCAAGGTTCAGAAAGGGCAGTGACTTGTCCAAAGTGTTTGGATCAACGCCCCTCCTACTATATAACACGCTATCTCTCTTTGTGCTGTTAGACTCTAAGCTAGTTGAGCCGGGCTTGTTTCATTCTTTGAATCTATAGCCCCAGGATCTAACACGGAGCTTAGTACACAGTAGGTGCCTGATAAATGCTTTTGGACAGCTGCTGGGGTGATCTTCCTGAGGCATGCGTCTGATGATGACATTCCCTTGCTTAAACATCTACCTTGGCTCCCCATTGCCCCAGGAGAAGATGCCTATTCCTCAGTCAAGGGTTTAGAACTTCAGCTTGTCATTCCAGACTCATTTCCTGTCACTCCTGTGACTGCCCTCTGATACCCCAGAGAGAGGGTCTGCCAGCTGGATGTTGGCCAGCTTTCCCTCCTCTCTCCCTCCCTCTCTCCCTCCCTCCACCTTTGCCCTTTTGCCTCACTTGTTTCTCCAGGCCTGGAATGCAGGCCTTGGCTTCTTAGCTTCTTCCTGCAAGGGCTTCACATGCCATTTCGTACAGAAAGCCTGCCTTTATTTGCCCCTGATTAGCTCTTGCCTTGTTATCTTGTTGTTCCTTATCTACAGGCAAGTTGTGTTGCCCTAGTGGACTTTGGCAAGTCTTGAACATTTTTGTCTTTCTTCCTGTGACCTAGTGCTTTGCATGCAGTAGGGGCTTAATAGCTGTTGGATTGCACTGAGGGGGGGGGCAGCTAGGTGGAAGCACTGGCTCTGGATTCAGGAGGACCTGAGTTCAAATCCAGCCTAAGACACTTAACACTTACTAGCTGTGTGACCCTGGGCAAGTCACTTAACCCTCATTGCCCCCCCCCCAAAAAAAAACCCCAACAAAAACAAAGTGAATTGCACTGAAGGAAGATTTTAAAGGCATACCCATTGGGGGGGGCAGTCATCCGATCTCTTCATGAAGAACTTCCTGAAGAAGCCTCCCATTCTGCAGTCAGAATGTTTGTACTGGAATTGGATGAATTTGGCCTCCCTGAGACTCCTCTCTGCCCTTTCCCCTGTCTCTCAGGCCCCCACTGGTTTTGCCCTCTCAAATGACACAGAACCAAATACCAGGGAAGGGATTCTTCTCCTCCTCCTCTTCCTCCTCCTCCTCCGAGATATAGAGCTGTGGGCTGAGCACCTCATGGTCTCCAGAGAGAGACCCAGCCCCTGGGGCCAACTCTGCCAAGGGCCAGGAGGCTGGGAGGGAGCACATCCTGTGCCTGCCCCTGCCCCCTCCCCAGGCTCCAGCTCAGGCCTTCCCCGCTTGACTGATGAGTCTTTACTATGCCGGGAAATAAATGCACTGCATGCAAATTGGGTGGCTGCTATTGATTGGGGAAACTGTTCTTCACCTTATTGTAACCTTAGGGAGGGTGGAGGGAAATCTCTAGATAAGCATTTTTTGTGCTTTTCCTTTCTCTCCCACTTTGGTTCTTACCCCCCTTTCTTCATTTATTCTTTCTCTTTCTCCTGCTCTCCTCTCCTTTCTTCCCTCTCTTCCTCCTTTCCTCCCTCCTCCCTTCTTTCCTCCTGCCCCTCCCTTATCTTTCCCCTTTCCTCTTTCCCTGAGTTTGCATCTCTCCCCTCCCCTCCCTCCTTTTCTTTCTCTCTCTCTCCCATCTTCTTTAGGGTTGCTTCCCTCCCTCCCTCCTTCCCTTCCTCAGGCCCTCACTCCCTCTCTCCCTCCCTCCCTCCCTTCCTTCCTCCCTTCCTCTCTTCCTCTCTCCCTCACTCCCTCCCTTCCTCTCTCCCTCCCCCTCTCTCCCTCCCACCACCCCCATCCTTTCAGTTGGGTTGTATCTACTGAGGCTGTGGGTTGCAGTGTCTTGCTCCTACCATTCCCTGTCTCTGTGACACTTGGCTGCATGGTTGCCCTTTTCTGAGCTCCAGTTTTAGCATCTGTGAATTGGTGGGATTCAATCAGAAGTATCATGGCCCCCTCTGGTAGTCTGCTGGGACCTGCGGACCCTGGGCCTCTTATCAGAATCCTGTTTTGAAATGCATAAAACACAATACCTAGGGCTGCAGAGGAAGCCGATTAGACTGAAATAACTGTCATCAAAGAACTAAAAAAAAAGTCACAGACTCCGGGTTAAAAACTTTTGAACTAGATACAGTCTTATAAGTCCTAGGGAAAGCCCCAGCCTCCTAGAGGCAAGCGCTATCATTTATTTGTCCTTTTTCTTCCTATTTAATAAATGTTTGTTTCATTGACTGTCATTTTGCTTTCCCAGGGTTCCTCCAACCCACCCCTCAAGCCTGTCTTCCTTTTGTATCTTTGGGGAATGGTTGAGCGGCCCCCCAGTCCATAAGGACAAGCAGATTGCTTACAATCCAATGTGTGAAAACACTTCGTTTTTTCCTTTGAAATGACTCCCTTTTGACCTGTAAGAACAAGCTAAGTATTTGACTGCTTTGTGGGAAATTCTTTGGTTGATTTCTCCAGGCATCTCCATCAAACTCCCCCTGGCCCCAGCAGGTGAGGCGCAGGCAGCGGAGGTCCTGCTCCCACCTTTGCAAGCGCCAAAAGGCTGGAAGGAGTTAGCAGGGCTGCCCCTGCCCCTGCCCCTGTGCTCCTCCCCATGGTTTGATCTGCCCTCCGCTGGCCTTGCTTGTAATTGACAAACTCATTGGAAGAACAAATGTTGCCGTAATTTAATTTTCAGACAAACAATAGTCCAGGGATGATGTTAAATTCATGAAACTAGCTTAATGTAATGAAATTTAATGAGGTAATTTGGTACTTACCTTGGCTCTGTGACTTTGCATACCTTGGGCCACCTGCCGAAGCCTCCTTTCCCACTTCAGATTCAGGGCAACTGAGGCCACAGACCTCCCCCTCCCCATCTCTTCTTGTCCCCATGGGCTGCTGATAGAACCCCCCTGGGGTGGGGGAGGTGCTTCAGACCTCTCTGGGATTCTGGGAAAAGCTCATGCCTGTGTTTCACTTGGCTGTCAGTTCCTGGCATATTCAGTCTATGATTAATAGATACATGTCTAGTGATTGCCAGTTTTCTATGGTTTGGGTCTATGTGTTGCCTATGAAAACCAAGGTCACTTCCTTTTTTTTTTGGTTACTTCCTTTTCAAAGCAGTTTCTTTCTTCCTTCCTTCCTTCCTTCCTTCCTTCCTTCCTTCCTTCCTTCCTTCCTTCCTTCCTTCCTTCCTTCCTTCTTTTCTTCCTTCTATCCTTCCTTCCTTCCTCCCTCCCTCCCTCCCTCCCTATTGGTGTCTATCTGGTCTTTGACATGGCTTTGAGCCCTTTGTGTGCTAGTTAGTTTTGCTTTGCTCTGGAGAATGACTGACCCTTGATCATCAATAGATTCACTCTTAACCCTGCTGCCCTATATCATCTCATAGCTTTGTGCCCTTGGGCATAAGGAAAATTGGGCTGGAGGGTGAGGATGGCTCTGAGTAGACTCATGCCTGTTGCTCCCAGAAAACCTAAGCGTGCTCGGCTTGTGTGTGCCAGTGTGCCATCTTGGCATCCCCGCGGGATTTAGAGCTGTGAGAGATTGTAGAAATCTTCTGTTCCAGGCTTCATCATTTGCATGCTCAGGAGAGGAAGTGAGCTGCCCAAGGTCACACAGCCAGGATTCAGTGTGACTGAAACACAGTGAGGTAGCGGTTCTGTTACAGCAGGCTGCCCGAGGACCACCCCTGAATGCAAGCTGTCAGTGCCAGGATCTGGTAAATGTGGGTGTCCCTGAGATGGCTCTGGGCTGTCAGCCTGTCTGGAGACAGTCTGTGCGCAGTGAACATAGCTGGGGTGACCAGGCCTCAAGTTAAAAAGACTCCTCTTCTCCCTGGGCCCTCTGTCTGTCTTTGGGTTTCAGTTAGACAGAAATTGAGAGAAGGTCTGTTTGCAGGCTTGAATCCAAAGCCCCAATGTGAATTGCGCCTTGCTGCATGCTGACCCCTCCTCTGCCTCTCCAGGACAGACAGACACTGCCACCTGGCATGGGCCATGGCGAGCCATCTGGCCACTTCCTCAAGGGTTCAATTAGGGGGTAGCAGGGATGGAATGCCAGCACTAGGGTACCACTGGTTACCTGGCATCCTCACAAAGACCAATAGGATTTTCTTTCTCCTCAGCGAATAGATGGGAGAACCTGGCAGTAGGGGCTGGGCATGCCTTGGGCTGCCAGTCACTTGGGATCTAAAGGGTTAATTTGGGTCCTTTTTTATACTAGAGAGAACCTTTGAGAAGACTGATGTTAGCTAGGAATGGAGGGGAGGGGAGCTCACCCTCTCTGCTCTTTGCATCTGTGGCCAGGGACTTTATCATCTAAAGAGCTTCTGTCTCCCTTTCTCTCTCCCTTGGCTCTGCTTCTTACTAAGCGTGTGACCTTGGGCAATTTGCTTAATTTTGGGGGGCCTCAGTTTCTCTATCTGTAAAATGAGGAGATTGGTCACTAGATAATCTCTCAGATCCCTTCCAGGTTTGGTGTCTCTTGTTCTGGTGCTTATTTTCCATACTACTTCTTCTCTTTTCCCCGCTTATCTCTTCACTCTCCTATTTATAATCCACATCCTTTTCTTCTTCTTCTCTCCACTCTTTCCCCTTCTCTTCATTTTTGCCTCTCTCTGTGTCTTTATCCCTTTTCTATCTTCTTCTTCCTTTCCCTCCCCCTTCCCCTTCTTTCCCTCCCTCTTTAATCAGTGAATCTTCCAAAAATATTTTTTAAAAAATCTTACTGCTGTCATTTGTTTTTACATCACCCACATTTCTGAATTCTTTCCTCCCTCTCCTACTCAGCAAGCCGTACTTTGTAATGAATACTTAAAATGAAAGAAGGGAAAAAAAAAAAAAGCAATTCTGGGTCTCCACCGAGTCTGCCAGTATATATTTCATGTGAAACACTTGTAGTTGTCCCCAACGAGGGATGTGTGTTTTCTCTTCTCTTCTCGGGGGCTGAGCTAGATCATTATATGCAGTGCTCACTTTCAGAGTTCATTTCCCTCCAACAAATCGTTGCTTGCTCTTTCCTTCCCCCTCTGCTTCATAACAGAGAGAAAGCTGGCTGAACAGTGGCTAGATCACTGGGCCTGCAGTCTGGAAGACCCAAATTCAAATTTGACCGGAGACATTTAATGACTAGGTGACCCTGGGCAAGTTACCTGAACTCCATTTGCTTTGGTTTCTTCAATCGTAAAATTGAGATAATAATAGCACCTACCTCAAGTGCATTGTGAGGGTAGCATGAGTGAATATTTGTAAAAAGTGCCTGGCCAATAGTAGGTGCTCTATAAATGTTTATTCCCATTCATTCTCCAATGGATTCATCCCTGAGTTAGGCACCATGGGAGACACAGATGTGTACAATTTGGGTTGGCTCTCACTGATTTCTCTGTAGCCATCCCCACTGGTTGGCCCTTTCAGCATCTCGGTGAATGACACCAAAGGTCTGAGGCAGGCCCAAGTCCTTAGTTTGGGCTGTAATAGCTATGGGGTTAGGGTCACGACCTAGCGTTTTGATCCTCCGGGTTCCCATCTGGTTTTGCCTGCAGTTTGAACTTGGCTTATTCATTCCCCTTTAATGTGTCACACTTTGCCCATCAGTTAAAAGGCATCCCATCACCGTCAACAAACAGTATTTATTAATAACATCGGGTGCTCGGATGTCTGGAAAGTGCTTTGAGCACTTGATTAAAAGGGGACAGATAAATGAAAAATGCTTCTTGTTAATAAAATGGCTCCTTGTTATCAGATGCCCTTAGGAAGCTTGTCATAATACATATTTATTGTGTATTAACCCCGAGGGAGTCACGGGACCACATTCCGTAGTGGAGAGGGGCTCTTCATGGTGGCCTCACAGTCAAGGGTACCAGCGTGATGGGGAAGGGAGAGAGAGAGGCCCGGGAGGCACCCAGAGCTTTTGAAGAAAGGGGGATGACCAGCCTGTGGAAAGAAAGCACAAGCCCTTTTGAAGGCCACTGTGGGGGGACAGGGCTCATGGGAGCCTCGTAAACTAATGCCGGTTCATCGCGCTCTTATGATAGAGAGCTGTGGACCCTGGGGGACAGTGCTTTCCTTATAGGGCCTCAGGACCATAGAATTATATAGCCTGAAGGGACTCTGGGTGGCATCTGGTCTAATTACTGCATTTTACAGAGGAGGAAACTGAGTCTCAGAGACATGCCTAGGGGTAGACCCCAGAGGTGAGTGTAGGTTTTCCGGGGCCTAGTCAAGCACTCATTTCAATGAACTACATTGCTTCATACTGAACATTTGATAAACATCTTGGATTTAAGTTTCTGACCCTCAATCCCAGCACTCCTGTAACTCCCCCAGGTTTCCTCAAGAATTGGCAGGTACCTTAGCATGACTTCCTGCCCCTATGTGGAGACAATACACAAGCATCCATCCGAAAGGCATCGTGCCCTCTCAGTTTCCTTCTCTGTAGAATAAGGGGGACCTGAGGGAGGTCATCTTTAAATTGCTTTTCCACTCGAAAATTTTACGAAACCCTTCTCTGTGTGTGAATCTCCCAACCCCAGCATTTTGTCAAGGAGGAAACTGAGACACACTTGTCCAAGGTTAATTAGTGGCAGAGCCTGGACTGGGGACTTCTGCCTCTCAAGTCCACTCAAGTCCACTTTTTGCCCTGTTATAATAGGCATAATAGTCGGTGTGGGTTGACCTGATAAAGCACATAGCTTTGGAGGCCTACCAGAGTTTGATCTTGGGCCTCTTGTCCAGCCTCATCTCTCACAATTCCTCTTTGTGCCCCCTGAGATTTCCCCAAACTGGACTACTTGGCATTCTCCGGACAAGCCCCGATTTCTTGAGTCTCACTTTGCTTACATCATCCCTTTCCCACCGTCTCTGCACACGGAAACCATATCTCTCCTTTAAGGCCCAGCTGTACTGCCACCTTCCTCCCTGAAGACTTCTCTGATTTCCCCAGACAGAAGTGATCCGTCATCTTTATTTCCACAGGGCTTTGTTTCTGTGCCCCTTGAGCGGACCCTCCCTCAGCCCCACCCCCATTCAATCAATTCTAGGGGCTTCCTAGGATAGTCTCAAGAATAGGATCAAATGGAGAATTCTCTCTCCACAACCTGGGGCCTTCCTTTCCATTCTTACACTTCATGCTCCTCTAGGTACGCCCCGAACGGTGACACTGGCCTCCCGGCTGTTTCTTGAACATGACACGGCTCCTGACGCTGGCCGTCATTTGTACTAGTGGTCCCCCTGGCCTGGAATGCTCTTCCTCTTCTTCTCTCCCTCCCACTTTCAGCTAAAGTCCCATCTTCCACAAGAAGCCCTTCTCAACCCTGCCAATACTAGGGCCTTTCTTCTGCTGGATATTTCCGGTTTATCCAGTGGTTGACACAGTGCTTGACATGTTGTCCATTCTCTCCCCAACTCCTCTTCTACTCTGAGCTCCTTGAATTGAGAGCAGGGACTCACTTTTGGCCTGTTTTTTTTTTTTTTTGTGCCCCCCCCCCCCCCGGCTTAGTGCAGAACCCAGCACATAGTGGGTACTTCATAAAGACCTGACTGATTCCTAGTCATTTCCTTCTACCTTGTGACATAGTTACTATACACTCGCAGGATCTCTGGGGGTTCCATTGGGGCAAGGGCTGCTGCCTTCATTCTCTGTCACACCGCTTTTGTCAGGGTGTGAGGAGATAATGATGAAAGGTCTGAAGGGGCCTGAGCTCTCCTGCCTGCATTTTCAAGGAGAGGTTTAGGAATGATGCTGTAATGGTGGAATTTTAGGTGTGGTGTAAATGGGGAGACCGAGGGAAGGGATTATTTATTTACCCTCTGACCTGACTAGCCCCACCTTCCCCTCTCCCTCCCTCCCTTTTCTCTTGACCTCCATCTCCAGTGGAGTTTTATGCCCAAAGCATTTAAGAATGTAAATAAGATCCTCTCCTGGCTACTTCCCCTGAGGGTCTATTAGAACCCCATTCTCTGTATCTATACCCATATGGCTCTGCATCTATCTGGAGATCTATTTCTCTATCTTTCTCTCTATCTGTCTGTAGGCATATCTTTGTATCTATCTAGCAGTCTCTATCAGTATCTGTTTGTCTCTCTTATCCATCAGTATCTGTATCTTTCTATATCCCTCTGGCTGTCAGAGCCCGCTTCCCCCTTTGCCACAAGGGATTATAAGTGAAATGCTGGTCAAAGGGAAAAAAAGAGAATCTCTGACTGGACAATCTGTTGACCCTGGGACATACATATGCTGGGAGTTGGATTTATTTTGGACCGAATCCCAGATCTCAGTTTGTTTACCGGCCAATGGCCTCTTCAAGCATAGCAACAACATTCTGGTTAATTGAGGGTTTCAGGTAGTTGGTTTCTGGTTTTATTATGCTTTGATTTCCCTCTCCTGCTATTTCCCTGAGCCGATGAGGTTGGTTTTCTATTCTTATCCTAGGGTAGCTGCGCGCCTCCCTCCTCTCTTACTTTTCGGCCCCCCTGGGGAATATTTCTTTTTGGTTTCTGGGAAAACCGGCCTCCTGATGCTCAGGCATGTTCAGATCTGTGAGTCTGTTAGAATGTCAGAACGTGGAAGGGTCTTAGGACACAGAATGTTAGAGCGTGGAGGTCCCTTGGAGTGCAGAATGCCAGAGCTTCAAGGAGTCTTAGAATGTAGAACTTGGAATGAATCTTCTGCAGGAATCCTTTTCCCTTTTTTTTTTTTTTTTTTTTTTTTTGCGGGCAATGGGGGTTAAGTGACTTGCCCAGGGTCATACAGCTAGTAAGTATCAAGTGTCTGAGGCTGGATTTGAACTCAGGTATTCCTGAATCCAGGGCCGGCACTTTATCCACTGCACCACCTAGCTGCCCCAGGAATCCTTTTCCTACACCTTGGACTTCTAACGCCTACCCTTTCTTCATTATTCCCCGCTGACCCTGCTGACCCCGTGTCTGTGTCTAGCTTGTTTGTATACATGTCTGCTTATTGCCTTCCCCTTTAGGTTGCCAGCTCCTCATAGCCCTGGGTTATCTTTTGTCTCTTTTTGTATCCCCCGGGGCTTAGCAGTGTGCCTTGCACATAGTAGGCATTTAACAAATGCTTATGGATTGACCACTTTCGAATGTCAGGGCTGGAAGGGACCCTGGAGATCATCTGAACCAGTGCTGTCATTGTACAGATAATGAACCTGGAGTCCAGAGAAAGGAAGTGAACTTCTTCTTTTTTTTTTTTTTTTTTTTTGGTGGGGCAGTGGGGGTTAAGTGACTTGCCCAGGGTCACACAGCTAGTAAGTGTCAAGTGTCTTGAGGCCGGATTTGCACTTAGGTACTCCTGAATCCAGGGTCAGTGCTTTATCCACTGTGCCACCTAGCTGCCCCAGGAAGTGACTTCTTTAAGGCTATACAGCCAGTCAGGGACATTGTTGGCTGGCTCAGTCTTCCTGCCTCCCAATCCCGGTGCTGCCTTCCTTGAACCCTCACTGGATCTGGACTGTGACAGACCTGAGAGCCTTTGGTGGTCGGGAATGTACATGGACTGGCATGATTGTTTATTTCACTGGGTTATTCCTGAGAAAGTCCTATAGAGATGTGAGTAATAGATGATAACAATGAAAATAGATTCTTATGATTTTCCTGTGGGGAATTGCTATTGGCTCAGCATTCCTTAGAACATTCCAAGAAGAGTTGGTCAGTATCCCTGTCCTTGACACTTTATAGGAAGGGGCAGGGAGAGTCTCGTGCAGATCCTTGAGGGCAGCTCAGAGGGCACGGCTTAGGGGCTGTGCCCTTTTGGAAACCAAAGCAGGCTTTGCTTGCTAAATTACTGCCTTAAACTGAGGCCGCAGGGGCCCAAGCATCGCATTACCGGCAAACACACCCTCTTCACTCAGAAACTTTTAGGACCAAAGCCTCCCAGGGACATTTCAGGTTCACAGCGTCTGAGGCTGAGCTAGTCTGATTTTACAGTCATTAACTCCGTTTAACCCCCTGCAGTGCCCCAGAAGCCCAGCCTGACTCACTGGCTGTGTTCTCTCGGCACGGACAGCCGCAATTCTCTCTCAATAACTACCCGTGGACCAGCAACTTTGGGGAGTCACTTAACCTTGATGGGCCTCAGTTTCTTAACCTGCAAGAAGAGGCCGGCCTCAATGACCTCAAAGGGAGATGTTGAAAAACAACCCAGAAGATAGAAAATACCAGGAATGTCCAGACTTGGCAAGACCAGCACATTAGAGCATGCTTGTTCATGCTACACAGGGTGTTTTCATCAGTCCGGATCAAAGGGGTTTCTTTTAAAAAGGGCTCACCCTCATCAGTACTCACTGCTGGGCCATCAGGGAGCCTGTTCGGTTAGTTAATGGGGCCTGTATTCATTCACTGGTACAGCTTGTAGTTAGTTGCCCCATCTTACTTAAGGTTTCAGGTAAGAAGTAAAATTCATTTTCTTTTCTTTCTTTCTTTCTTTCTTTCTTTCTTTCTTTCTTTCTTTCTTTCTTTCTTTCTTTCTTTCTTTCTTTCTTTCTTTCTTTCTTCTTTCCTTCCTTCCTTCCTTCCTTCCTTCCTTCCTTCCTTCCTTCCTTCCTTCCTTCCTTCCTTCCTTCCGTCCTTCCTTCCTTCCTTCCTTCTTTCTCTCCTTCCTTCCTTCCTTCCTTCCTTCCTTCCTTCCTTCCTTCCTTCCTTCCTTCCTTCCTTCCTTCCTTCCTTCCTTCCTTCCTTCTTTCTCTCCTTCCTTCCTTCCTTCCTTCCTTCCTTCCTTCCTTCCTTCCTTCCTTCCTTCCTTCCTTCCTTCCTTCCTTCCTTCCTTCCTTCCTTCCTTCCTTCCTTCCTTCCTTCCTTCCTTCCTTCCTTCCTTCCTTCCTTCCTTCCTTCCTTCCTTCCTTCCTTCCTTCCTTCCTTCCTTCCTTCCTACTGGACATTCATTCAACATTCCTTTATACTAGGGGTATAAAGTCCCTTGTGAGGTAGTGGGGGGAAGCCAGCAGGGGAAGGCTGTCTCAGCACGGAGGGCTTCCCAGCCCTCCTCGGTATGGAAATGGACATTTAGAGTATAGTCAGCAAGAATAATTAGTTAAAACAGGAAAATTTCAGATAGGGCGTTAGAGCAGATTCCTCTCTTCTCCCCATCAAGTGCCTCTACCACTGTCTCCACCCTTACCCTTACCTGAGGGCCTCTGTATCCAGCTTGGTGGTATGGTGATAAGCGTGCCAAGCCTAGAGTCAGGAAGACCCGAGTTCAAATCTGGTCACTTCCTAGCTGCATGACCCTGGATAAGTCACTTAATCTCTGTCTGCCTTTGTTTCCTTAACTGTAAAATGGAGAGAATAACACCACCTACCCTCCAAGGCTGTTGTGAGGATCAAATGAGATACTATTTGTAAAATGCTCAGCAGAAAGCCTGGCACAAGGCAGGTGCTTAATAAATAGTGTTTCCTTTCTTCTTCTGTTGGATGCTAATTGTCCTGGGGCTCTATGGAGGAGAGTCGAATGGATGGACATAATGGGCTGTGATCAGCATTTCAGGAGGGAATTTCCACATTGATGGAACTCTGCTGAACCCATCGATTGATCAGTCAGTCAATCACCAAGCATTTATTAAGCACTTCTGTCACAGTCACTGTGCTAGACACTGGACAACAGAATCACCTCGTGTTAGAAACAGCTTCAAGGGAATGGGGTAGGAAGGGAGAACATTTCCTTCCTTCCTTCCTTCCTTCCTTCCTTCCTTCCTTCCTTCCTTCCTTCCTTCCTTCCTTCCTTCCTTCCTTCCTTCCTTCCTTCCTTCCTTCCTTCCTTCCTTCCTTCCTTCCTTCCTTCCTTCCTTCCTTCCTTCCTTCCTTCCTTCCTTCCTTCCTTCCTCCCTTCCTCCCTCCCTCCCTCCCTCCCTCCCTCCCTCCCTCCCTCCCTCCCTCCCTCCCTCCCCCCTCTCCCTCTCTCCCTCTGCACCTGTTATATACAAAGCCCAGTGAGAGGCACTCTGGGGATTATGAGATGAACAAGAAAGTTCCTGCCCTCAAGGAGCTTATAGTCTAGTAATAAGGACTCTTCAGATGTGCCCTGAATGTTTAAAATATGAAGCAGAGTGTGATAAATGCCATCAGAGCCCAAAGATGCCTTAAACATCCTTTAGCTGTGGTTGGAGATGTCAGGGGTTGATCCCAAAGTTCTGAGAGCTCAGAAGCAGCAGAAACAAGGTTTGAGCCTGAGGTCATGTTCCTTGCCAGTACCATTGACTGTTATTCCAGGACACTTGGTGCAGAAGCTGTAAGAGAATTCAGAAGAGGGAGGTGGACTGGGAGAAGCGGGGAAAGTTCCTTGGAGGAGCTGGGCCTCATTGGGGACAGATGGGTAGAATTTGGACTGGTAGGGGTTGGCGAGAGAGCATTCTGGGCTCAGGATGAGCAGTTCAGGCGAAGTCGTTGTTAATGAAGGAGAGGAGCCTCGAATGGCAACACTTAACTGGGGGGAAATTTGGGAGAACCATGTCCTGGTGCCCGTCCTTCGAATACTGCAATAACCTGGCAATGTCACTTGCTGGAATGTGGCTCAGTGGGTACTGGGGATGACTGACTCAGCCCCACACCCAGATTGAAGGGAGAGAGGAGCCTTGCAGGCTACATAGGATAGTTCCCAGCCTCTTCTTGTGTCTCCTGGTGCCTCTGGACCAGCTTGGTTCCTGGCACATAGTAAATGCTTGTTGATTGACTGACTGAGTGCTCCTCATTTATATTTCTCCCCCCTTCCCCCTTCCTGTGTGTTTAAGGCTTCTTCTAATTAAGGGGGGGTGGTGATAGTCATTTTCTAGGTGTGGTTCTCTTCCCTTTGGGGAGAGGGAGTGCTTAGGCCACAGTTGTTGCTCAAAAATTCTTCTCTCTTCCCCACTCCCCCAAAAAAGTTTCTTCAAGTCCTTGAAGGCTCCAAATGAAAATTTCTTCAAAAAGGGAAGAGAATGGAAATGTAGCTTAGATGTTAGGTCCCTGAGCAAATTGAATCCTGTGGGGAGTGCCCCCCCCCAAAAAAAAGCCCTAGACTCAGATGACCACAGGCATAGAACTTGAAGGAATCTTAGAGTTCATCTAGGCTAGTCCCTTCATTTTTAAATTAAATTAAATTAAATTAAATTAAATTAAATTTTTTAATTTTTTGCGGGGCAATGGGGGTTAAAGTGGCTTGCCCACGGTCACACAGCTAGTAAGTGTCAAATGTTTGAGGCCGGATTTGAACTCAGGTACTCCTGAATCCAGGGCCGGTGCTTTACCCACTGTGCCACCTAGCTGCCCCTCTAGTCCCTTCATTTTGCAAATGAGGAAACTGAGGCCTAGGGAGAGGAAGTGACTCAGCCAAGGTCGCTGGTCTCAAGTAGCTGAACCAGGCTTCAAAGCAGGGTCTTCTGGCTTCCAATCCCAATTCTCTTTGTTCTATGCATCTGTTGCTGCTGCTGCTGCTGCTGCTGAGGTGGGGGGGGGCAGGGGGAGACACCCTCTCTCCTCATCTGTAGAATAAAGGATTCGGAATAGAGATTCCACTCCTCTGGCTCCTTTGAGTCCTGAGCCTCTGTCATTCATGAAATTCCTGACTGTCTTCTGGGGAAATCCCATCTCTGCCTCTGGCAGCAACTTAAACTCTGTGGATCCTGGTCTATTTTTAGGTTTGTGTTAATATTCAAACAAACAAACCAACCCCAAAGCCCCAAGCCTCCTTTCCCCTGCAGGATGTTACCTTTTACCCCAGAGGTTAAATAAACCAGGGTCTCTCTTCCCTCTTTGGCTCTGAGTCATCTCCACACCTTCCCTTTCTTCTCTCTGGAGCTGAAGGCCCTTAGAGCCCCTGTAATACCTTGCCCTCTCCTTCCCATCCTTTCTGATCCCACCAATCTCACCCTCAGCCCGAGTCCCTTCTCTAGGAAGCTTTTTCGGCCACTACAGCCAAAAGGGCTCTCTGCTTCCCCTGACCTCTGACAGTTCTTGTTGTCTATAAACTGGACCGTGTAATTAATCACGAGGATCCTTGTCCCAGCTCTTCCGTGGCCTTTGGAGCTGTGATATTTTTGTTCCGAGAGGCAGAGGGGTCTGGCCTGAGGGGACCGTGGCCTACATTTTAATGCTCCCCTCGCATGACCGTGGGCAAGCCTCTTTTCTCACTGGGCCTCAGTCTCCCCATCTGTAAAATAATAAGATTGGAGCAAGATTCTGTGCTCTAAGACCCCTCTCAGCCTTCCCATTCCCTGTTCTAAGATTCCTCCCAGCCCTGCTATTCTTTTAGCTCCTGAGATCTTTGTTCTAAGGGCCTGTCCAGCCCTGACACTCTACATACCAAGAATGGTTCCAGATCTCACATTGTATATTCTAAGGTTCCATCTAGCTCTGATGTTCTGTGTTCTAAGGCCCCTTCTGGGGCTAACATTCCATTCCAAGCCCTAACACCCTAGAGAGCTCCTAACCCTGACATGCTGTGTTCTCGGGGGCCCTTTCTACTTCTGATACTCTGTGTTCTAAGAATGGTTCTAGCTTACTGGTTCTGTGATTGGTCAGTCCTTGTTCTTTGCTGCTGCACCCCTCCCCCAATATTCCTTCAATCTTGTTTTTTAGGACAGCCCATGTTGATGCTGAACCTTCCTACTGACTTTGTGATGCAGGCCCCTTAGATTTCACTTATCCCCCACATATTTCACCCTGTCCAGGTGTGTGCTTCTGCTATCATTGGCACACCCTCCCCTTCCACACCGGCCTGGGAGAGGCAGGCAGCCTGGTCAGAGCCTATTTGGAAATGTGTGGCTTTTTTCTTCTTCTTTTTTTCTTTCTACCTTTCTCCTTCAGACCCTGCTTGGCCCTGGAAGCCCTGAGCCCTCCGTTACCATGGTGACCTGGCCGGCTTGGCCTGCCCCCAGGATGGGAGGCCAGTGGGCCAGCTCCCCTGCGGCCCTGGGAATATGGGACTTGGAGGCAGGGGAAGGCCCCTGCTGGGGGTGGGGGCATGTGGGAGCTGGCGGAGGGAAGAAATGGGGGAGAGTCTCTGGTGGGGAACTTGCCTTCCCCAGATTTTTTGTGCAATTAGAGGCTCCCCCCTCCCCCTTTCTCACTTTCCCTCCTTTCTCTTACAGCCTTTTTTTTTTTTCCTTGGGTTTTAAAAAGTGTCTGGGGAGCCTCTGGGAGCCAGTCTGGCCCCGGGCCAGGTCCCTGCTAAATGTATTGTTGTGTAAAATTGTAGTCAATTAATTTCAGACCTGCCAATTTCAGCTGCACAGCCAGGGCTGGGGTGGGGGTAGGGGCAGGCTTGGCTGGGGAGCGTGTGCAAGGGGGAGGGGCTGGGTCACTGCCGCGCAGAGCCTGGTGAGTCGCGTCTGCGGTGGGGTGCGGAGGGGCAGCTTTTATGTCGGGGCTGGTGGGGTGCCCTGCATCCTCTGCGGCGATGCGGCTGGCGCGAGGCCGGCTGGCCTTTGTAGCTGCTGGCTTGGCGGGGGTGGGGGGTGGCGGCGGCAGGGGTGGGAGGGTGGTGCCCACTCAACAGCGTGCTGCCCGTCGGGTGTCGCTGCTGTTGTGTTTCAGGCAGGGGTGTGAGGTCCGGTTCAGCCCAGCTGCCGCCTTCTCTCAGGGGCCGTTGCTATTTCCCCACTTGAGTTAAGTGATCACTGTGCCCTCCCCCCGCCCCCCATTGTATTTTGTCTACCTAGAATAAATAGTGGGGAGAGCTGGCCTTCAGGGTCAATAAGACCCTTGGGTGAAGAAGGGACTTGCTAGCAAGTAACAGCGATCATGATAGCCCTGGATCAGCACATACCACTTCCGATTGCCTTTGGGATTGAGGGGTGGGGGGTGGGCTGGGAGAAGTTTCTTCTTTGCTCAGCAGCCCACATTGGGCCTCCTCAGGTACCTCCTGGCTCTGGGACCCCTGGCAAATCACTTCACCTCTCAACACCCTGGACAACTTTCCAGGACTTTCCAGGGTGTTCCCAAAGGGCAGTGAAACCGCACTAAGACTTTTGGGACACCCTGTGGCGGTTACAGAAGCGCCTGCTGACCTGACAAAAGGGAGAGGGAGTTTCCTCAGTAGGAGTTCCTTATGGCAGTAAAGTAGATTTGGTCTGAAAGGGGAAAAAAAAAAGCTTCTCTCAACTTCTCTGTGAAGAGGTGGGGTTTCTCCCCTTCCCCTTAACTCCCACAGTATTCCTTGAGGGTGAGCAGGGATTTAGGGTTAATGGATCATTGTGGAGGGGGAGGGAAGGTTACCTTTTGTCTTGTTTGTATTGTGGTCATTGTGGTATTCGATGTTGAGGTCAGGGTGTTTAGTTAGGGATCATGGGAGGCCTTTATCTACTTGGGTTAGAGGACAGGAGGGGGGGGGGAGCCTTGTCTCTTAAAAGCTTTAGGGATAAGGGGAGGCGGGGTGCTGTGGTACAAAGAACCCCAGGTCTAGGGGTAAAAGATTTATGCTCTTGGATAAGTCATTTCTTTTCTCAGTTCCCTTCTCTAAATTGAGGGGGTTGGACTAGATGAGTTTTAAGGGCCTTTGTAGCTCCATACTCACAAAAACCTGGGTGGGTGG
The DNA here is from genome assembly GCF_019393635.1 of Dromiciops gliroides. Classification (NCBI taxonomy): domain Eukaryota; kingdom Metazoa; phylum Chordata; class Mammalia; order Microbiotheria; family Microbiotheriidae; genus Dromiciops; species Dromiciops gliroides. The sequence goes on along the minus strand of NC_057861.1, from coordinate 702,467,379 downwards.
GGGTTGGGGGGAAACTGAAGCAGATAGAGGTTAAGAGACTGGACCAAGATCACAAAGCTAGCAAATAACTGTCCGAGGCCATATTTGAATTTAGGTCTTCCTGCTTCCAGGTCTAGTATTTTATCTGCAATCTAGTCGTCTCCTGTCTGTCTGTCTTTCTGTCTGTCTCTACCTCTCTACCTATCTCTTTGTATCACTATCTCTCTATCATCTATCATCTACTCGTCTATCATTTCTGTCATCTCTAATAGCACTTTATCTCTGTTGTCTATTAAGAGTCAGCTAGTGTTACTGTGCATGGTGTGCTAGACCTAGAGTCAGGAAGACCCGAGTTGAAATCCAGCATTAGATACTTACTAGCTGACCCTGGGCAAGTCTCTGCCTTAGTTTACTCACCTGAAAAGGGGGGAAATAATGGCATCTACCCTCCAAGTTTGTTGGGAGGATTGAATGAGATAATATTGGTTAAAAAAAAAAAAGCTAAGCACCTTGCTTGGAACCTGTTTATTCCCTTCCCTATCACGTCTATCTCTATCTCGAGTCTCACTATCACTTTCTGGGGTTTTCCTTTGTAGTTCTCTGACTCATTCTCTGGGCTGCTCTGGGTCTCCAGGCCCCACCTCCTCCCTAGGAATGGGCCTTGGGGGTTAGGGAGGCTGAAGGCCAGCCTTCCCTGGGAGGGGCCCCTTCTTCCTCTTGGAAATCCTTTCCCACAGCCCTTCCAGTAAGACTAGTCCCAGTGGCTTGGGGCAGGGGGCGGGGTTGGGGGCAGGGCTGCTAGTGAGTAAGTGTCACAAGGCTCTTGGATCTCTTCTTCTTCCCCTTGGGGAGTCTGGGTAAAGGCTGGAGGTGGGCAGCGGTGGGTGGCTGTAGCTTTTTTGCTCAGCATTCCATTTTGGGCCTTCCCTTGGGACGCTCTCAGTTCCTGTCACACAGGTCTGACTGGGTCTCTCAGAGATATCCTAGTTGGCCCCTTGTTCTCTTATTAATCACCAATGGACAGACACAACCTTTACTCCCCATCTGTTGAAGTTTCACAGGGCTTAGAGCCAGAGGGAAATCCATTTCACAGGTGAGGTAATGGAAGCCCGCTAGGAAATAAGCAGACCTAGGATCTGAACCCAGGTCCTCCAGTGTACTTTCCCTTACACAGAGGTTGTAGCTCCTGCTTATCTTATGCTTAGAGATTTATATTTATTCTCTAAGCTGGGCGTGGGCTATTGTGCTATTGAGATGCAGTAAATGCTGCCTTCAGGATATAGTGGGGTGCCCTGGAAAGGACACCAGACTGGGAGCTTTCCCAGAGACTTTCTATTGTGATGCCAGTGTGCCAGCCTCTCTGATCCTCAAGTTTCCTTTTCTGTCAAACAAAGGGCTTGCACCTGTGGAGTCCTTGCAGTTCCCTCCAGCTCTAGGAATTGATGAATCCATCAGACTTCTATGAACTTTTTCACGGTACCTCTGTAAGAGGTAGGCGAGGCAACCATTCAGTTATCTCCATTTTACAAAGGAGGAAGCTGAGGCCCAAGAGAAGCTAGTGAGTGTCAGAGATTTGAACTCACGTCTTCTGACTACCAAGTTTAGGGCTTCTTTAAAAAAGCATCGGGGCGGCTAGGTGGCGCAGTGGATAAAGCGCCGGCCCTGGATTCAGGAGTACCTGAGTTCAAATCCGGCCTCAGACACTTGACACTTACTAGCTGTGTGACCGTGGGCAAGCCACTTTAACCCCCATTGCCCCGCAAAAAAAAAAAAAAGCATCCCCTCAAACTGGGTCTCCCTTGTCTTATCCAGGCTAAAGGGCCAGGCTACTCACTGGCCGGGTGCCACTCTGATTGGCTGGTTCTCCCCTCTCTTCCCCCACTCGCTATATTCACACTGGACTTAGCACAGACACCTGTTTGGCGTAGCCCGTAGCCCTGGCGTAAGCAAAATCCCATGTGTGGAGAGCTCACAGCCTCCGCCTCCCTGGTGGGGGCTGATGTAGGAGGCAATAAGGGGTTAACAAAAAAACCCTAAGACCCAAGCTCTAATTCAGATCTGAGCTCTAAGAGGGATTCAGATCCCAATTAATGGATAACTTACAAGTCAGGATGCTAAGTTCTCTTACCCAAAGTAATCAGTACCCATTAAGGGAACAGAGGGAGCTAGGCCATGAAGACCTTAAATAAAATGACAGGCTATAGAAATTCTAATGAAAAATGTGAAACTAGCCATGGGAAACAGAAAGAGACATGCATAGAAAAGGCCAAATTTGTCCCCAGATTTGTGTAAACCCCCAAACCCCCTCCACAGAAAAAGATACCCGCCTCAGGGGTTGGCTTAGGACCCCAGGAACTCCAAATGAGGATAAGCCCTCCCCTGAAACACCCCTAGGTGGAGAATATTATAATGAGTAGGACAGGCCCTCCCCTGGACCTCCCAAAGGTGGAGATTATTATAATGAAACTGATAATTTATCCATACTATAAATATAACTATCTTTTCTTTCACTATTCGAGAGATACCTTTCCACTTTTCTGGTTCTCTCCCTGTGGTCATTCACAGTATTGCAATAAAACTTGGGAAACTGAGTCACTGAGTCTTGTAATTCTTTTGGGACAACTCATGATCAATTTGACCCTAAATTCCATCCCACATTAGGGGTGGTGTGGGGGGAGGGGGATGGCAGGGGGCCCTCACCACTCCCAGCTAGGCTCATTTTCACTGTACCATATTTCCTCTGCCTGGTACAACACTGAGGTTTTCAAAGTATGGCTTGAGGCCTGCTGTGGGGTGGGGGTCTCCAAAATCCCTTGAAGAGGTCTCTGAGGTCAAAATTGCTTAATAATACTGCAGTGTTTTAATTTCTACCCAATAACTATCAATAGACATAACATAAACAAAAGCTCTATGTGGGATGGGGGGGTATCTTCATTAATTTTTAAGAGCATAAAGTAGTCTGGAGACCAGAAAGTTTGACAACAGCTAGTATAGCATAGCACCTATCCCAACACCTAGAACACTTAGAATCTCAGAACCCAGACCTCTGAGCAACATGTCTCACAGTGTTGGGGTGAGTCTCTCAGGGTCTCACTCAGAGACTGTTCACTTACTTTATAAAGAGTTCTAGGGGCAGCTAGGTGGTGCAGTGGATAAAGCACTGGCCCTGGATTCAGGAGGACCTGAGTTCAAATCCAGCCTCAGACACTTGACACTTACTAGCTGTGTGACCCTGAGCAAGTCACTTAACCCTCATTGCCCTGCAAAACTGAACGAATGAATGAATAAAGAGTTCTAATTCCTTCCCTTGTGTAGTTTCTGAAACCCTAGCTCTCATTAAAATGAGGTGGTAGGGGTGGTGGGGGTGGACTAAATGACCTCTGAGGTCCCTTTGGACTTCTAAATCGGTAATCCTTGTGTTCATAAAGAAGATCTGAGTCAGTTGGTGTTGGGCAACCTCTGCTTTGGAGAACAGGGAAATGTGTCTGAGTCATTATGGAAGATTCTATATAAAGGAGTTTAACAAAGGGAGAGAAAATTATCTGGGCTAAAGGGGGAACCCTCAGTTCTTGGGAAGATTGGCTGTTTAGAACTCATCCCCAGAGAGTCCCAGAAGTGGCACAGTGATGATTTTCCCCCTAAAGTTTTCAGAAGACTTCATTTACATGATAAGAATGGCTATTGGCTTTTGGGATTTTTTTGTTATTCAGTCATATCTGACTCTTTGTGATCCCATTTGGGGTTTTTTTGGGGGGGGGCAATGAGGGTTTTGATTTGCCCAGGGTCATACAGCTAGTAAGTGTCAAGTGTCTGAGGCTGGATTTGAACTCAAGTCCTCCTGAATCCAGGACTGGTGCTTTATCCATTGCGCCACCTAGTTGCCCCCTATTTGGGGTTTTCTTGACAGAGGTACTGGATTGGCTTGCCATTTCCTTCTCCAGCTCATTTTATATACAAGGAAACTGAGGCAAACAGGGTGAAGCGATTTGCCTGGGGTCACACAGCTAGTAAGTGTCTGAGACCAGATTTGAACTCAGGAAGATGAGTCTTCCTGACTCCTGGCCTGGCATTCTATCCACTGTGGCAGCCTGCTCTCCTTTGGGATTTTACAGTTGAGGAAACAAGCTATCAGAGGTTGAAATGACTTGCCCAGGGTTCTCCAGGTGCTCAGTGTCTGAGGTAAGAGGATTCGAATCCAGGTGTTCCTGACTTCCAAGGACAGCATCCTTCCCCACTCCACCAGGCTGCCCCTCTCACACACGATCTTGTATCTTTACAATGGGCCCAGGATCAGGCAGCACAGGGGTCAGCCCTGTTCTATGGATGCCCAGAGATGACCTAGGAAACATCACAGAGAGAATGAATGCTCGCATATGGACTCGAACTCAGGTCCGCCTCTCAGCTCTGAGTCCTCTTTTTCCTGCTCCCTTCCTGTAAATGAATTCTCCCCTTGGGGCTTGAGCCCTTAGTTAAAGACTCCAGATCCCAGGCCTCAGTGTGGCCCATTTCCCTGGGCTGTTGCAAGGCCCTCCTGGGAAAGGTTTTGTAATGGCATTTTCTGCAGATGTTTTAAATTGACTTGGCAGCAGACCCAGAATGCTTTGCTGTCAAGGGTGGGGAGGGCGATGGCTCCTGGATGCAATGAAATGCCTTTTCCAGCAGTGGAGCTGGGGGCTGGAGGCCTAGGTTTGGGCCAGAGGTGTCCTGGCTCCTTGGTGTCATCAGCCCCTGTCCTCTTTGTCTATGCCACCCAATTCCTCTGGGGGCAGGGAGAACAGGACTTCTTACTGAGTACTCAGTTTCCTAGAGACAACCTTGTGGCTCAGAATGTTAGAACTTAGAACAGACTTTTAGAGAGAGAAGGGACCTTAAAGTACGGAATGTTAGAACATGCTTCCAGGAAAAGAACCTAGCAAGAGGATCTGGGTTAGAGCTGTTTTTTTACTTGCTATTTATGTAACCTTAGGCGGGTCACTCCTTTCTAGGCCTCGGTTTCCTCGTCTGTAAAATGAAGGGATTGGACCAGATCTCTGAGGTGCCTCCTTCTAGTGCTAATCTATGACCCCAACAGCATAGACATGCTTGAGATGGAAGAAATCTTAAAATAAGTCAGCCAGCCAGTCAATCAGCAAGCATTTCTAGAATGTTCGAGCTGGAAGGGACCCTTAGGGGATCGCATGTTCCAGCTCTTGTATTTTAGAAATGAAGAAACTGAGGACCAGGGAAACCAAGTGTCTTGCTCCAATGGAGTGAGTTATTGGCAGAGCAGAGACCGGCTCCTCCGTCCCTGCACTTCTAACCCGGTGCTCCTGCCAGGAGCCACTTTGCCTGAGCCAAGATTTCTTCTCCACTCCCTGCTCCCATTTGCCCAAGGACTACAGAGTGAAGTATTTGGGTCACTCTCCCCACAGCTCCCTCCCCCTTCCTCCTTCCAATAAGCAATGATTTAAGTTTCCTTGCCCAGGGGTGTTAAAAAGAACTTGTTTTAGCGTGGCCTGTTGGCATCACTCGATTTTTCATGTTTCTCCATGAAATGGAGAAAATGTTTTAAAATCAATCTGAGGGGGCTAGATGCACTTTACGGAGATTGCCTCTGGTTGGTGCCTGATCTTTCCACAATTTCTGGGCTGCAGTAAAGTGAAGTGTGGGAAGAATGGAGCAGCCTGTGAATGTGTGAGTGACAGAACCCAGGAATTCCAGACCTCCTGCCCATCAGGGAGCCAGGAGACGTGTCTCCAAGACTTAAGGTCACCTGATTGGTCACCAGTAATTAATCTTCATTGAGCACCTGATCCTGGACCCCTTAGTCTGGGTGGAAGTAGAAGTGTGGTTTCTTATTTCAATTCAACAGCTGGGCATCTGGGGTTTGTTTTTCTATTGGGGCAAATTGGCTGGGCTTTTTGGTTTTTGTTAACCACACCTGTTAAACTCTACCTATGAACCAACCTGCTATCTTGAAACAAAATGGTGGCCAATAACATTTTTTCACGTTGAATGTATCCTTTTTGTAATTTACATTTTATTATTGGAGTGGATTCCTGTTAAACTGCTCTCTGGGTTTACAGATTGAAACCCATTCAAACCTCTTTGTCCTGCGTGGTTCTTGTCTCTGTTCTCCTATAAATCCTCCACGAAGGATCTTCCTGCTTCACTGGAGGCTTTTCTCTGGGTACCACTGCAGCTACTTGTCGGACTAGCTCTGTTCCTGGTTGGGGCATTTCCTCTGAGTTTTGCTGTTTATTCCACTCCTAAAAGTCGTCATTGGTTATTTGCTGCTCCCTATTTACACCCACCATGAATCCCTCCATTATTACCCTTTTGGTCACCAGCAATTTTGATTTTTTTGTTGTTGTTGAGATTATGGCGTTCCATGATTTGCTCCCACATAGACGGCAACACTGGGATGATGCTGTCATTAAAAGGAGAGGTTTTTGTTTTGGGGAGGCACCTCGGAATTGTTGAAAATGCTTTGCAGTTTCTCTAATGTAATCCAGCTTGGTCCTACTCAATTCAGGGTCCAGCTCATTTTCCATCTGCTGCTTCTGTCCCAGATAGAGATGTACTGCTGAACCAACTCAATGGGCAGTCCATCCAGCTGGATGTCCAAGTCTGCAAAACAGGCATTCTTTATCTACTGGTTTTTCTCCCCCAGTGTGGATTAATAATAATAATAGCAGCTAGCATTTATGCAGTTCTTAAAGGTTCTATCTCATTTTATCCTCCCAAGGATCCTGGGAGATAGGTGCTCTTCTTATCATCACTTTATAGATGAGGAAACTAAGGCAAACAGTTAAATGAATTGCCCAGGGTCACACAGCTAGGAAGTATCCAAGGTCAGATTTGAACTCAGTCTAGCTCTCTAGTTGTCTTCTAGCTTCCTCTAGCTACCCGCCTTCAGAGGGTTCTTAGTCTAAACTCTTGATTGTGTGGATCTCATCAGAGGGGCTTTGTAGTACTCTGGGACTGTAGAATCAGCATCACGTCATTTGTAAAGGGCATCCTCAGGCGCTCTCTCTATTTATGGGGAAGCCCTCTTCTGGGCGGGCTCTGTGCTGGCCAAATGCCTTTGGGGGAGCCCCTGCCTCCTTGTGAGCTCTCTCCTTTTAGATGGAGAATTGTAGCATCGAACAAAGTTATCTCTATTGTATCTCCCTGTCCATCTTTCTGACTTTAATAGATACATTGGAGACACTTTGTAACCTTTGGGGTTACATTTTGCTCTGTCCAATCAAATGTTAATTGATAGATGGGAGGCAGCCTGATCTAGTGGCTAGGGAGCTGACCTCAAAGCCAGGAAAGCCTGGGTTCAAGTCCCATCCTCAGACACATCCTGTCTATGTGCCTCTGCTCAAGTCAACCTCTCAGTGGTGTAGGTCACTCTCTGAGAGTACTTATCAACCTGCATTGATGAAGGAAGTGTCTTTGTTCAGGAAATCCTCATCCCAGCTACATACCTGTCTCTATGTATCTTATCAGGGTTTTAATGTTTTATGTTAAATGTCATTAATGATTTAAAAACTGTTGCTTCTAGCACATCATTTTTTCTCAGTTCACTTGTCTCTGTCCCATTTGCTCTTCCATTCTTCTTGTTTTTTAGGGCCCTTTGAACTTTCTCTTGTAGCACATGGGGGGGGGAGGGGCTGGGCTGGGCTGGGCTGTTTGAATGTGGTGGTTCCATTGACATTGATGAAGAGCATACTTTGTTACAGAAATGCTGACAGATCTGTTTCTTTTCTGGTCTATTTGTTGCTCTTTTTCCTTTTAGTCTATAAATGTTCTTGGCATGATGTGATTTAATTGGATCTGATGCTAAGCTTTCTGCAGACCTGGTTGGTTACCCCCTCCACATCCCCTTCCCCTTCCCCTGCCACTCTTTGATGTTTTATGAGGTGACACTGCTTGTTACTTAACACCAGCCTATTCCCTATAACTTTATTTATATTTAAAATCAATGTTACCTTTGGCAGCCACATCTCTCTATTTGGTGAGCAGATCATGTGTTTTCTGGCTGAGGTAGCTTCTGGCCTCCTTTGGACTTTTCTTTGTGGTGGTTGCTTTACACCAGTTAAACTTCCATAGGATGTGGTTTATTTATTTATTTTGGATAATCAACTAATATTAAAGATTGTGGAATCTTAAATTCTCCGAAGCTTTCAGTCACTTTTGCCCTACTAAGCAGTGCCCACATCTTTTTCTTTATCTGTTCAAGTCAATAACTTGAATAGGTCAGGTTGAAATTGTTATAATTCTGTGCTATATGTTTTTCATCTTTATTCTTATTTCTAGTTTGATATTGATTTTGGCTATGCAGAAATAGTTGATTTGGAAATTATTTCCTTATAATTAACAGATCGTTTTCTGCCTGTTAATATGTCATTGTCATTTTTTCCCCATGATCTCCGAGGCTCTCTCTGTCCAAGAGTTTGAAGGTCATGGACAAAGCAAGCTCCAGATCTTCCATGTTGAACACATTTGTAAGGAAATTGGAATTGGCACGTGGATTATTTGGCTTACTCTGGCAGAATGCAACTTTCCTTGAGAATAAGAATTGTTTCTTTTTTCGTTTTCTTTTGTCAGCGTCTGGATGCTTGTTGATTGAACGATTATTGTTTGGTTTATAGATCTTAGGCATACTGGTAGGGAAGTTTGCTGAGATTTGTGGCTAGAGGTAGGAGATTTGTTTGACTCTGCCTGGAGAGCTGGAGAGCTGTGGTCTGCAGGGATGTTGGATAACTCTAATTCAAGCACTGATTTCAACCCATAATCCATGGAGGGAACTCCGAAGATTGCCCCGGGCCCATGGTAGGAAGGGGATTGTTGCTTGTACTGGCTGGGATCAGGTACCTGGTCTAGGGGAATAGCCATCCAGCTGCAGAGCCCCTTGGGGTTTAGGTAGCAAGCCTTGGGGGTCTGAAAGCTGAACCAGACTAGCCAGTTGTTTCAGGAACTGCACAGGGTGGGGGGGGGTTCCAGATCCGAAAGAAACACGGAGGTAGATTGAATAAGATGTCCAAAGACCTTGGAGTTAATTGGAGTACCTGGCATGGGAAAAGAGAAGGGGGGGGGCGGGGAACGCAGCTCTGGAGTCTGGTGGCCTCAATTAGCACAGGTCGTAAAAATAATCATCGTAGTATCGGCTTTAATAGCTTCAAGCTGCAATAAGACTTTTGGGACATCCTGGAGATGTCACTTCAGGGTTTGTAAAATACTTTACATAGATTATCTCCTTTGATCCTCACAACAGCCGATGAATTAGGTTTTACAGGTGCTATTATTTCCATTTTGCAGTTGAGGAAACTGGGCCTAAGAGAGTTGAAGTGACATGCTCATGATCACTCACATAGTAAGCAGATGTCCCAGGCAGAATTAGAACTGGGCCCTTTCCTGACTCCAGGTCCACCATACCCTTTCCCTAGTTGTATAGTAGTGGACAGGACAGGGAATCCAGTGTTATTGTCCATGGCTGTATCACCACTTAAGGCCTTTTCCTCCTTTTCTGATTTGAAGAAAATAAAATGTTGAATTGGAAAATGCGTCTAATTTGACATCAGGACATTTGGGGTTGTTTCTTAGCTTCTATTCTTAAGCTGTATGACCATGGGAACTCAATATTCTTTTTTTTTTTTTTTTTTGGTGAGGCAATTGGGGTTAAGTGACTTGCCCAGGGCCACACAGCTAGTAAATGTCAAGCGTCTGAGGCTGGAAACTGATCTCTGGTCCTCCTGACTCCAGGGCCAGCGCTTTCTCCACTGTGCCACCTAGCTGCCCTGAAGTCAATACTCTTAAACCTTAATTTCCCCATTTGTGAAATGGGTCCAGCCCACCTCACAGGGTTAGCATGAGGGAAGGGCTTGACAAGCTATAGAATGCTCCCTAAATGTGAGTTAGTGCGACAGTGCGGGATTTTGGATTAGAGCTCTAGCGCTGGGAGGGGCTGCTAGGGGCTTCTGGCTCCTCCTCCTCCTAGCCTGGGTTGGTTTGGTGCACGGTTTTCTCCTTACCTTCCTTTCCAAAGCCCCTTTAGGAGCAATAACCCGGGAACGCCAGCCTTGCGTGGGTGGCTTTATGTGTTTTTTAAAAGCATACCGCCTAATTATAAATAATAGCCCGGATGCGAGAGGTGATTATGATGTATAGCCATTCCATGTTCCCCAGGAATTAGCAGCTTTAACCTCACTGAAGCCGTTACATCTCATTTAAAATTCTGATGGTATTTATTTGAGGTAGGGGACTGGGAATTTAATTCCTAACACTTGGTCTTTTAGTAGATTATTACTTGAAAAGGATACCTTTGCAAAATTGTTTTTTAATAATTCCCTCCTGCGGCAGCTGCGAGCTCATTAATATTTGAGGGGGGCTGCTTGGTGTTGTTTGAAGATGCTCTGTCAGTGACCTTGGTGCGCAGAGTGGGGGCCATCCTGGGTATCAAGGGCAGCAGCATTCAGGGGGATACAAACGTGGAGCTTTTGCCTTTAAAAAACAATTTTCTTTTTAGCAGCCGGTATAAGTTTTGAGCTGGAAGGTGGACTGATCTCCCAGAGGTTATCAAGTCGAAACCCTTCACTTTACAGTTGAGACTTGACCAGCGCCACATTGCCAGCAAGTTTCTGGGATAGGATTTGAACCCAGATCCTCCTGACTCCAAGTTGTATCTGCTCCTGCTTAATTTCTGGATTCAAGTGACCATAAAGCCTGGAGGGCAAGGTTACTGTTGTTTTTCAATTGTGTCTGATTCTTCCTGATCTCATGAAGTTAGAGATCTTTCCTTCCTTCCTTCCTTCCTTCCTTCCTTCCTTCCTTCCTTCCTTCCTTCCTTCCTTCCTTCCTTCCTTCCTTCCTTCCTTCCTTCCTTCCTTCCTTCCTTCCTTCCTTCGTAATGAGGGCTAAGTGACTTGCCCAGGGTCACACAGCTAGTAAGTGTCAAGTGTCTGATGCTGGATTTGAACTCAGGTTCTCCTGAATCCAGGGATGGTGCTTTATCCACTGTACCACCTAGCTGCCCCCTAGAGATATTTCTTGGCAGAGATATTGGAGTGGTTCATTTTCCAGAGGAAGAAACTGAGGCAAACAGTCCTGGGGTCACCCAACTATTAAGTGTCTGAGGTTAGATTTAAACTCAGGGAGATGAGTCTTCCTGACTCTAGGCCCTCTGTGCACTATGACACACCCTAGCTTCCCTTAGAGATCAGGAATGGGGTTGATGTCCTGTGGATGACAGAGCCCAGTGAGTACTTAGGACCTGTTGATTGCTGGCCTGACAGAGTAATAATTAATAACAATGCTTCGTAGTCATAGCAATATTTATGTAAAGCTATACCAAGTACTTGACTCATCATCTCATTTGATTCTGATAACATCCCCGTGAGGTAGGTAGTGCTTCTATGATTGTCTCTAAACTGTAGACCAGTGAGTTTTATTTTGATTCCTGGCAAAATTCTAGAAATTGAAAGGGAGGGTTAATGAGGAGCTAAAAAGGGAAGCAGTGATTACAAAGAGCCAGCCAGTAAGCCTCATCCAGAACACACGATGCCAGACTATCCTTAGAGCCTCTTTTGGGGAGGAAAGGAAGAAACACACATTTATAAAATGCCTACTATGTGCCAGGCACTGTACTAAGCACTTTATAGCTATTATCTGATTTGATCCTCACAACAACCCTATGAGGTAGGTCCTGTTATTATTCCTATTTTATAGATGAGGAAACTGACGCAAATAGGTTAAGTGATTTGCCTGGGGTCACCATGAGTGTCTGAGGCTGAATTTGAACTCGGATTTTCCTGACTCTAGGACCAGTGGTCTATATGTTGCATGATTGGCAGGATTCTGGGTTATGTGTTATGCTTGTGGAAAGGAGAAATGTAGGGTAGATGATAATGTGGTAGAATTTGTAATTTGTTAAATGACCATGCCCAGATCCTGGAGTTTAATGTCTGAGCTATTGAAATCAGAGTCAAAAGAACAATAAGCACAGTAATCCTAATGATCCTCATGAACATTGAGAGGAAAAAAAAGAGGGGTTATTGATTGTTCCCAGTCAGCTTGGAAGGAGGTCTCTTGTGGTGTGCCCCAGGGATCTCTCCTTGGCTCTGATGTTGTCCACCATTTTTGTCAGTGACTAAAGCTTATGTGGAAATCTTGCTGAATTGGCCAGAGGGAAACAAAGGTAGGAGGAATCACTAACAAACACATTGTGTGGTAGCATTGGAATCTTAACCAGAGGTTAGCATATTGGGTTGAACCTAAGAAGATGAAATTTAATAAGAATAAATGTCAAGTCTTATATTTGGGTTCAAAAATTAATTTCACAAGGACAAAGTGGAGGAGAAATGGTTAGAAAGTAGGTTACCTGAAAAAGGATTTTAGTGGACTGGAATTTTGATACCCATCAACAGCGTTGTCTAAAAAAAACCTATTGGGGTCCTATTCCTAGACCATCCACTTACAGTGGGAAGGGACCCTAGAGGCTGTCAAGTCTAGTCTCTTTACAGATGAGGAAACTGAGGCACTAAGTGGTTAAGAGACTTACCTAGACTCACATAGCTAGTAACTCTGAGGCAAAATTTGAAGTCAGGTCTTCCTGACTCCGCACTGGGCTAGTGTCCAGGACTAAGGGAGGTAGCAGTGCTGTGACCTTCTTTGTCTGCAGTATCTTAATTCAAGTCCCGGTAGCCATGTTGTAGGAAGGAGCTGTATTGGAGGGGAATGAGAAGAGGGGCCGTGATAAGGATCTGTATGAAAAGAGATGGAAGAAACCGGGTTTCTGGTTACCCAGAGATGGGAGGGCATCAGTGTAGGATAATTGTCTTCAAATAGTGAAGGTCGTTACCTGGGAAAGGGATTTGTCTGGCTCTGTTTGTCTCATAAGACTGAACTAGAAGTGATGAGTGAAGTAAGAAAGGGGTGATTTAGCTTCAGTGTGACCAGTAGAGCTTCCAGCATGCTGTTCCGGGGGTGGGAGTGGCTTCCTTATTTCTCGTTCCTCCTTTTTTTTTGTTTCAAGTGACTTTATTGATATTTAATAAAATGGAGAATCTTATAAAGCATCTGGAATTGTCAAGGTAGAGGATACCAGAGTCCTTTTCCATCTTCATCCTCATCACCCTCCTTATCCCTGGATACCCTCTCATACAGAGCAACCAACAAGCCTGGTTAGCGTAGGGCCAAAGGAGGGGCAGGGGCGACTGAATTTCAGGGTCCCCAGTGGTGAGGTGGGAACAGATGGGGAGGGCAGAGGCAGAGCCTGGCTCTGAGGCCTGACTTTTGGTGGGTTATTCTTCACTGGAGGCCTTTCAGTTTGACCCCTTGTCAAGAATAGGTTAGGGGGAATTATTATTGTTCAGGGGATCATTTCCTAGAACAGATGGCTTCTCTTTCCTGCTCTGATATTCTGTGATTTCCATGTTTTGTTTTTCAGTCATTTCAGTTGTGTCCGACTCTGTGACACCTTTTGGGGTTTTCTTGGGAAAGGTAATGGAGGGGTTTGCCATTTTCTTCTCCAGCTCATTTTACAGATTTTGAAGAAACTGAGGCAAACAGCATTAAGTGACTTGCCCAGGGTCACACAGCTAGTAAGTGTCTGAGGCCAGATTCGAATTCAGGAAGATGTGTCTTCCTGACTCCAGGCCTGACACTGTACCTACCGGCCACCTACCAGCCTAATTTCCATTTTATCCATGACGTAACTGAGGACAAGAAGGGTACGTTATCTTGTCCAAGGTTTTACAGGACGTTAGTGACAGAGCCAGAATCGTAACCCAGATTCTTTGTACTACAGCTCACACCTGCTTCTCTTACACATGGGCAGAATGCCCACAGAGGCTTTTCTAGATCGATGCAAGGAGCATGCTACAAAATCTTTTTGTAAACACTATTTTTTGGAGACCTTTTATTTTTACGTCATCTTCATTTCCAAATATATTCCACCCCTCCCCCCTGTCAGCAAGCATTCCTGCTAACAAAGAATAGAAAAGGAGAACAAAGGGGACAAAACCAACCGACGCATGAGTCTCTGAATGGTATCTGCAGTATTCCATACCAGCAGCCCCCCACCTTGGCACAAAAGAAAGGGTGGTGCCTCTTCCTACTTCTCCATGGCCAAGCAGGGACATTACATCTTAATTAACAAGTGCCTGCTAATTGATTATAATTAGTCTTATTGTTTTATTATTTCTGCTTACATTATTGGAGCTATTGTACACATATTTTTTGCCTCCTATTTAGTTTCCCTTTGCATCAGTTCATATCAGTCTTCCCATGCTTCTCTGAATTCTTTATTTACATTCTTTCTTGTTTTTTTTTTGTTTGTTTGTTTTTTTCAGGGCAATGAGGGTTAAGTAACTTGCCCAAGATCACACAGCTAGTAAATGTCAAGTGTCTGAGGCTGGATTTGAACTCAGGTCCTCCTGAATCCAGGGCTGGTGCTTTATCTACTGCGCCACACATTCTTTCTTAAGGTGCAGGGACCACAGTTTCTTTATCTGTTCCTTATTAGATGGGTATATTCCTTATTTTAGGAAGTCTTTATTAATGTTACTTTTTTTTTTTTTTTTTTGGTAAGGCGATTGGGCTTAAGTGACTTGCCTAGGGTCACACAGCTAGTAAGTGTTAAGTGTCTGAGGTCGGATTTGAACTCAGGTCCTCCTGACTCCAGGGCTGGTGCTCTATCCACTGCACCACTTAAGCTGCCCCAGGAAGTCTTTATTAGCTGGAACTCTAGGAACCAGGAATCTCAACAACCACAATTTGTGTTTCTTTGTTGAGCTTTTCTGGGAGTCAGAAGACTGTTTGACATTGGAAATGTATTATTATTATTGTTATTATTATTATCACCATCATTATTATTATAATTTTATCATCATCATCATCATTATTAAAGCGACTAAGTATTTCACAGACTCACAATGTTAGGGAAGAACCTTGAAAGAGACAAGATTGAAAAGAGGCATGATTTGAAGTTCTGGAGGCCTTGGGGCTAAGTCCCAGGTTCCTGTGACTGTGGCAACAAGTCATTATCCTTCCTGGGCTTTATTTCCCCTCTCTGTAAATGAGATACACTTTTTTTGGGGGGGGGGGCGGGGCAATGAGGGTTAAAGTGACTTGCCCAGGGTCACACAGCTAGTAAATGTCAAATGTCTGAGGTTGGATTTGAACTCAGGTACTCCTGAATCCAGGGCTGGTGCTTTATCCACTGGGCCCCCTAGCTGCCCCCTCCCCTGTCTGTAAATGGGAGGAGATGGAACAGATGAGAGCTTCTTAACATGGTGTCTGTGAACCTAATTTGTTTTTGATAACTGTATTTCTGTATGGTTTCCTTTGTTAATGCTATGTATTTTATCTTATTCATTTAAAACCGTTGGAGTAAGAAGGGGTAGACTTCCCAAGAAGCCTGGGCCAGATGATCCCGAGTGAAGTCTGCTCTGACATTCTGTGTCCCAAGCTTTCCTTCTGGCACTGTTAGTTTTTGTTCCGATGTTATGGATTCCTCTAGAGTCTGACATTCGGTGTCTTGGGATCAATCCTCTCATTCAGGCCTCTCATTTTTTTTCCTGAGCTCAATACCACTCATCCAGCCCAAACTGCCGCACATTTAGACATCTTCCTTCCTGAGCAGCGAAAGTAAATGTTCGCGATAAGGAGCCGCAGGCCACGTTGGATCATCAGCTGGCAAAGAAGAACATTCAATACCCTGTACGCTGAGCCTGGGCCTGTGAGTCCAGCAGAATGGCCTCATAGATTTAGAAATATCTTCCACAGGGGTTTTGGCTTAACCCCGAGGTCCCTCAAAATTCAGTTCTCCAGAAATACTGTCCCCTTGGATTCTGGGTTGGAAAGGCTGCTTGGTGTCTTGGACAGAAGGCTGTTGGAGGTGTCCAGAAACCTTCAGGGCTGGGCTCTGTTGGCTGTGCTGCTTTCTCTGCCCTGACCTGGGTCCAGCTGCTTAACCTTTGTGGTTCTCAGCTTTCCCACTTAGAAAATGGCGGTGGTGATTCTTATCCTTTGGGGGCTGGGGCAAGGGTCAGATGAGTTCATGCTCTGTTAACAGAGAGGTGGCATGGCCTGGCTGAGACTTTGGGACAAGAAACCAGAGACCGTAAATTCACGTCTTCCTTCTGCCATTGCTTCCCTCTTGGGGCCTCAGTTTCTTTCTCTTTAAGAGGAGGGAGCTCCCTTCTCCCTCCTTCCAGAGGTGGGAGTGGGAGAGTGGGACTATGGGTGTGGAATATTGTATGTACTTTCAGACATAGTTAATGTGCTGTAATTTGCTTTGCTGAACTGCTCTTTCTCTTTACAAATTTTTATGACCAAGGATGGCTCTCTCAGTAGAGGAGGGATATCCAGGGTGTTCCAAAAGTTTTAGGGCAAACTGCTCTAACATTTTTGGGACATCTTGTATATAAAAATGAAGGCAATGTTGAAAAAGGAACCCCTATAATTACTTTTTTTTTTGTGGGGCAGTGGGGGTTAAGTGACTTGCCCAGGGTCACACAGCTAGTAAGTGTCTGAGGCTGGATTTGAACTCAGGTCCTCCTGAACCCAGGGCCGGTGCTCTATCCACTGCGCCACCTAGCTGCCCCTATAATTACATTTTTAAAAGGAGGTGGAGTAATGATTTTTTGGGGTTTCTGTTGTGAGGGGTGATGAGGAAGAGGAGGAGGATAAACATGATGAGGAAGAGGAGGAGGATGAAGATGAGGATGATGATAATGGTGAGGATGAAGACGATGAAGATGAGGATGATGCCAGAGAAGTCACGGCAAAGTTGCTGGAAAACCGATCTCAAAGCCAGGAATTTCTGGCTTCATGTTGAGTGACACACTCTGGCTTTGTGACCCCGGGTGGGTTGTTTTGTCTCTCAGAGCCCCCGTGGGCAGCTTTCGAAGACTCTTTCAAGTTGCAGAGTGGGTACAGATCTGCATGGATAGGGTGACTTTTTCTCTGCCTGGAGTTCCTTATGGCAGTGAAACCACAAGGTCCGTTCTCTTTGTCTCCTGGTCTTAAATGATTAGAAGCATGGTGGAGTACGGGGGTGGCCAACTCTTGTCAGTGGGCAGCCTGCAAAAATCAGATTAAAATGGAATTGGGGGGCAGCTAGGTGGCACAGTGGATAAAGCACTGGCTTTGGATTCAGGAGGGCCTGAGTTCAAATCCAGCCTCAGACACTTGACACTAGCTGTGTGACCCTGGGCAAGTCACTTAACCCTCATTGCCCCGCCCCCTCCCCCCAAATGTAATTGGGAAATGTTTAACAAAATAAACCAAAATGCAAGACAACATGGATAATGTTAATTTGTTACTTTCTAAGTCTAGATGAAATGGCCTACAGGGATCTGTTTCTCTATGAATTTGACACCATTGGTATAAGGCACTGGGCCTGCATTCAAATCCCAGGATAAGATATTTATTTGCTGTGTAACTGAGCAAATCACTCTGCTCCTCTCTGGGTTTCAACTTCCTCATCTTTAAAATGGGGGAATTAAACGCACTTTTTGGGGGGAGGGGCAGGGTAATGAAGGTTAAGTGACTTGCCCAAGGTCACACAGCTTATAAGTGTCAAGTGTCTGAGGCCGGAGAACTCGGGTCCTCCTGAATCCAAGGCCAGTGCTTTATCCACTGAGCCACCCAGCTGCCCCCTATTCACTTCTTTTTTTTTTTTTAGGGAGGAGCCCTGCTACTTTATTTTTTTTTTAACATATAAGGTATTTTATTTTTTCTGTTACATGTAAAGATAGTTCTCAACTTTTGTTTATACAAGCTTTACAATTTCAGATTTTTCTCCCTCCCTCCCCTCCCTCCCCCCTCCCCTAGACAGCAGGTAATCTGATATAGGTTATATATACATATATATACATATATATATATACATATATACATATATATATATATACACACACACATATATATATACATACACATAATAACATTAATCCTATTTCTGCATTAATCCTGTTATAAGAGAAAAAATCAGAGCAGTAATGCAAAACCTCAAAATAGAAAAAAAAAAACCAACAGCACCCAAAACAAAAGAAATAGTATGGTTCAATCAGCATCTATACTCCACAGATCTTTTTTTTTTTTTTTATTGGATTTGGAGATCCTCTTCTATCACGAGTTCCCTGGAACTCTTCTGTGCCATTGCATTGGTGAGAAGAATATAGTCCATCACAGTAGGTCAACACTCAATGTTGATGATAATGTGTACAATGTTCTTCTGGTTCTGCTCATCTCACTCATCATCAGCTCACGTAAGTCCCTCCAGGTTTCTCTGAACTCCTCCTGCTCATCATTTCAGCACAATAGTATTCCATCGTATTCATATACCACAACTTGTCCAGCCATTCCCCAATTGATGGGCACCCCCTCAACTTCCAATTCCTTGCTACCACGTAAAGAGCAGCTATAAATATTTTTGTACATGTGGGTCCCTTTCCCCCTTCCATGATTTCTTTGGGAAAAAGACCTAAAAGTGGAATTGCTGGGTCAAAGGGTATGCACAGCTTTATCGCCCTTTGGGCATAATTCCAAATTGCTCTCCAGAATGGTTGGATTAGCTCGCAGCTCCACCAACAATGAATTAGTGTTCCAATTTTCCCACAGCTTCTCCAACATTATCTTCCTTTTTTGTCATTTTAGCCAATGTGATAGGTGTCAGGTGGTACCTCAGAGTTGTTTTAATTTGCATCTCTCTAATCATTAGAGATTTAGAGCATTTTTTCATATGGGAATAGATAACTTTGGTTTCTTTATCAGAAAACTGCCTGTTCATATCCTCTGACCATTTCTCAATTGGGGAATGACTTGGATTCTTATAAATTTGATTTAGTTCCCTATATATTTTAGAGATGAGGCCTTTATCAGAAATACTGGCCTCAAAAATTGTTCCCTTCTAATTTTGGATGCATTGCTTCTGTTTGTACAAAAGTTTTTAAATTTAATATAATCAAAATCATCCATTTTGCATTTTATATCCCTATTCACTTCTAAGGTCCTTAACACCTCTAAATCTTTGATCATCTTTGCCTTCTGCCCCAGAAACACTCTGGCCAGTGACCTAAGTATTGGAAAACAATCATTTATTTATTGGTCTCTTGTGTTTTGCCTGTTGTCTGAGTGTAGCCTTGTCCCCAGGCCTTTCTTTGAATGGAAACTGAGAGAGATGTCAGAGCCCATCTCTCTCTATGGGTGAACCCTGCTTACTTTGGTCAGAACTGTTTTTCCAATTCAACAGTTTCCTGCTAAGGGGCAGAGAGCCTGGAGGTCCTCAACTGACCCTGTCCACAAGCAGTGCAGATTTTGTTGGGGACAGCGTGGGTTCTGCCCACCCATGGTGGAAGAGCTAATAAATATCAGAACTGAGATTCAAGCCAGATTTCCTAAGTCCTTTCATTAAAAAAAAAAGAAAGAAAATTATATGTGTATATATACATATATACACATATGAAACACACACATATGCATTTTTTGCTAGCATTTATGATTTCTCCCTCCTACTGCTTCCCATAGAGCAATAAAAAATAAAGAAAACACTCACAGTAAATATACATAGTCCAACAAAACAGCTCCCATGCCCACAAATGTCTGCCTCATTCTACATTTTAGGTCCATCATTCTTTGTCAGGAAACTGCATGACAGGTTTCATCTTTATTCTAAACCCCTTCATTTGAAAGGTTTGGGCCACTGAGGCCCAGAGAGTGGAGCTTTATAGAAAAGTTGGTTCAGAGCCGGAAGGGGCTTTATCCTTTAAAAAAAGTTATTATTTATTTAAAAAAATTGAATTCCATCTTCTCTCCCTCCTTCCAGTCCCTCCCCCACCCTTGGGAAGACAAGCAATATGATATCAATTATACATGTGAAATCATACAAAACATGTTCCACATTAGCCATGTTGGAAGAAACTCAAGAAAAATAAAGAAAGTGAAAAAATTACATTTCACTCTGCACTCAGACTCCATCAGTTCTTTCTCTGGAGGTGGAGGACACTTTCCATCATGAATCCTTTGGAATTGTCTTGGATCATTATATTGCTGAGAAGAGTTAAGTCATTCACAGTTGGCCTTGGAACAGCGTTGTTGTCACTGTGTACAATGCTCATTTTTATTTTGCATCAGCTTATTTAAGTCTTTCCAGGTTTTTCTGAAAGTATCCTGCTCATCGTTTCTAATAGCACAATAGTATTCTGTGACATTCATATGCCACAACTTGTTCAGCCATTCCCCAGTGGATGGGTATCCCCTCAATTCCCAATTCTTTTCCACCACAAAAAGAGCTGCTAGAAATATTTTTGCACATAGCAGTCCTTTCCCTTTTTCTTTGATCTCTTCAGGATACAAACCTAGTAGTGGTATTGCTGGGTCAAAGGGTAGACACAGATTTATAGGCCACTGGGCACAGTTCCAAATTGTTCCTGGAAGGAACTCTTTCACAGCACCCAGTCCACTCTCCTTATCTTATGGTTGAGGAAGTAGAGGCCTGAAGGAGTTTAATGACTTGCTTGGGGTCACGGCTAAGAGTTGTCTGTGTCAGGATCTGAACTCATCTTCTTGACACCCAGCCCCGGTGTTTTACCTGCTCCAAAGTGGCATTGAGCCAGACTTCATCCCAGTGATGTTATGATGGCTTTAGGGTAGTAGTCTAAGATCAACTCTGGTTGAGTCCCCCTCTTCAAACTCTGTTTTGCTGGGGAGACTTAGAGTGACATGTGATAGTCTAGGTTAACGGGATTTATATTTTAATATTCTGATAACTGCATTTCAGCAAAATTAGTTACTTTTTTTCTTTTGGGCAAGGCAATGAGGGTTAACAGCTAGCAAGTGTCTGAGGCAGATTTGAACTCAGGTCCTCCTGAATCCAAGGCTGGTGCTTTATCCACTTCGCTACCTAGATGCCCCCCAAATTAGTTACTTTTGTATTATGCCATGTTACATTACATTATTTATTTATTTTTTTGGTGGGGCAATGAGGGTTAAGTGACATGCCCAGGGTCACACAGCTAATAAGTATCAAGTGTCTGATGCTGGATTTGAACTCAGGTCTTCCTGAATCCAGGGCCGGTACTTTATCCACTGCGCCACTGCCCGTTATATGACCTCATAATCATAACCTTATTGTACCATGCTTTTTCACATTTAAAAATATTATTCTGTAGAGTCCATTGTCATCGCCAGGATGCCAAAGAGGTCCATGGCACAGAAAAGGTTGAGGACCCCTACTATAGAGAATCAGAGGACCTGGGGTAGACCTTGGGATCTGCTGCTGCTGATGTTACCTGTGAGACTTTGGGCAAGTCACTTCCCCTTCTATTTCCTCACCTGAAGAGTGAAGGGAAAGGCTGGTGTCCAGTGGTCACTAAGCTCAGTTCTGTTATCCTGGCTCCCTTCCTCTGTCCTGTTCCTCTGGAATGATGTTCTTCATGGTTACAGGTGCTTTTGTGGATCTCAGGAAGACTCTGCTAATTCTCCGGCTGTTTCCAAGGGACACAAAGGCCTGATGAGGCTGGACAGGGCGGGCTGGGGAATATTTGCAAAGATCCGCAATTTTCTTCTTTTCTTGTAAACTCCCAAGAGGTTTGGCCCAGAGTGGTCTTCTGGGAGGCTTCTGGGAACTGGTTTTCCTGAATGGAGAAGCATGGTTTGTAAATGAGCAGAGCTAGTTCCCATGTAAATGGGCCCTTCTGAACAGGTGGAGGGTGCTTGAGAATGGGGCAGGGATTTGAACCAGACCCCTTGAAATCTTTTTTTTTTTTTAATCTTTTCTTTTGGTACTGCACGTGAAGATTAGTTTGGCTTGGCAGTCCAGCCTTAACTCCTGATCTTCACCCCCACAACTTCCCCTTCCTAATTAATTAAATCATAGATTTAAAGCATTTCAGAGCTGAAAGAGACCTAGGAGGTCATTTAGTCCAACCTGTTCAGGAATTAAGCCCCCAGGAAGGAAAATTACTTGTCCAAGGTCACACAGCAAGTTAGTGCCGGAGCTTGGACTAGGGCCCAGGTTTTTCTCATCCCTAGCTCAGTGCTCATAAGATCATAGGTTTACAGCTGGAAGAGACCTTGGCCCCACCAGATTGAGTCAGAAAGTAATAGGCTTTATATTGTAATTCGCTTTTCACAATCCCTAATGTGGGTCATGGGCAATTTGGCATCTAAATGCTTTTTTATAAAGGATTGTGATTTTGAAATCCTGAGCTTACTAATGGCATTCACAATTTATTTTTTATGTATTTTTACAAAACTCTCCCAAGGGGAGAAAGAGAGACAGAGACAGAGAGAGACAGAGAGAGAGAGAGAGAGAGAGAGAGACAGACAGACAGACAGACAGACAGACAGACAGACACACACACACACACAGACCGAGACCAAGACTGAGACCATTCTGATGAGCTCCTGGAGTTGTGCTTTTGCTCTATCACAAGTAAATTGAAAGGAAAGACTTGCTAACCCAGATATTCTCTGGAAGTAAGCAGCAAAGCAGAATGGATTTGGGTCCAGTTAGTGACCAGAGGTGATTTGGGCTCTTGTCCTTGAATGGATCTCGATGGTTTTCTGAGGTTTTCCTCTGTTAGGGCTTCCCCCATCTCTTCCCTGCAAGCTCTCAGGATGCCTTTTCTGATTTCTCCTGTGTGATGGGCACACTGCCCTTGTGCTTCCTAGGGAGTGGGAAAGCAGGGGGATTAGGGGGATATGGGTTGTCCCCTTCCCCTTCTTCAGTAGATCATAAGCTTCCTTGGAGGGCAGAATTATCTTTTCTCGGGCAGCTAGGTGGCTCATTGGATAAAGCACTGGCCCTGGATTCAGGACTCCCTGAGTTCAAATCCGGCCTCAGACACTTGACACTTAACTAGCTGTGTGACCCTGGGCAAGTCACTTAACCCTCATTGCCCTGCCAAAAAAAAAAAAAAGAATTATCTTCTCTCCCTTCTTAGGTGCTGAGTTCAGTGCATTACATGTAAGTACATGTTTGGTGGGTTGAAATCAGTTGGAGTTTGGAATGGTGGTGGTGGTGGTGGTGGTGATGATGGTGATAAATAGCCACTAGCATTTATAGAGTGCTTACTGTGTGCTTGACATTGTGCTAGGCACTTTAATTACCTCTTGTGATTCTCACAACACCCCGGGAGGTAGGTGCTATCGTTAATTCCATTGTACAGATGAGAAAACTGAGGCAAATGGGGTGAAGTGACTTGCCCAGGTCACACAGCTAGGCAGTATCTGAGGCTGGATTTGAACTCAGGCCTTCCTGACATCAGGCTGGGTACTCTATATACTGTGCCACTGAGAAGCAGCAGAAAGGGTTGACCTGGAGCCTGTCACGCTATTTTAGTGGCCTCCACTTTCTCATCTTTAAAAGAACGAGATAGTTTGTAGTCGATCACCTACAAACTCCTTTCTCCGTGCTCTGAGCTTTATTGAATTCAGTTCTGACATTCCCGGTTCTAAGTGTTGTTCCACCATCTTACATTTTAAGATCTCTTCCAACTCTAACTAATCTTCTGTAGTCTTGACTGCTGCACCCCCTCCCCCCCCCCAGCTTTGAGAATCTATATTCTGTTCTAAGGTCTCCATGTTCAGACATTCTTCTTCTCAAGGTCTCTTCTGTCTCTAAGGCCCCTCCCAGCTCTGACATACTGTTTTAAGGCCCCTTCCTAGCTCTGATATTCTGTGTTCTAAGACCCCACCAGCTCTGACATTGTCTGTTCTAAGGCCTCTTACAGTTCTGCCATTCTGGGTTCTAAGGCCCCTCCCAGCTCTGACATTCTCTGTTCTAAGGTCCTAAAAGCTCTGACATTGTATGTTCTAAGGCCTCTTACAGCTCTGCCATTCTGGGTTCTAAGGCACCTCCCAGCTCTGACATTCCCTGTTCTAAGGCCTCACCAGCTCTAATATTCTCTGGTTCTAAGGCCCTCCCAGCTCTCCCAGTCTCTCTCCTCTGATCTGTGGTCTTCTTGCTGGCAGGCAGCGAGGTCATGGTCACTCCAGTAGAGAGAATAGTCATCCCCAAAGCTGGGCACCCCCTTGACATCCCTCCTTCCTGTGCCTAATTATGAAGGAAAGTAAAACAAAATGAAGATACTGTGCTTGCTTCTTAATAAGACCTACATAGCAGAGAGAGATGTAATTATACCAGTCATTTGGCTACAGTGATTAAAACTTTAATTATCACTGTTTTCTGCACCCTTTGGCCATCCTGAACCATTTAGATTTGAGGAGCGTTCTCTTCCCAGCTCTGCCAGGCCCAGCCCCGACTAGACCAGCATTGGATGGACAGGCCTGATGACCCCCTCCCCCACTTTTTAGTCTATGATACGAGAAGCCATGTGGCCAGGCAGTCAGGGACACCCGAAATCTACCACCCATTGCTTGTATGACCTTGGGTGAGTCCCTTCCCTTAGCCTCATTTTCCTCCTGTGTAAAGCCTATAGATCTCCTTCCAGCTCTAACATGCTATGTGGTAGGTGCATGATTATTGTTTTTGATCCCTGGTGAATTTCTTTGTTCCCTTTTTTTTCCCTCTTTTAAGTCCAAAGTCACAGAGGGCTTCAAAAAAAATGCATAAATCCCCTCCCACTGTCCCCATGCACAGCTGGGAAGGCACAGAGGGAAAGCCGAGTGGCTCATTGCTCTGTGCCTGGTATTATTTCCAGCTGATAGGTTCGTCAGAAGAGGTGGCCTTCCCCCTTGGTGGGAGGGCCTGGCCTGCTGGGTCCTGGTGGCCTCTCGGTTTCTCCCTCTGGGCTACTGCTTGCCATCCCTAACTGCCTGCTCCTCCCTGCCTGGCAAGGGGGCGGGCATCAGCTCCCCTCCCTCCACTTGACACTCTTCCCTGGTTGTTTGTGTCTTTGCCCAATGGAGTTGAGCAGGAAAGACGAAGATTCTTGTAGTTTCTCTCCCTTCCCCTCCTTTACCCTTGGCTTCCTACACAGGTGTGAGGCGCTCAGGATTGGGCAACCCCTCGTGGAAATCGGCTTTTAAATTATCCAATTACTGCCAAGAGGAAGCTGCTAATTGCTTTTCCTGCATCAAATTGCTCCTCAGCCTTCTAAGAAATTGGGAAGGAAAAAAAAAAGGCTCTTGAAC
Source organism: Dromiciops gliroides (assembly GCF_019393635.1). NCBI lineage: Eukaryota > Metazoa > Chordata > Mammalia > Microbiotheria > Microbiotheriidae > Dromiciops > Dromiciops gliroides. Next base: position 702,442,329 of record NC_057861.1, on the reverse strand, counting down.
CAGGAACGGAGAAACTTGGTGGGAAGATGGGAAGAAGTGAGAGCCATCAAATCCAAGGTGTTTAAAGCTGATGTGAGGTAGAAGTGTGTGTGTGTGTGTGTGTGTGTGTGTGTGTGTGTGTGTGTGTGTGTGTGAGAGAGAGAGAGAGAGAGAGAGAGAGAGAGAGAGAGAGAGAGAGAGAGAGAGAGAGAGAGAGAGAGAGTGAGTGAGTGACAGGGCAGGGGGAGGGAGGGAGAGAGAGAGGGAAAGGGAGGGAGAAAGAATCTTGATAGGGTGGAAAGAACTTTGAATTTGGAGTCCAAGGTTTGTCACTTTCTACCTTGGGCGAGTTATTTAACTTCTATGGGTCTTGCTGTGGCCCGTTGGATAGGGTGCTTGGCCCAGAGTCAGGAAGATCTGAGTTGTAGCCTTGTGACCCTGGGCAAATCACTTAACCTCTGTCTGCCTCAGTGTCCTCAACTATAAAATGGGAATAGTACCTCGTCTCCAGGTTGTTGTGAGGATCCAGTGATTTGTAAAGCATTAACACAGTGGCTGGCATATACTTGTTCCCTCCTTCCTTCCCTCCTTCCTTTGTTCCCTTCTTCCTTCCTTCCCTCCTTCCTTCCCTCTTTCCCTCCCTCCTTCCTTCCCTCTTTCCCTCCCTCCTTCCTTCCCTCTTTCCCTCCCTCCTTCCCTCCCTCCTTCCTTCCCTCCTTCCTTCCCTCCTTCCCTCCCTCCTTCCTTCCCTCCCCTCCCCCACTCCCTTGAAAAGAGCCTTGGATTAGATTTCCAAAAGATCACAAACCCCTTGAGGGCAGGTGCTTTTATTTTTGTGTTTGTGTCTCCAGGGCCAAGTAAGGTCGGTAGCACATAACAGGGACTTAATACATATTTATTAGTTGATGAAATTTTCTCTAAGGCCTGTCCCATCTCTAAAACCCATGAATTCTAGAGCAGTTAAGTTCTATTACAGATCAGGAAACCGAGGTTCAGAAAAGTAGGACCAGAACTTGAATCCAGATCTTGTGACCCCACATTCATGATTATTCCTAGCCTGCCTAGCCTGAAGAATGAGTGCTGTTGTCTGAAAGGGTTAGATCAATGAAAGACTATTCTAAGGGGCTTCGGGAATCATGGTCCCACTGCCTCATGCTATGGAGGAAGAGAAGGTCCCGAGAGATTGGCGAGTAGGAGAAAAAGCTGTGCTGTGGGTGGAGGAGGACCTCCATCTCCCCAATCTGTCTTATCCGAGTGTCTTTGCCTCTCTACCACGCGGCTCATTTCTTTTGGTGTTGTTGTCTTCTTTTACATGTCTAAAAAATGAATTATTTTTTGTTTTTATATCCCCTTCATTTCCAAGTCTGGCCCTCCTTGTGCGGCTTAAATCCCTGGCCATGAGCCCAACGCATAAGAGAAAGACAAACTTTCTTCTTGGACAGTTTATTTTATAAGTGCAGGCTTAGGAACAGCACAGGAATGACTTTCTAGCATGTGGAGGGTGTGCTTTTAGATCTGTTTTCTACCCTTAGAAGATGGACCAAGTTTAAATACATCCAGAGATCTAGATTTAATTCAAGCCAACACCTGCCGGTTGAAGCGGTTTAGGCAGTGTGGTGTAGTGGATAGGGCACTGGACTTGCAGTCTGGAAGAGCGGGCTTCAAAGCCTGCCTTAGACACTTCTGAGCTGTGCCACCCTGGGGAAGCCACTCAACCTTTCCAGCCTCAGTTTCCTCTTCTATAAAATGTTCACGTGGATATCCTCGGAGGTCTCTTCTAGCTCTAAATCTGGGGTCCTGTGTCAGGACCCCTCCTCTGAGGAAGCCTGCCCAGGCGCCGCCCCTCTGTGTGGGGGCAAAGAGGAGGACAGATGGTTTTCCCAAAGGTACTTCTGTGAAAACGCAGATTTTTTTCTAAAACTGAAGCATGTGGGAGAGGAAGGAATGAATGAAGTTTGTGTTGCCCAGTGTTGCCCAGCCCTAAATGCAATGAAATGATCTCTTGGTTGCTCCAATCCTACTTCCTCTGGGTAGTCTTCATTCTCTCCCTCCTCCAAACCCCTCCTACAAGGGTGTGCCCAGCATTTCTCGTCTCTACCCCTCCCTTAAGACTGAACATAAGGGGTCTGGTATTGCTAATCAATGGGTGTTTTGGGAGGGGGATGGATCTGCTTCTCTCTCTTGCCCATCTCTGCACTGTGACCCCCTTGAAGGGAGGGTCCCAACGTTATTTCTCTTTGCATTCTCCAGGACCGCATTAAGCCAGAGACCTCATACGTAAATACCCATGGACAGTTGGGTGTCTTGGACTGGTTTAGTCCCAAATCTCAGTTTCATCTTCCTCTAAGCCTGATCTCATTTTGGTGGGGCCCCTTCTGAAGCTCCAAGTATTCTATATTCTAAGCCCTGGAGCTACCATGTGGAAGGGGCACTTATTCTTCTTGGAGGGGAGGGGGAGGCTGGGCATCTTGAAAGCTAGTACTATCCCCAAAGTGGAATGATTTGTTTCAGGAGGTAGTGAGCTCCCTGTCATCAGGAGTGTTCAAACAGGGGCTGGATGACCCTGTTAGGGATGTTTTGGAAGGGATTTGGGGTTGGACTCCCTTGAGATTCCCTTTGGCTTTTAGATTGATTCCGGTTCCAAGATCCCTTCTAGCTTGGGTGTTCTGTACCCTAAGGGTCTCTCCCCACCTGCACATTGTGCCAGGGTCTAAGGTTTCTACCAGCCCTAGTATTCTATGATTCTCTCTGCCCAGTGAATAGTTGTGTATGTGAAGGGATTGAGATCAGATGAAAACACAGACCTCACTTTTAAGCCAAGACTGTCTAGTAATTTGGAGACTAGATTTTTAAAAAATAAGTTTTATAATATCATCTTTTGTTTTTACAAAATAGTCATTTTTTTTTCTTAGCTCATCCTCTCCATTACACCGTCATGCAGAACATTCATACAAAGCTGACTGGTTAAGTGGCTGTCTCCAGTAGACGGCGCCACATTCCCTGTGCATCGGGCCTCCTTCTCTGCTGAGCTGAGGAATGGGGGCTTAATCACGCATCCCCATCGTGATGCTGGAGCTGGACTCGACCTTCGGGGTCATCTTATCCAACCTCCTCCTTTTACAGGGGAGGGAACCGAGTCTCAGGGTGGGGACACACCCTGCCCAGCATCACACAGGGAGTGAGCCAGAGCTGGGATTTGAACTCAGGTTCTCGGACTCTGAGTTGGTTCTCTCTCACCCGTGCCAGGCAGCTGCCTGACTTTCCTCTTGCATGCAGCCTCCTTCCAGGCCATCGCTTCTGCAAAGCCATACCCGATCCCGCCAGCTAACTTTGATCTTTCTTCTCTGATTTCCCCAGACTACTTGAGTGCCCTTGTCACTTCTCATCTTGTATCACATTTACTAGGGTATGAATTTGCTGTTTCTGTATCATCCATCAGTCCGTCAGCAGAGCATTAGTAAGAACCTGCTTGGTGTCAGGATTATGCTACCCTAAGGCTCTGAGGTCACAGAGTCAACACTGAAGCAGTCCCTGACCTCAGGGAGCTTACATTTTGTTAGAGGGGTACTGTATGGACACGGAGCCATGCAAGGAAAATCAGTGTCCTCATCTGTAAAATGGGGTCATAACAGCACCTACTGCCCAGGGTTGTCATGAGGATTAAATGAGATCATGTTTGTAAAGTACTTAGCCCAGTGCCTGGCACTATGTAAATGTTAACCATGATCTTTCCTCAAACAAATTATTTATTTTTAACATTCTTTAAGATTTTTTTTTTGAGTTCTAAATTCTCTCTCTCCCTTCTGCCTCTCCTCCACCCATTGAGAAGGCAAGCAATGTGGCATCAATTATACATGTGAAATAATTCAAAACATTTCTATATTAGCCATGTTGCATTTTTTAAAAAGGCAAGGAAAATAATGGGAAAAAATGCTTCAATCTGCACTCAGACATCATCAGTTCTCTCTCTGGAGGGGGATGGCATTTTTTTTTTTTTATTAATGTTGAATTTTTTTGAATTAGTAGTAGAGGCCTGAATCCAGAACTTTGGTTTTCAGGTCTTTCCACCTTCCCTTGCCTGCCTCCCCATACTGTGCTTTGGCTGTTGGAGGCTTTCATTTGGGAAGTGTCCATTTAGTGTCTCCCACACCCCTCTCCCCAAGCCCCATGTTTATTAGGACTACTGACTGGTATTATCCTTGAGTGCTAGAAATTGCTTTCACATATGAAAAGATCACTCTAAAATTTTTAGTTAACATCTGTCCATGCATGGTGGGTATTTTCCCATCCCATTTAACATTTCTTGTTGGTCCTTCCTTCCTTCCTTCCTTCCTTCCTTCCTTCCTTCCTTCCTTCCTTCCTTCCTTCCTTCCTTCCTTCCTTCCTTCCTTCCTTCCTTCCTTCCTTCCTTCCTTCCTTCCTTCCCTTTCCTTCCCTTTCCCTTCCTTCCTTCCTTCCTTCCTTCCTTCCTTCCTTCCTTCCTTCCTTCCTTCCTTCCTTCCTTCCTTCCTTCCTTCCTTCCTTCCTTCCTTCCTTCCTTCCTTCCTTCCTTCCTTCCTTCCTTCCTTCCTTCCTTCCTTCCTTCCTTCCTTCCTTCCTTCCTTCCGCAGTGAGGGTTAAGTGACTTTCCTAAGGTCACACAGCTAGTAAGTGTCAAGTGTCTGAGGTCACATTTGAACTCAGGTCCTCCTAAATCCAGGGCTGGTGCTTTATCCACTGCGCCACCTAGCTGCCTCTTCCTGTTATTCTCTCAACAGCTCTTTAACTAGTGGGATTTAGAGCTGGTGGTGACTTTAGATGTCAAGTCACTTAGTGACCCCTCATTTTGTTGTTTATTCATTTAAAAATGTTGTTTCCACCTCTCCATAACCCTATTTGGGGTTTTCTTGGCAGAGATACTGGAGTGGTTTGTCATTTCCTTCTCCAGCTCATTTTACAGATGAGGAAACTGAGGCAAACAGGGTCAAGTGACTTGTCCAGGGTCACACAGCTAGTAAGTGTCGGAGGCCAGATTTGAACTCATGAAGATGAATCTTCCTGATGTTAGGCCCGACATTCTGTCCATGGTGCCACCTAGCTGCCCCTCATTTTATAGAGGAAGAAACCAAAGCCCAAAGAGATCGAATGATTTGCCCAGAGTCACACAGGTGGGTGATGGGTGGGGCCCAATTTCAGCAACCTGGGGAGCTGGCCCTACAGCTTGTATGCAGCGTCCTCTCTGCCATGCCCCACTTCTATCTGGCAGATCTGAAGCTCTCTTTCTTTGCTACGTGCGGACAGGAATCTAAAACCCCACCAGCTCGAGATAGATTTAGAGATTGTTTCTTCAGGGCTTCTCTCCCAGGAATTTCTCAGCCCTTCCCCTCGTCTGGGCACCCAGTGGGAGAGTACCAGCCGAGGCTGCCCATTCTGAAAGGGGCCGAACGTCTCCCCGGAAATGCAGCTGCTTCTGGTGTAGGATGTGACAGCTACTTTTATCAGTCTCTTGGTAACACCCAGCCCACTCTTCTCGAGTTAAACAGAACTCTGAACTCTCTTCTCCTCTTGGTGGGTAAATAAAAGAGACAGTTGTTGGAAACCCTGCTTTTTTTTTTTTGGTTGTTGTTTTTTTTTTAAAATGTCACCTTGTCATGTGGGAGTAGCCCTAGCAGGCACTTGCTTCTGCTGCTGTGTCTGGCTGTGAAGAGGGGACTTTCCTCCTCAGTGCTTCCACTCCTTAGGCACTTGTGCCCATGCCTGGGGTCACTCTGGGAGGGAGAGGTGCCACTGCACAAAAGCCTTTGCCATCCCGTGGATGCCGAGTGCCCAGAATCTGCTCTTCTGCAGAAATGGGCCAGGGCTCCGGGCCTGAAAAGACTATTAAAAAAGCTTCCTCTTCCTTCTACCCCAAATGATGACATCTCCAGGGTGAAGTGACTTAGATCAGGGCCGCGGGAAAAGCAAACTGTCCTGCCTTTTGGTCTTAGGACTGGGACCACGTGCCAGTTGTGGGTGTGGGAGCCCCATCCAATCCTATCCTTAAGGGAGCCTAATCCCTTGGCAGGCCCTTGGCCTTCTTCCTTTTCCCCTCTTCTTCTCCCTCATGCCCTACCTTCCTTTTAAAAGCACTGACTTGAGGGGCAGCTAGGTGGTGCAGTGGATAAAGCACCATCCCTGGATACAGGAGGACCTGAGTTCAAATCTGACCTCAGACACTTGACACTTACTAGCTGTGTGACCCTGGGCAAGTCACTTAACCCCTGTTGCTCAGGAAAAAAAAGGGGGAAACCGGACCTACATGGAAAAGCACTGACTCTAGAGTCACAGGTGGTTGTTGTTGCTCAGTTGTGTCCAACTCTCTGTGATGCCATGGACCACAGAACACCAATACCGTCCAGTGGGTTTTCTTGGCAAAGATACTGGAGTGGTTTGCCATTTCCTTTTCCAGTGGATTAAGGCAAACAAGTTAAATGACTTGTCCAGGGTTACACAGCTAGGAAATATCTGAGTCTGGATCTGAATCTGATGATGGGGATGGTGATGGTGATGATGGCAATGATGGGGATGATGGTGGTGATGATGGCGGTGGTGATGATGGCGGTGGTGATGATGGCGGTGGTGATGATGGCCGTGGTGATGATGGCCGTGATGGTGGTGGTGATGATGGTGATGGTGATTTTCACAATAACCCTGGGAGGGAGGTGCCATTATTAACCCCATTTTACAGATGAGGAAACTGAAGTTAAGTGACTTGCCCAGAGTCACATAGCTAGTGTCTGAAACCACACCTGCACTTGGATCTTCCTGACCCCAGGCCTCACACTCTTTCCACTGAACCATGTGGAACTTGCTAACCCTTCACTTGGTCCTTCGGAAAAGGAGGAGGTCAAATCAGAAGATCTCTTGGGCCTTCTGGCTTTAGATTTACAACCCCATAATCCTTTCTTAGCAAATTTATCTTTTATTAAAAATTACATTTAATTTCACATTAAATTTATATTAAGAAGATGATTTTCCAAATTATCTTTAAGGAACAGCAAAACCAAATTAAGCTTACATTTACTAGTTACATTTTTAAAGGAATCTTTTACCTGCAGATAACATCTCCATTATCATATCCTTCATGTTTCCTCCCATTATCTTTGTCATTTGATCCTGTCTTTGGGTATAGATTTTCCTATTATATTTTTCTAATTGCTCAGTGAGAGCTTAGTGTAGTGAACAGAGACAGGAAATTGGGATCGAATTAGGAAAATCTAGATTCAAACCTTGCCTGTCATACCTATTAGATATGCATGATCATGTATGATCATGTACGATCATATATGATCATACTAGATGCATGACCCTGGGCAAGTCACTTCACCTCTGAGTGTCCCCTGGAAGCTCTCTAAAATACTAGGTTCTAGACCATTTGTGGAATCTGCATTTGGGGTCCAAGGGAGTGCCCACTTTGGGAGCAACTCACATCCCTTTCTCTTGGGTTATTGTGTATTTCTTTGTATTCCTCACACCAGTCCTTACAGTAGCATTCTGTTACAGCCATAGGTTTGCTTATTTTTTGTCCCCATCTTCCTGAAGTGTTGGACATTTACATTGTTTCTGTATTTTCTTAGGTTACAAGTGATGTTCCTATAAAATCTTTGAACAGATAGCTTTGTCATTTTTGGGAAATATTATTAAGGGGTACTCCTGAACATGGAATTATTGGGCCAAAGGGGTGTGATCAAAGTACCCAACAACGTAACCCTCTTACAGCGTTCTTCTGGGTTGTTTTCCAGAAAGTTTTGACCAATTTGAAGGTCTTCCAATGATGTCTGACTATTTATGTGCCTCCCTAATTCTGCAGCATTGTTTTATCCTTTAGGTTTTTGTTTTTGTTTTTTTAGTCAATTTAGTGGGTGTGAGAGAATGCCTGACAGTTGTTTTAATTTGCATCTTTTTGATTACTAGGGAGGGTTTGTTGGTGTTTGTCCTTCTTCTCAAAGAGGACCATGACATAGAGATGATGTCCTGACTTGCAGTGAGGGAGGCCTGTTCAAGGTGACCAACCTCACTCTCTCCTCCAGATCTATCTGGGTCCAGTGGCAAGATACATATCAGGACAACTGGAGATGGTCCTGGGTGTTTAAGGCCATTGGGGTTAAGTGACTTGCCCAGGGTCACACAACTAGTAAGTGTCTGAAGTGAGATTTGAATTTAGGTCCTCCTGAGTCCAGGGCCACTGCTCTATCCACTGAGTACCTGGTGGCCCCTACTAGGGAGGAGCTTTTTTCCCCCAAGTAATTGGTATATAATTCTATTTTTGTAAATTGTCCTTTCCTTTTCTTTGACCTTAAATTGGGGAATGTAGTGCCCAGGAATATGTGTACCAATTCTTTTTATATTTATGATATTATTTTTATACATTTGCTGGAGTTTTTCCCCAGTCTGTTATTTTTTTGTTTTATAGTTGTCAGACTCTTTTTGTGGTCATAGCACTGTGTTGGGCACTAGGGAAGACACAAAAAAGGAATTCACACTCATATCGTGATTTAGTGCCTCTACAGTCATCGCCTGGTAACCGTCCCAGGCATCAAGGATCATCTTCCCTCCACAGACAAGGAGATGAAGGCTTAGGAAGCTTGTGACTTGTCCAGGGTCCTCTAGATGTTAAGTGTTAGAGCTAGAGTAGGAACCCAAGGCTCTCTTGATTCTAGATACAGCTTCAGAGATGAAAGAGTATCCCTGCCCACAAGAAACATATAGTCTAGGTGGGGAGAGAGGCATCCATGCATACATGAACATTAACCTATTCCTATAGGGTTAGGGTTAGGGTTAGGGTTGTCCTCATTGGCATGGACTGAGCAGTGGAGTGAAGAGATCTCACCTCTAGTTATAGCTCTGTTTGCTGTGTGTTCTTGGTGATGATTGTCCCTCTCTGGTCCTCTCTTGTCAAATGAAGGGTAGGACTAGCCCATCTCTAAAGTCCTTTCTTGGCCCGGCCTCCCCTGGAGCCAGTGCACCGACTCCAATTGTTCTCTACTTGTTAAATTTTCAGCGTGAGCATTTACACCTGGGAAATCGGCTAATACTACAAATCAAGGTTTAATTTATCGTTTTGTGCATAGTCTAGATTTAGGAAAGTCATGGAGAAAATGTTCATAATAATGCTGATTATCGAGTTTTCTTCCACAAAACGACTAGTGTGGAAATATGTTTTACGTGATTGCACATGCATAACCGATATCAGATTGCTTTACCATCTCAGGGAGTAGGGAGGGGAGAGAGGGAGGGAGGGAGGGACAGAATTTGGAACTTAAAAAAAAAAGAATGTTAAAGTGGTTTTTACATGTCATTGGGAACAAAATAAAACATTATTTAAGAAAACTAATAATTAACAATCATTAGTTATTATAATTAATAATTATACTGATTATAATTATGCCGATTCTACTTAAAAATGTGCTTGGGGTATATGTGTGTGTCCTCTCTCCTCCTCCCCTGCCCCCCCCCCCCCAATATCACCAACACACTAACCTTCTTGGCCTAGAGATGATTGGTACTTTTTCCTCCCTGAACCTTACCTGAGCACGTATTGTACCTCTCCAGTAAGCTCTGAGCCCATGGAGTGTGGAGACTGTCCCACTTTTGTGTTTCTGAGGCCAGTACCAGGCATGGTGCTGGCCACACAGTGCCTGATACAGAGTCTGTGTTTTCTTCTTCAATTGGATTGATGTTGAGTCTGTAAGATATATCCCTGACCTTGAAGGACCTCCCAGTCCAGCTTAGGAAACAGGATTGCCTCCCTTTAAATAAAAGGGCTGTAGAATACAAGAAAGCACATGACTAGATGCTCATCGAGTGGTTTGGCCAGTCAGCCCTGGATGAGGTCATAGGTCATAGGAGACGGTGGTGACATGATAGTGAAACTTGACCTCAGAAACTGGAAGACCTGGGTTCAAATCCTCCCTCTCTAAGCTGACTAGGTGACTCTTGGCAAGCCATTTAATATCTCCCTCTGTCCTCAGCAGTTCTTGTAAGAGTATAAATTATAGGGAAGTTGCTGATCTGCACTGATAGGGGGATTTTCATATACCAACGAAATCACAGGTGTAGCCAAAAAACAACAAAAAAAGGCTGACATTTAGATTGCACCTTAAGTTTTCCAAAGGCCTTTCCAGATATCATCTCATGGTCATGGGAAGCTTATAGACCATCTAGTCTGTGGGTTCTTCGTTATTTTCGTGCATAGCATGGGCTCCTGAAAGCCCTGTCAACCCCCTAGAGCCCTTCTCAGAACAATTGAACAAAGAATTTGTTCTAAATTTCACTTAGAAGTTAGTGAAAACAAAGGTATTATATTTTCCACCATCCAACTTCATGAATCTCCCCCCACCCCCCATAATATAGCCACAGATCTGTGAGGGCTTCATGGACCCCAGGTCAATCTCATCTAATGAAGCAATGCAGAAGGCAGCTAGGTGGTGGTACAGTGAATGGCACACCAGACCTGGAGTCAGGAAGATGAGGCTTCCCGAGTTCAATTCTGTCCTTAGACACTTATTAGCTGTGCGACCCTGGGCAAGTCACTTCACCCCGTGTGCCTCAGTTTCCCCATCTGTAAAATGAGCTAGAGAAGGAACTGGTGAACCACTCCAGTATCTCTGCCAAGAAAACCCCAAATGGGATCACTAAGAGTCAGACACGACTGAAACAATGGAACAACAACAAAACCAACCCAATAAACATTTATTAAACACCTATTATGTGCTAGGTACTGTGCTGGGGATACAATTAATAAAAAGAGATGTTAAGAAGCCCTGGCCTAATCAAATCCACCCATTTTACAGACAAGTAAAGGTTCGGATTTGAGTCAGGATTTGAACTCGGGTCCTCCTCTGACTCTGAATCCAGCACGCTTCTCCCTGCACCATTCTGCTCCCCACAGGGAGTACTTGACACCACAGTTAAACCCAGTGCTTGCCTCCTGGTTGTAGCTGGCAGCAGCCAGATTTACCAATCCTCCAGCCTGTGGCTGCTTGTCTTTCCAAGTCCCCAAACTGTACTGCAGGCCCAGCCTTCACGGGGCGAACGTTTTTTTGTCACAAGCCCTCCGTGGTTTAAAGGCATTAACGGCCTATGTGTGATTGCACAGCTGGGTCCTTCCAGAGGCCTTTGCTTTGTGCTCCCAGCATTAGCGCCGAGCTGGGGGATTCGTCTCTTGGTAGCATGGCAAGGAATTGGGATTTGCTTTATTAGCTGGGAACTTGGCCACTGATCTCGTGTGAGTTTTCTCCAAAGCTTCCTGGTCCCTTGGACCCTGAGGCAGCCTGTGGCATCTCCCATTCTGCTTCCTCTTTCAGTAGACCTGAAACCTCTCCAGTGTCAGAGCCGAAAGGGACCTTAGAGGAGAGACTCGGCTCACCCGACCCTCTCATTTTACCGAGAGGGAGACTGAGGCCCAGGGAGCACAGGGCTTACACTTGGTTTCTGCCTTCTCCTCCCAGGCTGCCTTCCTTCCATCTACCTGCATATACTTTGTAGCTGGCTCATTCTCTCTCTCTCTCTCTCTCTCTCTCTCTCTCTCCATTTTTTTTTTTTGGCAGGGCAATGAGGGTTAAGTGACTTGCCCAGGGTCACACAGCTAGTAAGTGTCAAGTGTCTGAGGTCGGATCTGAACTCAGGTCCTCCTGAATCCAGGGGCGGTGCTCTATCCACTGTGCCACCTAGCTGCCCCAGGTGCTATTATTATTATCCCCGATTTACAGTTGAGGAAACTGAGGCAAACGGGTGAAATGACCTGCCTAAAGTCAAAGCTAGTGAGTGTCTGACACTGGATTTAAACTTGGATCTTCCTGAATCCAGGTCCCGGACCTGGCTGCCTCTAATGAATAACAAAACTCGCATTCACTGCCTCCAAATCCTATACTTTCCCTACTACAAGATAAAGAATGATAGAATCTGTAAGCCAAAAGGCCCTGGATCTTCAGGTCAGCACCACCTGCCCTTTCCCCAGTTTGACAGATGGGAAAGACAAGGCTTAAGGGATGGGAAGAAGCAATGTCCTTGTTGGAGTCACCAGAGCTCATGATAACACTGCGTTTGCCTAAAGCTTTATAATTTACAAAGTGATTTCCTGGGGCAGCTAGGTGGCGCAGTGGATAGAGCACTGGCCCTGGATCCAGGAGGACCTGAGTTCAAACCCGACCTCAGACACTTAACACTAGCTGTGTGACTTTGGGCAAGTCACTTAACCCCAATTGCCCCACAAAAACAAAGTGATTTCCTAGGTATTATCTCATTTGGGCTTTTACTAGTGCCCTCTGAGAGGAACCGGGCTAGGATGACCATTTTTTTCAACTGGACAATCGAGGAAGCTGAGTCTCAGAGAGAGTTCTGGTCCCTTGCTAAGATTGAAACTGGGACCAGAGTCCAGGTCTTCCACCTCCTGATTCAATTTTTCTATGGCATTGTGCTGACTTTCATATGTTAGGATGATGAGAATCCTGACCCTGACCCAACCCCTTCCCACCATGTTGGTCACTGTTCTATTGGATGCCCGGGCAGTTTTGGAAAGAGTGTTGGCTCTGGAGGCCTGGGCTCAACGCCCACCTTTGATGTTTACTGCCCGTGTGACTGGCCAAGTCACTTAACTTCCCAGTGCCTCAGTTTCCCCACCTGTAAAAAGAGGGGCTAGAATAGATGACTTCTCAGGTTTGTACCACCTCCATAGCAATCATCTCGGCTACTTTGGCCGGTCACTTCCCTTTTCTTCTGAAAGAGTCGGACGAGACTTTGCCAGCTCTAAGACTATCCTCATGATCTTTGATCTTGGCTCAGCTCTCAGCCCACACAGACCTTGGAACTATAGAAATGGTGCAGCTTGTGTGAGGCGAGGTAGAAGTCGGAGGAGGGTCCTTCCTACTGAGCTCTGCCGTCCTCTCCTGTCCCTTCCTGTGGCAGAGCTCAGCCCCCCCCATCCCAGCGGCCGGGGCGCAGGTGTGGAGTGTACTTCGCTAGGTCAGCTGGTGTCTTCCTCAGTTGCCCCCGACAGCTGCTGCCTGAGGCTGAGGGTAAGGCGTGGAGGCCGAGAGACCCCCTGAGTCAGAGGTTGGCCAGCTGCGTGCCGCAGCCGGCCTGGAGACAGATGAGACAAGCCGGGGAGCGGCTGTTCAGAGTCCTGGGAGTGGAGGGAGATTAGTGTGGCATGCGGGGAAGCCGGAGCAAGCCTTGTGACCTCTCCATCCCCTTCTCCCATTTCTGGGCCTTTCTCCTCCTGCCCAGCACCCCTTCCCAGACCTGCTCTCGGATCCATCATTCCCATTGGACCGGGAGGGGATGACTAATAACAGCTCAGCGAGTGTGTGCGGGCAGAGCTTTAGGAACACTTTAGAATAACTGACGACTTTTATAGTGTCCTCAAGTTTACAGAGGGCATTCTTCAGATAAGAAGTCAGGGCACTCTTATTCCCATTCTGCTGATGGGCAAACTGAGAGGCTGAGTGAGATGAGATGACTTCCTCTAGCTCACACAGCCAGGAAGTTCAGCACTGGGCTTCTGAACCAGGGATCCTTTCTCCAGGGCTGCTCAGTTAGTCAGTCAACATTTGGACAGAGCCTACTAGGCGCAGTCTACCAGGCGCAAAGCACTGGGGATGCAAGTACAAATAAAAAGACAGTCCCTGCCCTCAAGGAGTTTATAGTCTAATGAGGTCAGGTGCTTTTCCCCTTAGGCTGCCCTGGGTCTCCTTGGCATTTTAGGTTAGTCAACATGGCGGTTACTGCCTTTGGGTCACAACCAACAAGACAGTAGGCTCAGTAGGCGTGCTGCCTGGGGGCTCCTGTTCCCTTGTCCCAGACACCTGGAAGTCAGGGCTAGAAAGGTGTCTTAGCAATTGCCTAGTTCATCCTTTTCATTTCACAGAAGAGGAGGCTGAGGCCTGTTTGCTCAAGGTCACGCAGGTTAGTAAGTAGTGAAAACTGGGACTTGGCTCTGGGGATTTTTATTCTGAGGTCAGGGATGTCCACATTATTTCCTATCATTAAGCTCTGTAGGGTTCCGAGGAGGTAGAGATAGCACTGTGCCCTGGGGTGAGCAGGGAAGGGGCTTCTGGAGGAAGAGAACCTAGAGCCTTGAAGGGTGGGAATTTCTCAGAGGGGGATGGGGGGGAAGGGCATCCCCTGTGGGAGGACCTGTGAAAAGGTCTAAGAAAAGGGCTTAGAGGCTATGACCCACAAGATCTGTTTCTGGGCCAGTGAAGAGACCAAATTGCCCAGTGGTAGTAAACACGTAGATAGCCTTCAGGGCCAGGGGAAAGAATCTGGATTTTTGCTTAGGTAGGGCTAGTGGGGACCTATAGAAGGTTTTAGGCCAGAGAAGTAACATGGACCTTGGTGTTAGAAAAATTCACCTGGTTGTCCTGTGGGGAATGAGTAAGAGGATGGAGATGGGGAGCCAACGGGCTGTCGGGGCTTTGGGACTGATGGCTCGATTGCCCAATGAGCATCCTCCCATGGGGGAGGATGTTGCCTGCTAAATCCCACGGCCCAGTCTTTGCTCTGGGGTCTGGCCGGATGAGAGATGGGACTCTTGGGAGAGATAGTTTACACTTGGATTTTCTGATGGATTTGCCTCATCCTGGTGAACGACTTGGGACAAAAGGAGGGGATATACACAGAGAGCACTGGAGTCAGGAAAGGGCCCTAGCAATTCGGGGTCATTATTATTGTTACTGTTTTTCTGAGGTATGCCTCACTGTAGGCCAGGGATTCCTGTGGTTGGACCCCTGAATGTTAGAGTGGGAAGGGGCCTTAGAATATAGACTGACAGATTGAGAAGAGGCCTTAGAAATGGATGGAGGGGGGCAGCTAGGTGGCACAGTGGATAAAGCACTGGCCTTGGATTCAGGAGGGCCTGAGTTCAAATCCAGCCTCAGACACTTGACACTAGCTGTGTGACCCTGCGCAAGTCACTTAACCCTCATTGCCCTGCAAAAAAAAAAAAAAAAGAAAAAAGAAATGGATGGAGGGCTGGAAATGATCTCAGGGGTCAGGGGGACCACCCCCAGCTCCAGCCTCCTCTCCAAGGAAAGGATGGGACTGGACAGCTCCTGGGGTAGGGAGCCATGACCCCGATTTCAGCCCTCTTTTCCCCACCCACACCACTTATTAGTGCTGGCAGGAACCTTAGAATCCCGGGCTGGCATTGTTGTTCCAGACTTGTTGGCCCTTCTGTATTCTCACTAGACTGAGCAACTCCTTGAGGATTGGGGTCACGAGTTCAACTTTCTCACATCTTCAAGTACCCAGTAGGGCACTTACTTAGTGTGTAGAAGGTGCTTAGGAACTAATCAATCAATCAATTAACAAGCATTTTATTAAGTAAGTACCTTCTCTGTGCCAGGTACTGATAATTGTAAAAATAGCATGTGTTTATGGAGAGATCAAAAGTTTACAGAATATTTGCCTAACAAGAACATGGTGGGTATCATTAGACCAAGTGAGGAGGCTGGGGTGGGGAGGAGTTAGGAGAGTGTGTGTGTGTGTGTGTGTGTGTGTGTGTGTGTGTGAGAGAGAGACAGAGAGAGAGACAGACAGAAAAAGAGAGACGGACAGAGACAGATAGAGAAGGGTGAAAGCAGGGAGACAGAGAGAGAGGGTGAAAACCACTTGTCCTCCCTCCATCACCAAACCAGCAGGTAGAAGACCCAGCCCTGGCTCCGTTTCTGTTGGCTCTGGGTCCAGAGCTCTTAAATATTTGTTGCATTTAAATGAATTCAATTAAAAGTAGACCGTGTCATTTGGAGCTCGATAATTACCAGTCGGTGATAATTCAGACGTGCTCTGTGATTCTTACCTGGTCAAAATTGGAAGTAGTTTTCCCTTCTCCAGCTTTGCAGTAACAGAAAATGAACCCACATTCAGTACCTTTTTTTTTTTTTAAGTGGCTCAGTACATTAACTGTTCCTTCATCTTGTCCTTAATGTTTGTGTCTAGCAATGAATTCCTCGAGGTTACAGGGCTTTTCCATTTGTGACACATTATTCCACAATGTTGGCCTCTTGTCATTTCTCATCCTTTTCATCGGCTTACCTCATTTTATTAATTGGGTTGCATTTATAGTTTTTTTTAAAGTGTACTGCTTTTGCAAATACCCAAATTACATTTCTTTCTTTTTTTTTATTTTGAACTGCTTTTTTTTTTTTAAATAAGAATGAGATGAGTTAAGATACTCAACTATGAGAAGCTGGACTTGGAGCCAGGAAGTTCTGAATTAGAATCCTGCCACAGAGACTTACTAGATGGCAAGTCACTGAATCTTTCTGGGCCTCGATTTCCTCATCTGTAAATTAGGCATTAAAATACCTTAGAGGACCTATCTCACAGGATGGATCAAATGAGATAATGTATGGAAAGTGTTCTGTAAACCTTACAGCCATGTGCAAATACCAGGCATTATTATGATTATTATGGATTTGATTACTTAGAATGTTGGAACCAGGAAACTTTAAAAAACCTGGCTGATTGAACCCCGCCCATTCCCTCCCTCATTCATTCATCTATCCAAACATTTGTTAAATGTCCCCTTTGTGAAGATTTGGGGGAAATGAAAGATGAAATCAGACCCTGTACCTGATCTCGTAGGTTTTATATTTGATTGGAAGGATGAAAATTTTGAGACAGTTGGGGGTCTGAGTGACTTGTCCCCAGCCCTGCAGCTTTCTGTCACCCAGGTAGGATCTGAACCCAGGTCTTCCTGACTCCAGGTCTGGTCCTCTGTCCCCCACCCCAGGCTTCCTTTTGGGAGAAGCTCATTAAATGCTGAATTGTCTGGCATGGGAATATGGTTAAATGAAAACACAGGGTTTAGAGTCAGAAGTCCTGGGTTTGAATCTTGGCTCTGCCAAATACAACTTGGGGCAAATCGTCTTTGCTTGATGTGCCTCAGTTTCCCTTTCTGTAAAAATCAAGTCAATAGGGGCCTGCCATGTGTCAGACACTGTACTCAGTATTGGGGATGCAAAGAAAGACAAAAATAACCCCTGCCCTCAGGGAGCCTTCTACCCAAGGAGGGTACCCAACTTTGATCTTTTAAAACCCCAGCCCCTTCCAGGTATGACATTTTAGGATGCTGTGATCTTAAGTGCTGTGAGTGGAAAAATCAGTGTGGTCAGGGAAAGCCTTTCCAAGGCACTTAGACCTGAAAGAACGAGCAGGATTTGTTTGGGGGATGATGAGCAAGGGTGCTTTAGGGGTGATGGTGTGAGGAAAGACTGTTGGGGAGGGAGGAGGGAGGGAGTAGCCTGCTTGGGCTGGAGCCCTCTCTGACTCTGGGGCCACCCTGGGAGAAAGTCCTTCCTCAGAGGCCCATGGGCAAGCAGCGGTCCCACGCCTGCAGGGAGCGCGTGTCTTACTTGGCTTCCGTCTTGGCCTTGTCTCAGATAACCCCCCTCCCCTCACCCCCTGGGGTTGGCATGGGGGAGAATGGGACCTTTGTCCCAGCCCTCTTCACGCGGCCTCATTCCTGGGGTCAGCCAGCGCTGCGGCTGCTGCCTGGCTTGGGAGGGGGAGGGGGGAGGATCCACCTTTCCGGCAGACAGCTGGGCCCGCTCAGGGTGTCAGCTGCCTCTCTTGGGCAGTGGTCCGTCAGGAAATAGCTCTTGTTTGGCACAGGGGCTAGGGGGACCATCTGGTCAGGCTCAGGCAGGCCAGCTGGCTGGGGCTGGCAGAGGCTCGGAGACCTTGGGGTCACGGAGCTGGGCAACTGGATGGGGGCCCGATTCCCTAAA
The DNA here is from genome assembly GCF_019393635.1 of Dromiciops gliroides. Lineage (NCBI taxonomy): Eukaryota > Metazoa > Chordata > Mammalia > Microbiotheria > Microbiotheriidae > Dromiciops > Dromiciops gliroides. The sequence continues at coordinate 702,424,600 of NC_057861.1, read as the reverse complement.
CTGACCTGGCTCTTCCCCCTTCAGCAGGCCTGTCTGCGGGCAGGGACTCCGTCCCCAGGGCTCCTTATTCCCTGCCGTCTGTTGGCCCCAGCCTTGTTGCTCATCGTGGGAAGGTCTCGGGAATATTGGGCCTACTTTTAACTCCACAGTCATGGGGAGCTTGTGTTGTGTTGATCTGCCTGTAATCACCCAACTCTATCAGTCAGTCAATCAACAGTCATTTGTTAAACATCTAGTATGTTCCAGGCATTGGGGAAACAGAGACAAAAAATAAACTGTCTCTACCCTCAAGAAGCTTCCCCTCTATCCTGGGAAACAACATATACAAAACAATATATACACTATAAATAGAATGCAATTGGGAGAAGGCACCAGCAGGGCATCCTGAGCGCGTGGGAGGACCGGTGAAGAGGAAGAGATGTGTGGGTGAGGGCGAGAGAGAAGACCAGTCTGTCTGGATCTTGCAACGTGTGTGGAGAGTAATGCCCAGTAAGGCTGAAGTGAGAGGTTGGGGCTAGATTGTGAAGGGCTTGAACAGCTAAACAGAAGAGTCCATGCTGGAGGCAGTAGGGAGCCATGGAGGACTATTGAGCAAGGCAGTGATGGTTGATCACAATGGTGGCAGTGGTGCTAAGCGGTTGCAGGCAGGGAAGCCAATCAGGAAGTCAAGTTGTGATAACCTGGATAAGAGCAGCTGAGGATGTGGCCCGAGGAGCCGAGTGAGGAGTGAGAAGGTGTTGGAGAGGAAGAAATGACAAGTTTTGGCTATCGTGGGGTAAGGGTGGCGAGTGAGAAGTGCGGGATAACATTGAGATTATGAATGTGAGAGACCAGAAGAATGGTGAGGCCTTTTGATAGGAGGCAAGTTTAGGAGAGGAGAGGATTGTGGGGAGGGCAGGAGATAAATTTTGTTTTGAGTAAGTTGACTTAAGTGGGATCTCTGGGACATCCAGTTTGAAATGTCCAATAGGTGAATGGAGATGTGGGACCAAAGCCCGGGGGAGTGATTGGGCTGGATAGATACATCCGTGACTCATCTACATGGAAGCGATAGTTAAGCCCATGAGAGTTTGAAGGCACCTAGGAGAGGAGAAGACTTGGGCTAGAACCTCAGGGAACATCCCCACTTAGGGGCAAGATAAGAAGGCTAAAGGAGACTGAGAAGGAGCAGGAGAACCAAGGTGGATGAATCCCCAAAACCCAGAGAGGAGAGAGAATCCGGGAGGAAAGGATGGCCCTCCATGTCATTGACATCATGCAGAGTGGTGGATAGGCTACAGGCAATGTCTCCCAACTGGGAAGAACAATTAGCAAATTCATGAGTCAGGGTACAGTTTACAGGTCTGCTCTGAAAGATAATCAATCAACTAATGAGCATTTATTGAATGCCATTGCAGGAGGCACTGAGTTGGGAGGCCGTAAGACTGGTTCATGCCCTTGGGGAGGTTGCAGTGTTATTGGAAAGAGAGTGATTGTTCTAGTAGTCTGCGTTCAGTTGTGAAAGGCATTTATTGTCTTTCATTTTGAAGATGGGGAAACTGAGACCCGGTTAGGGGATCTGACTTGCCCATTATCTGTTGTTTGGAGATCACAGATTCAGGCTGGACTAGAAGCCGGGCACGGCCTCTAGAACCTCCCTTGCTTCAAGGTGCTAAATTGTGGGGTACGGACCGTAGTCCTCCTGGGGTTCTGAGAAGGAAAAGAAGGTGGTTGATTTAGGTGCGCTCTAACGGCCAGACAGAACAGGATGTCCTAGGATTTAGTGTGAAAGGCCAAGCACCTTTTTTATTTACTCATATTTGCTGAAGACTTTCTCATAAGCAGGCGATCTATCCTATTTACTTCTTGGCTCATTTTTCAGAATTGCTGTCCCTTTTTGTCATTTAAGAGATGTAGCTGTTGTTTGTCCAGATCATCTTATTTAAAATTAAGAAGCGATGAGTCATGATTTAAAAAATAGGTCAGTTCATGGATTTGCTAATTGTTCCCCTTTGCTGTTGAATTATGACATCCGCCTGGAGGGAGGGAGGCCTAATTGAGGAGCGATGGATTTGAAGTCAGAAGCCTCCAAGAGGGAAATATCTAAAGGGAGTCATGCAGATGTCCAGGGATCTGCTTGAGCAACTTAGATTGTTAAAGAGACGTGGAAATGAGGGCAGGCATGGAGGGCTGGATATAGCCAGGCATGCCCAGAGGAGGAGGAGGCGGAAGCTGGCCGGGGTTCTGAGCCCCACCGAGTGGGGCACCTTACCCGGTGGGTGCCCTGTAATCAGGGGCTCGCCATACTGTCCGAGAGATGAACCAGCCCACATCAGGGCTTAGGGGTCAGTCAGCAATGGGCGGGACTTGTGAGAGGCTACTGCATTCCAGCCTGGGTGACAAAGGAAGACCCAGGCTGGGAGAAAAAGAAGAAAAAGGTGACTGTGGATGTGACAGATGGTCTTTTAAGAGCCATGTTGGGGGGAGCTAAGCCTCAGATGGCACAGGTGTGGGGTAGGAGTCAGTCAGGGCTCTGTAGAAAGTGACTTTGGGAGAAGGAGCCTCTGTCTGTGCTGGCTGAGACAGGGATGATGGGCACGGGGCGGGACACAACTGCTCATCTCTTCTTTTCCTTCTGTTTTCACTCCTAAGGAAAATGCTTTTTGCACTGACAAGGAGAGAACAAGAGGGGCTAATGAGGAGTTGAAATCCAGAATAAATAAGCTCATAGTAAGGAGTCAAGTTGACAAGCACTTATCAGTCATCAACTATGTGCCAGGCACTGTGCTAAGCTTCTGGAATACAGAGAAAGGCAAAAGACAGTCCCTGCTCTCCAGGAACTCCCAGTCTAATGGGGGGGGGGGAGATGCCATGCCAACTACTCTGTGCAAACAAGATTTATTTGGAATAAACGAGAGCCGATCAACTGAGGGAAGACGAGTAGCATTAAGGGGCATGGGGAAAGGTTGCCTAGAGAAGGTACGATTTTAGCTGAGATCTGAAGGAAGCCAGGGATATGAGGATGAGGTGGGAGAGAACTTAAGGCATGGGGGACAACCTGTGAAAGAGAACCTACAGGTCACCAGATGGAGAATGATTGCCCAGGTTACCGAAAGAACAGAAAGTGTGGTCGCTGGGCTAAGACCAGTGACCTCTGAGAGGTTATGGAGGAATGAAGAGCTAGCTGCCCCAGGATTTGCAAAGAGTGCTAGCAGAATTCTAGAGTGTGTTAATGAAGGGATGGATTGTGAATATCTAGAAAGACCACTCTCCATGCCCCTTGGCCCTGGCCCACTGGGCTGCCTGGATCTGCTCAGATGGCTCTTATGATTCTTAGGCCCAGGTCAGTCTGCCCCACCCTCTCGTCCAGGGGGAAGGTTTTGACTGGAAGGCAGTTCCTGGGTGAGTCAGTGGTTTGGTATGAATGGTATGAAAAGTGAATGCCAACTTAGGTTTCATAAAAGCAGGCGTTGGGACAGAAAGAGGGAGGTTCATGTCCTGTTTGATTCTTCCTTGGTCAGGCCACATGGGCAATGCTGTGTTAGTTCTGAGTGCTCCATTTTGGGAAGAACATGGATTGACTGTGTTTAGAGGGTGGTTGTCAGGATGGGGGTGGGGGAGGGTACTAGATGCCATGCTCCATGAAGCCTATTTGAAGAAACTGAGCATATTCAGCCTTGAGTAGAGGAGGCACGGGAGGAGACATTCCTGTTGTCTTCTGGTATTCAAAGGCCTTTACTGTGGGAGAAGAATCACATTTTTTCTTCTTGGTTCCACAGGCCTGGGCTAAGAGTAGTAAGCGAAAGTTGTGCAGAGGCACTGTTAGGGTCAAGGGAAGGCTTCTGGCACGTTGGGTGGATGTCTTGGGGCAAGCTTAGCAGAGGGCACAGACAAGAGTGACCCAGGGTGGATGGGCAGGCATGGATGGTACACAGTGGGCACGGTGCGTCGGAGGGAGCATCCAAACACTTGAGTTCTCAGATCCATTTTGAAAATAAGGAGGGCAATCCTTGATAGACAGAGCCATCTTTTTTTGTTTGTTTGTTTTTTGTGGGGCAATGGGGGTTAAGTGACTTGCCCAGGGTCACACAGCTAGTAAGTGTCAAGTGTCTGAGGCTGGATTTGAACTCAGATACTCCTGAATCCAGGGCTGGTGCTTTATCCACTGCGCCACCTAGCCGCCCTGACAGAGCCATCTTGAAGGGGGAATGAACTGCTTTGGGAGGGAGCAGGTTTCCCTTGTGAGGGCCGTTCAAATGAAGACACTTGGCATAGTAGCTGGCACCTAGCAGATGCCCGTGGCTAACTGACTGATAGTTATTGGGATTGTATCAGAGGGGAACTCGTATTCAGCTCCGAGTTGGCCTTGATGGCTTTGTTGACCCGAGTTTGAGTTTGTAATGTAGTAGATCTCAGAGAGCTGGCATGTAGTACTGTCTTGAACACATGCTGGCTAGGTGACCTTGGAAAAATCCCGTAACCTCTTGGCGCTTTGGGCAAGTCTCTGTCTCTTAATTTAATTTTTAATTTTTAAAGTAATAAACATTTTTATTTATAGTTTTGGGTTCCAATTTTTATCCTTCCCTTCCCCCCCCCCCAGGCAGTAAGCAATCAGATATAGGTTATACATGTACGATTATGTAAAACATGACCACATTAGTCATTTTGTATAAGAAAACTTGAATAAAAGAAAAATGAAAGTGAAAAACAGCACGCTTCAGTCTGTGTTCCATCAATATCAGTTCTTTCTTTGGAGCTGGATAGTATGTTTCATCAATAGTCCTTTGGGATTGTCTTGGATCATTGTATTGTTGAGAATAGTTGTCATTCATAGTTCTTCATCAAACAATATTTCTGTCTCTGTATACAGTGTTCTCTTGGTTCTGCTCCCTTCACTATACATCAGTTCATACAAGTCTTTCCAGGGCTTTCTGAAATCATCCTGCTTGTCATTTCTTACTGCACAGTAACATTCCATCACCATCATATACCATAGCTTGTTGAGCCATTCCCCAACTGATGGACATTCCTTTGATTTCCACTTCTTAGCCACCACAAAAAGAGCTGCCATAAATATTTTTGTACAAATGGCTCTTTTTCTCTTTTTGGGGATGTCTTTGGGACATAAACCCAGCAGTGGTATTGCTGGGTCAAGGGGTATACACAGTTCTATAGCCTTTTGTGCATAGTTCTGAATTGCTCTCCAGAATGGTTGCATCTTTTCACAACTCTCTTAAGACAAGAAACTGCAGAGAAGGTGCCACCTTGCGCTGGTAGATGGCTTTCCCTCATCTGGGAGCTCCCTGCGTCTGTGAAGCCACAGTCCTTTTCCCTACCCCAGTCCTTGTGACAGTGTGGGGTTGTAGAAAGAGTGCTGGACTTGAGGTCAGCTCCTTAGTCTGTTCTTTACTCTAGGGGTGACTTGGGTCATTCTCGGGTCTCAGTTTTCCTCGTCTATAAGATCCGTAGACCAATGGATCTCTAGAAAGGATCATGATGCTATAGTCCTGGACTATGCGATTGGGTACAGGAATCCTGGCAGTACATTCCTCACCAGGTGGTCCCAAGGAAAAGCACGTTGTAAACTGCCGAATGCTCTACCAATGTGAGTGATTGTGATGATCCCGCGAATCCTGTGAAACTGCATGAAGCAGGAAGACCCTTATGGTAGGGACGGGAAGTTTCTTAGAATGTAGAATGCTAGAAGTAGAAATTATTTCTGGAACATGGAGATGGCCCCACACTCCAGACTCTGCCCGGGATAGCCCTATCTCCATCTGCCAGCATTTGGATGGGGGGGGACAAGATGGGGAGGGACTGTTTCCCCAGGAAAGTTCACCCCAGATGGTTGGAACTTGGAGCCAATAGAGGGAGTTGGTTGCTTTCCTTGAAATTGGCCAGCTCCCCAGAGCCGGGCCAATCTCCAAGATGGTGCTCCAGTAGGAGTGGGGGAGAGTTCATTCATTCACGGCTTTGCTTTGCAAAGTCAAAAAGGATACCACCCAGAGAGAATTTCTCAGCTTCTGTCTCCTCAGAGGCCATAGTTTAGCTCCACTTTGCATTGGAAAGTTCCAGGTCAGCATCTCACCCAAGCAGGCCTGTAATCCAAGGGTTCTAGTCAACATCCAGAATGGAGTATTCTGTTCCTTATATTGGGGTTGAGGCCAGAATATGGCAACCAACAATGGCTATTCTTGTGACCTTGTGTCTCTGTCTGTCTCTCTGTCTTTGTCTCTGTTTCTGTCTCTCTCTCTCTGTCTCTGTCTGGTATTGTCCTCCTGTCCCTTTGTGCCTGGCAGGGGCTGAGCACACAGTAGGTGCTCTGTAAAGCACTCATTAGGTGATCTGAGTAGGAGACTGAGCTACCAAATCAGCTCGTTCAAATTCTGATTCACTTTCTCCTGAGGAAAACCAGACAACCCTTCCCCTGCCCCAAGGGGGAGACACCCCTCACCCGTGCCCTCTCCCCCCTTTAGAGCAATTGCCCATTCAGGTGGAGCTGGCTTCTTTCTGATTCCCTGTGCCTGGGGGAGATGGGAGAATGAGCCCAGACTGGAGGAGAGCCCTTACTGCTGGAATTCCTGCATTGGGTTGGGTTGTAAGAGGCTGGGAGGGAGGGGAGACACACACACACACACACACACACACACACACACACACACGCACACACACACACTGTTCAGTCTGGTTTCTGAGCTAAGCACGTTCAGGTGCTTGCTGCACTGGAGTGGCCATCGTCGCCCAGTTGGCTGGGGTTCCTGTTTGGTCCTGTGCCAGGGAGTGGTTTCCCTACCAAAGGGCATACTTTGTACATTCCTCTCTTGCCCCGCCAAAGTTGAAGGGCAAGTTCCTGGGGAATGAAGGAATGTCAATAAAACGGTGGAATGAGACAGACATTGCTGGACTCAGAGCTTTGGAGATGGAAAGGAGCTTGTGGGTCGTCATCTGACAGAGGAAACCAAGGCCCACAGAAGTCAAGGGACTTGCCCTGAGTTCCAGAGATGGGAGGTGGCACAGCCAGCATTGGTGCCCAGTTTCTTGGGCTCCGTCTTCTGCTCTGTCCAGGCACTGTGCTTGCTTCCTTCCTTCCTTCCTTCCTTCCTTCCTTCCTTCCTTCCTTCCTTCCTTCCTTCCTTCCTTCCTTCCTTCCTTCCTTCCTTCCTTCCTTCCTTCCTTCCTTCCTTCCTTCCTCCCTCCCTCCCTCCCTCCCTCCCTCCCTCCCTCCCTCCCTCCCTCCCTCCCTCCCTCCCTCCCTCCCTCCCTCCCTTCCTTCCTTCCTCCCTCCCTCCCTCCCTCCCTCCCTCCCTCCCTTCCTTCCTCCCTTACTTCCTTCCTCCCTCTCTTCCTTCCTTCCCTCCCTCCTCCCTCTCTTCCTTCTTTCCCTCCTCCCTCTCTTCCTTCCCTCTCTTCCTCCCTCCCTCCCTTTCTTCCTTCCTTCCTTCCGTCCTCTCTCTCTTCCTTCCCTCCCTCCTCTCTCTCTTCCTTCCTCCCTCCATCCTCAGCACCAAGCTGCCTCTGCTCTTGGCACTGCCTGGGACATCGAGTGCAGTCTTTTAGGCACGTGGGGGAAGGCACGTAGGGAGTGTTTATGCTCCTGAGGGGGTTGGCTGGATGATGTGGGGAACACCTCCTTATCTCTCGGGAATTCTCGCAGTCAGAGCTGGCAGGAGCCTCAGAAAGCATCTCGCCCAACCTTTCATCTGACAGAAACTGAGGCCCAGGGTGCTTAATTGACTTAGCTTCCTGGCTGCTTTGCCCCAGAAACTCCTCATTTTGCAAGATAGCAGTTCTGCTCTCACCTCCTCACATCATTTCCCTCCTCTGGCTGGAGGACTTTATCAAGCCCTCCTCCCCCCTTTTCTTTTTATGTGTTGTCTTTCCCTTTAGACTGTGAGCTCCTTGAGGGCAGGGCCTGCCGTAGGTCTTTCTTTGTACCCCCAGAACTTACCACAGTGCCTGGAAGGTAGTAGGCACAAAATGAATATTAGGTGGCACGGTGGGTAGAATGCTGGGCCTAGAATCAGGAAGACCCAAGTTCAAATCTGGCTCCTCAAACACCTACTGCTTGTGTGACCCCGGGCAAGTTACTTCACCCCGTGTGTCTCAGTTTCCTCATCTGTAAAATGAGCTAGAGAAGGAAATGGCCAAACCACCTCCAGTGTCTTTGCCAAGAAAACCCCAAATGGGGTCTCAAAGAGTTGGACGTGACTGAACAAGAATGAATGCTTTTTGACTCTTACTCTTATTCAAGATTAAGCAGGCCTTCTCCCATTAGACTATAAACTTCTTGAGGGCGGGGGCTATATCACATGCCTTTTGTGGTATCCTCAGCACATAGGATGCATAACGAATGTTGATTGACTCACTGACTCTTATCCAAGGTCATGCAGGTTAATGGGGTAAACCGTGTCCAAGGTGGGATTAGAACCTAGGTCTTCTGACTCCAGAGCTTGTGCTCATGGAGGATGAGTGTGTAGACACATGTGCAAGTGAGTAGGGGAAGGGTCAGAGAGTGGTGATGGTGGATCTGGACTTGAGTGGCTTTGCCTGAATTTGGAAGAGAGCCCGTGGGCTCCGTGGCTTTGCATGTGTGGCCTGGGATGGGATGCCACCCCCTCCTAATGTGGCTCCTGGGATGCAGAGTTCCTTTGCAGCCCCTGCTGAGGTTGGGCTCCTTGCTGACCTCCCCTGGCTCTTCCCAGTTTGTCTCTTTCTCCTCCTCTTTGAAATGACTTTGCATTTCCTCCCTGGTGTTCACTTTGTCTCTCCCTTGTGGGGCTGAAGCTATTTCAGTTGTGCCCTGTCTAGTGCAGGAAAGAGCTGCTTAATCAATATTCATTGAACTGAATCAAATCCAACCCTGTCCTTTTACAGATGAGTGAACTGAGGTGGAAAGGAGGGGAAGTTGCAGTCAGAATTAGAACCCAGGTCCTCCACCTCCAAGCCCGGCTCCTATGCTTCTATACCAAGCTGCCCTTGAGGTAGTCATGCACTAGGTGGCGAGGGGCTGTGTATCTGGGTGGCTTAGGAACCCCCCTCTCAGGTGGAGGAGGCCCAGGGATGCTGAGCTCAGGCCGTCATTCTCTGGGTAGGCCAGGGGGGTTTCTGAGGACCCCTCCCTAGCAGGAGAGGGGGCCCAGAGGTGCTGAGCTCAGGCCATTTCTGGGTGAGGGCTCTGGGTGTGGGTTGTGTGCCGGCAGATGGATGCTGCTGGCCTGCTAGCTTCTCCCCAGGCTTGGGGCATCCAGTGCAGGTGAAGCTCACTGAACCATTAATAACTTTCCTTTGGAATCTGGTTAGCTTAACCGGTGTCAGAACTGTCAGTCTGAGCGCGCTTGTTCTCATTTTTTGGCCTTATGAACATTGATTTAGATTAAGTATTACCCTGTTTTTGGCTTTATTATGCTGATGTAATTAAAACTCCAGGATTCTCTAGCTGGAGGCCCTGTCAGGCCTGGAATGCAGGCTCAGCTTGGATTAATCTTTATTAAACGAGGATTATTTCTGGGGGTGAGAGACAGCAGCCTTTCGGGTGCTTCCGTCTTTCCCTTCTCCTCCTTGGGATTAGTATAGATTCCTCAGATCAGGGTGCCTGGGGCGTGGGGGCTGACTCCTGCAGCATCAGCTCCCTGGGTTCACGGCAGCCTAACAGCTTGCCAGTCTTCCTCCCTGACTCCTCCAGGAAGATATTTTGGGGCCAGGATGTCTGTTTGACTCAACAACGCCTCTTTCGAGTCCTTGGGATGATTTCCCAGCTTCTGGGGATTCATCACCCGTTTCCTTGATTTACCCCTTGTTTCTCCCATTTGTTCCTACCCCCATCCTCGGGGATGCCATCTAGAAATGATCAGATGTTCAGAGGTTCAGGGGACTTAACAAAGGACCTGGAAAGGACTTTTTTAAAGAAGTAGTTTTTATAGTTAGGTTAGTCAGGAAATATTTACTGTGTGCCAGGCTCTGTGCTAATTGCTAGGATATAGATAAAGGCAAAAATACTCACTGAAGACTGGATTGGAGGAGACCAGTTAGAAAGCTGTTGGAATAGTCCAAGCAAATTAATTTCAATCTCTCTCTCTCTCTCTCTTCATATATATATATATGTGTGTGTGTGTGTGTGTGTGTGTATATGTATGTATGTGTGTGTGTATATATAATAAGAGATATAGTTCTATGGCTTATATATGTGTATATATATGTGTGTATATATATAGATCCATTGATACTGCTACCAGGTATATACCCCAAAGAGGTCAAAGAAAGAGGAAAAATGACTCATTTGCACAAAAATACTTATAGCCGTTCTTTTTTGTGATGGCAGACAGTTGGGATGCCCATTAATTGGGGGAATAGCTGAAGACGTGATAGTACAGGAATATGATGGAATACTATTGAACTTTAAGAAATGATTAAGGGGATGGTTTCTGAGAAACCTGGGAAGACTTGTATGAACTAATTTAAAGTGAAGTGAGCAGAACCAGGAGAGCAGTTTACACAGTAACAGCAATGTTGTAAAGATAATCAACTTGGACAGACTTAGCTATTCTGATCAACACAATGACCCACCACACTTCAAAAGGACTCATGATGCAACATGTTGTCCATTTCCAGAGAGCGAGAGCTGACGGACTCAGAATGCAGATTGAAGCATTTTTTCTTCTCTTTTTTCTTCAATATGGCCAACATGGAGATTTGTATAACTATAAAGTAATAATAATAATGATATAAGCAAGAGGTGCTGAAGTCCTGAGCTGGGATGGGGAGGTGACTCTGTAAGTGGAGAGAAGGGGAAATGTAGGAGAGATCATGGGAAGATAGAAGTGACAGGAATTGGCAATATCTTGGATATATGGGCTGAATGAGAGTGACGAGTCAAGGTTGACCCTAGGGTGACAGCCTGGGTGATGAGGAGGATGGTGATATTCTCAATAGTTATAGGATAGATAGGAAGGAGGGTTTGGGAAAAAAAAGATGAGTTCTGTTTTGGACTTGCTGAGTGTGAGATCCCTCATCTAAAAGATCATGGCTGGGGATCATCTCTAGAGATGTTCATTGGGAGCTGATGAGATCATCAAGTGTGATTGTATAAAGTGAGAAGAGAAGATGACACAGGACAGAGCCTTGGGGAGGACACCCCAAGTTTATCCCAGTTGGGTAAACTGAGGCACAAAGGGAGGTTGAGTCACTTGCCGAGGACTATCCTTACAGGTTCTCTGACTTCAGGTCAAGAACCCTTCACAGTCTATTCCCCTTTTTTCTGCTGTTTGGTCTGTATACGTTCTTTCTTTCTGGACTGTGAGCTTCCTTGAGGGCTGGGGCCATGTCCAGTACCATTTGAATACCTGGAGAGGACTGTACTCTGTGTGTGTGTGTGTGTGTGTGTGAGAGAGAGAGAGAGAGAGAGAGAGAGAGAGAGAGAGAGAGAGAGAGAGAGAGATTGAGATTGAGATCACGATCACTGGCTTTAGGTTTGTTCAACGCTGATGAGGCCAGAGACCTCTGAGAGGGTGGCTTGAGCTTACTCTGTTCGCCTCCCCCCTCCTTCCCTTCACTCCCACTTGGTAAGGCAGAGAGGGCCCTCCTTCCCTTGCCCCCTTCCTACTCCACAGCTCCACAGAGCCCCGTGGGTGGCTGGGGAAGTGGGAGGGTGAGACATAGACCATATGCCAAATTCCTCTGGGTGGTTTTGCTGAGATCTGCTGTCTGTTCTGTGGGGGGAGGGGTTCCCAAAGCCAGGGGAGCAGAGGATACTTTCCTGACCTGGGCCAGGAGGCCGCAGAGCAGGGCTTCTGAGTCCAGTAAGCTGCTGAGACTTGGGGGGAAGGTGCTCTCTTCTGAGCCTCAGTTTCTCCACCTGTAAAATGTAGCCAGGGCCGGTAGATTGTTAGAGGTAAAAGTGCCTCTAAGAACATAATACCTGAGGAAATGCTTGGCTGGAGCAAGTCAAACAAACAGACGCGGGTTGTGGTGGGCGTGTTCACCGTCTTGGTGCCAGGGCCTGCTTGTGTCTCCTGCTCACTGTCTCCAGGACACCTCTCATCAGTGAGAAGAGGGGACGTGTATAAAGAAAGCTCAGTGTTTTCATGAATGAAAAATGGCAAGAATGTTTGCTGACCACTTAATTCCCTGGGATGGGCCCAGGCAGGCTGTTGCTGAGTGAGAGCCAGGCCTCAGCTGCCTGCAAGGACAGGGTGGGAGGGCAGGCAGCCGACTAGGGTGCGTGTATGTCTATGAGGGAGGGAGGGACCTGGGGGCGGGTGGGGAGTCGGTAAAACCGTGTCCCAGTCACAGGGCCCAGCTGTTGCCCTGCAGAGGTCATAGGCCGGATCCCCAAGGGCAGCAGGATGCAGATTCTTTTGAAGAGCAGCTGTTGGTGGGCAGAGCTAAGTGGGGAGTGCAGAGGGTGGGGAGCAGAGAGGTATCTGGAATGTACCTTATGTGCACAGGCCCCACCTTTGAAGAGGGAAGGCAGGTTGTTCCAGTCTCGTCTGCCTGATATCAGACTCCTAGGATAACGGGCCTAGAACATAGAATGTTAGAGCTGGGAGGAACCTTAGAAAATAAACTATCAGAGCTGGGAGGGACCATAGAAAACAGGATGTTCTAAGGTTCCAAGGGTCTGAGAACATAGAATGTTAGAGCCAGAGGAGCCCTTAGAACATAGAATGTTGGAGCTGTGAGGGACTTTAGAAACCAGTGTATTAGTGATGGAAGGGGCCTTAAAATACAAAATACCTTTTTTTTCTTTTAAGAATTTTATTTTTCCCCAATTACATCTAAAAACAATTTTTAATGTCCCTTTTTTTGGGGGGGGCAATGAGGGTTAAGTGACTTGCCCAGAGTCACACAGCTAGTAAGTGTCAAGTGTCAGAGGTTGGATTTGAACTCAGGTCCTCCTGAATCTAGGGCTGATGCATTCTCTACTGCGCCACCTGGCTGTCCCCTTAAATGTCCATTTTAAAAACTTTATGCTTCAAATTCTCTTCCTTCCCCCTCCTCCCCCACTCCCCCTCTCCCCCTCACTTAAGAAGGCAAGCTATTCAATATAAGTTATACATGTGTAGTCATACAGAACATTTCTGTATTGGTCAGGTGGAATACAGATATCTTAAGTGCTTTAGAGAGCATGGAAGGTGATAGCTAGAAATCAGCCTTAGAACATAGAATGTTAGAACTAGAAAGAGCCTCAGAGCCCGAATGATAGCACTCAGAGGGACCTTAGAACATAGGACATCGGCACTCTAAGAAGCCTTCAAACTTTCCATGTCTCTGATAGAGGGGAGATGGAACACAGAACTGAAAGGTTGTCAGATAACTTCAGGGTGATAGGATTATAGCCAGGGGGCTGGAAGGGGCCTCAGGGTACACCCCCCCCAATTTTACAGAAAGAAAAACTGAGGGCCAGAGAAAGAAGGGGCCCAGTCTGAGGTCACCACGTTTACCTGACTCTCATTCTTGGGTCCTGCCTTCCTCATTCTGTGTTTCTTCTACTTGTTTCTAATAATCTGGTCAGTGTTGTATAGGGAAACAGTGTCTGATTCTGTAGTGTTTGTTCCTTAATTTCATGTGAGTTAGTGCTACCTCCTTATTGGCTTCTTTGCCACCCACAGCTCCCAGCACAGAGCTGGGCAGTGTAGTGAGTGGACAAAAGGGGGCTGGGTGGGGCATGTGCCAATTGCACAGTTGGGGGCAAGTGTGGCAGGTGGCCATTCATTCATTTATTCATTCATGCAGACAGACAGACGGCTGCATCTGTTCAAGCTGTTTTTCCGCACCCCTTGAAAGTCTCTAAAGAGTCCTGAGCTGTCAGCTACCACCTGTTGGCTTGTCCGGAGACCCCAGACTGTGGTTTGGGTCAGATCCGCTTTTGACTGAGGAGGGAAGAGGGACAAGGGGAAGCCCTGGTACACCGTCTACATGCCCATCCCAAGCTGGAACCTTGCACGCTCCTAGTCCTTCCCTCCCTCTCTCCCCCCACCCCCAACACCCTTGCCCCCCAGATCCGAGCAGGCGAGACCTGCAGCTTATTCTTTGGGACTGACTCATCCCCGAGTCCTGGAGCATCTTGTGCCCCACATGTCTCCCTCAGCAGTGGAGGGGAGCCAAGAAGTCTCAGTGTCCCCTGGAATGCAGCACGGGAATGGATGGACCTGTCATTCTCTGGTCTCCCTCCTTCCCTAGATCTGGAGCCCCAAACCGTGATTCTGGGCTCACCTTGTTCTCATTGCTTCCCACTGGGGGGGACCCATGCAAACCACATCCAGTTTGTTCAGCTGCAGAATTGGAATCTCGGCCGGCCTGGCCTTGCCCGGGAGGTCAAGAGAAAGCTCTTTGTGAACTGTGATGCCTTCCACCAAGCTGTCACCGGCTCCAGTTCTTCCTGGCGTTAGGTTAATCAAGGCTGCCTTAGCCTCTCACTCAAGGCCACCAGAGGCTCATCCTCATATATCCCTCTGGCTTTATCTCCCATCGCTGGCCTCAATAAATTTTCCATATCAGCCCGACGGGGTTATGGGAATCATAAAATTTAGAATGGGAAGGGCCTTCAGAGCCCCTCTACTCCAACCCCCTCCTTTTACAAAGAAGGAAACTGAGGCACACAGCTAGATTCATGGAGTTAGAATTGGAAGGGGGCCGTAGGGGTCATTTAAGCCACCCCCACCATGTAAATGAGGAGGAGGCTGAGACCCAGAATGGTTAAGCAACTTGCCTGAGGTCACACAGCCCAGCAAGTATCAGACCTTAAATCCAATCCTCTTTCTATTACATATACCAGGATGCCTTTCTTTTGTTCCCCAAACATAGCCTACTTTTCTGCCTCCACTATTCATTTCACTTACCCTTTCTGCTCCTTTAAGCCCTCAATATTAAGCAGCCGTTTTTTTAATTGTCCTGAGCTTTTTTCTTTTCTCATCAGTATCTCAAATAGATGGGAATCTTGCTTGTTCTTTGATACCTCATAGCATTCATAGCACTTAGTAGGGGCTTAGTAAATACCGAGTAAATAATGAGCCTACAATCAGAAAATTTAAAGCTGGAAGGAAGCCCTTAGAGAATAGTAACAACAGCTACCACCACAACCATACCAACACAACAACCACAACCATTTGTGTGGTGCTTATTGTGTGCCAAGCACCGTCCTAAGTGCTTTACAGTTATTTGTTTCTCACAACAACCCTGGGAGGTAGTTGTTCTTATTCACCCCCATTTTACAGATAAGGAAACTGAGGCAAATAGAAGTTAAGTGAATTGCCCAGGGTGCCCCAGCTAGTAAGTGTCCGAGGCCAAATTTGAACTCTTGGTCTTCCATACTCCAAGTCCAGGCCACTGTCCACTGCACCGCTTAAGGTCTAGTATTTTAGTCTGTTCCCCAGAGGCCCCTGGCTGGGGAGGGATGAAGGTGATGAAGAGACTCAGGCCCGGGCCTCTCCCTCCAACCCTCTTCCCCCAGTGCCTCTTTGGCCCTCACCACCTGCCCCTCATGGGGGTGTGTGGTGGGAATATCGGCCAGTACTTGTCCATTTAGTGAGTAAGTCCATCACCCCAACCAGATGACCGCAGTGTGGGAGAATGGGTAGGGGCTCCCTAACAGAACTCTTGATGAAATCAGGGTAAAAACCTCTGAAATCCCATAAACCTTTGTGACTCACCCCTCCTGGAATCTCTTCCAAACCCTAGTCTATGTTTCTCTTCCAGAAACATAGAGGGGGCAGTGGAACAAAGTAGGAGTGAGTGCCGGTCTGTGCCCCCTCCCTCACCCCAACCAATGACTTGGCATTTCCTTTTCTGCATACTTTCTTCCCCGTTGTAAGCGCCTTGAGGATGGTGCCTGGGACATGGGATCTGCATATGGGTAAGGCTTCAGGCCCAGCTAAAGCCATCTTCTTCAGGAAGTCCTCCCCACCCCTCTTAATTCTAGTCTTCCCTCTTTTCATTCTTTAGTCTTTGTCCTGTCTATAGCTTGTCTTCCATATTTGTTTGTTGTGAGCTCCCTGAGGGCAGGGACTGTCTTTTGGCTCTTTTTGTATTCCTAGCCCAATTCCTGGCACATAGTAGGTGCTTGATAACTGTTTATTGACTCACTGACTTAATAAATTCTTGTTGAGGGGGCAGCTAGGTGGTTAAGTGGATAAAGCACAGACCCTGGATTCAGGAAGACCTGAGTTCAAATGCAGCCTCAGACACTTGACACTAGCTATATGACCCTGGGCAAGTCACTTACCCCCAATTGCCTCCCCCCCCCCAAATTCTTGTTGAGTGAGTTAATAAATGACTATTCTTGGTGAAGATCCCTCCTTCTCTGGACCTTGACTTTTTTTTTTTAATTGTAAAATGAGGGGAATAGGGCTCCTCTAAGGTCCCTTCCCATTTTAATTTGCTGGGATTTCAAGGGATTTGCCCAAGATCCTGCAAAGTGGTAATGCCAGGCTCAGGGCCTGGTGTTGTCCATCGGTCCAAGATTCTTTGTACTGCACCTCCCGGCTCAAAGCCTGCCTGTGCTGCTTATTTTACTCCCTCTGTGACCATGAGCAGATCCCTTGAGCTCCATGGGCCTCAATTTCCTTATCTGTAAAATGAGGGGTTGGGCTACTGGATCCTTGCGGTCCCTTTCAGTTCTGGAGCTGTGAGCTTTTCATCCTGTTTTATTTGCTTCTTTTTTTACCTGAGGAGGACAGAGGAAAGGTGAGGTTTTCTGGGCTGTGGTTTGTGGGCTTTTGCCCCTGATGAGCTCCCCCCTCTCCCGCATTAACCAGGGATTAGTGGGAAGGTGCTAAGTAGCCCGGCTGGATCAGAGCAAGGCTGGACACCTTTCAGGAGGTTCTTCTGCTCCTAATTGCCTTCTACTTTGCATAAATTTATATGTTGAACTTGAGTCCCCAACTCTTAGGCACTGACATGAAATAAGCAAGCGCCTTCTGCCGCTGTCCCCCAGCTTGGAACGCAGGTGAGTGACAGCCCTCTCTGGGGCAGGCAGGAGGCCGGCTGCCTCCTGTCATAGAGCGGGCAGGAGGAGTGACCTCCTCCGGCCTCGGGTGGCCACCAGAGCCGCTCTGGGATGCGGCAGCTCCATCAGCCTCGTGTTATCTTGTCTGAAATCTCCAGCCACGCATGTTTATTCCTTGCTCCTCCAGGACAGAGCATGTGAATGTGAGCCACCCCCTGGGCATCCTTTCCTCACCTCTTCTCTCTCCCTGCAGTGCACTCTGTCTGTGCCCCATTTGCTCAAGGCTCTGCGCCTCAACCTTCCCCAGATTTTTCCTCCAAATGTTTTTAGTACTTAGTGTCTGCACTCATGCAGTTGTCCCCTAGTATGAGTTACTTAAACTGGTACAGCACTATTAAGTTTTGAAAAGCTTTTAAAAGGAAGAGACTCTAGAGATCCCTTTACCCTTTAGCCTGAATCTTTTTTTTTTTTTTTAGGCAATGGGGATTAAGTGACTTGCCCAGGGTCACACAGCTAGTAAGTGTCAAGTGTCTGAGGCTGTATTTGAACTCAGGTACTCCTGAATCCAGGGCCAGTGCTTTAACCACTGTGCCATCTAGCTGCCCTCTCCTTTGTCCAACCTCATCATTTACAGATGGAGAAACTGAGACCCAGAGAGACGTGACCTGGCCTAGGTGGCAAAGCCAGCATTAGAACCCCAGTCTTTTCCTCCTATGGTCAGGGCTCTTCCCATTTCACAGGCTAACGTTCTCAGACCAAAGGATCTGTGATCTGATCACTCCAGAACTTCTCTCCAGCTGCCCTCCCATGCCCATGTGATTCTTGTCCATGCCCTCCCAGAAGTGTGCCAGGAGGAGCCAGCCCAGTATTCCACAGGCCCTGCTTGCTTCCTCCTGACACCCTGAGGATATCAGTGGGCAGCTCTCTCTGGCCGTCCCCTCGTCATCCCTCTCTCTGTGACCGGTCCGTTTTTTTCCATCCTCCATTTCTCTGGTGACCATCTTCTTTGAGCTTCCTCACTATAGTTGTGGTTACAACCTGTTCACACCCGTGTGTGATACTCATTTGAGGACTTCGATTCCGTGTGCTGCTGCTGCAGGAACACTGTCCGCATGCTGGTATTTAAAAGATGGAGCTCTCTTTCTGGGAGGGCCTGGGGGTTATTACTAGAGCTTTGCAATCCAGCCTGCTCTCCTCCTCTTGCTCAGCTCTTGGTGCAGTGCAGGGTGTGTCTGTGTTGTCTGCCACACATGTAGACGCTCAGAGACAAACTCTAGAAGCTTTCCATCCAGGTGCATGTCATCATTTGGGCACAGTGATTCTTCCTGATTCATTCAGTGTTTTCTGTGTGGATGGTCAGGCTTCTGAGTGCGCTTTGAGGGATCTTTTCTCTGATATTTGGCAACTGGTACAGTTTCATCAGTGAATGGGAGCAGAGGGAGGATCTTTTCATCCGTGGGGAATGCACCTTCACCTTGGACTTTGCGCTATATCTTCCCCTTCCCCATCACAGTAGTAGATATTTTAATGGGGGGGGGCATTTAATATTAATTTTTTTAATTCTGAATTTATTTTATTTTATTTTTTTTTGCTGGGCAATGAGGGTTAAGTGACTTGCCCAGGGTCACACAGCTAGTAAGTGTCAAGTGTCTGAGGTCAGATTTGAACTCAGGTCCTCCTGAATCCAGGGCCGGTGCTTTATCCACTGAGCCACCTAGCTGCCCCAATTCTGAATTTTTTTGAACACAAAAAGCTTCCATATTCAAAGCAGAAGAGAAAAAGAGGACTATCAATAAAACCATGTCTCTATTCCATACAGCTTGATTTATTATATGTTATATATATTACATAGATTCATATATTTATGTGTGTATAGTGAATAGAGAGTACGTTACTTTCAAAGCTGTCCTGGGGCAGCTAGGTGGCGCAGTAGATAGAGCACCGGCCCTGGAGTCAGGAGTACCTGACTTCAAATCGGGCCTCAGACACTTAACACTTACTAGCTGTGTGACCCTGGGCAAGTCACTTAACCCCAATTGCCTCACTAAAAAAAAAAAAAAAGCTGTCCTGCATGTCTGTTTTCCTTCTGAACTTCCTTATAGTACCTACTTTTCAGAGTTGTGAGCATAAAATAATTTGTAAAGCACTTTGCAAACTTTTAAAACACTATACAAATGCTAGCTATTATGCTCTCTTCTTCTATGCCTGTTAAAAATGCTTCAGTTGCCATCTTCTTTTCTCCTTTAGTTGCCATCTTTTAAAATTGTTTTGCAACCCTTTTGCTAGATCCCCTCTCGCCCTGAAATTCCCTCTCCTCTAATAAAAAATATTATTATTATTATTATTTTTTTTGGTGAGGCAATTGGGGTTAAGTGACTTGCCCAGGGTCACACAACTAGTAAGTGTTAAGTGTCTGAGGCCAGATTTGAACTCAGGTACTCCTGAATCCAGGGCCGGTGCTTTATCCACTGAGCCATCTAGCTGCCCCTCTAATAAAAAATAAAATGCAATCCTTGCAACAAATAAGCATGCTTAAGCAAAACAGTTTGATATGTCCACAAATATTTGTTTCCTTCACCCCCTTAAACCCATCCCTATGTCTCAGGAGGTGGGTTAGTTAGTATGTTTCCTCATCAGTCTTCTGGAGTGGTGTTTAGCTATTGGCATTGATCAGAATTCTTAAGACCTTCAAAGTTGTTTTTCTTTGCAATGGCATCTTGATAAATTGTGTTCTTCATTTTCCTTACTTCCCTCTGCATCAGTTCACACACATTATCCCCAAGTATTTGACTCTCAGAGCATTACGTGTCTCTGAACCCTTGTCATTCCTCTTGTCATCATACTGTCCCATTATGTTCATATGCCATAATTTCTATCTTTCCCTCTTTTATATATCTTGTGTAGTAATCCCTCAAAGCCCTCACAGTTTACTGCATTTCCCTCCTTTGTCCTTTTTCTACCTTCTCTATTATAATCACATCTAGGATTGTGAAATTAAAGTCCCAATTGTGGTGACTCCATTGCCTTTGATAGGGAAAACAAATCTTTCCAGATCTTTTCCATCTTTCCCATTTTTTGTCTCTTCACTTTCATCCCTAAACACTCAAGGATAACTGCTCAGACTCTTGCCACATTCCACTCCTACTCTCTGCTTCCTGTGACAGCACTGCTCACAATCATCCATTATTCTTCCATGTAAGATTTTGCAAACGAATTTACATTCTAAACTGTTGCTTCCCTTGGCCTCCATATTTCTTCACTTTGCTGACTAAGATACTTTTGGGGCTCTTTTGGTTGTTTTGTTGTGGCAATAGATTTACAGTGGTTAAACAAAATAAATAAATATAATTGGTTTTCATGCCATTTCTGTTGTCTGTTTCCCATTTTTCATTATTAGTTACTTGTTTAAAAGATTCACAATTGAGTTTTCTTTTTCTTTCTTTTCTTTTCTTTTCTTTTCTTTTTTTTTTTTTTGATGAGGCAATGAGGGTTAAGTGAGTTGCCCAGGGTTACACAGCTGGTGTCAAGTGTATGAGGCTGGATTTGAACTCAGATCCTCCTGAATCCAAGGCCGGTGCTTTATCCACTGTGCCACCTAGCTGCCCCCCACGATTGAGTATTAAAATTTGTATCCCATATCAATTTTTCATCACTTCTTTGCTAATTTCTACTAATTCAGGTCTTTTCTTCGCTCTGATGAATGGTGGGCTAAGCTCTACATAGATGTATGATGATTCAGGGGTATTTCTCATTCCTCTTTGAATGCCCATGTTCCTTCTTCTCAGCTGGGGTATAAGCTCATGAGGGCAAAGACCTTTTCTTAGACTCTTTACATCTCTGTCCTTGTACCTAATCATAGTCATTGTTCACGCGATACTTTTTGATAATAAGCCATAGAATTATAAGAAAGAATCTCAGATTGTCTAGTCCTATCCCTTAATTGTAGAGAGGTGGAAAAATGAGGTGGAGAGAAGGAAAGGACTTCTTCAGGCTGGAGCCCAGATGTCCTGACTTGCAGCCCAGTGTTGTCTCTACTCCCTTGGTCTCCCAGACATCTCCCTCCTCACCCACTCTCTGCCTTAATGTTGACGTCCATTATTGAGGAAGGTAAAGATTTCATCTTCTGCAGCCTTCCTCCAAATCTCCCAGCTCAGTTCTCCTCCCTGACAATCAGTTTGCATGTGCTTAGAAAATGCAAAGTAATTCTCATCTGTCCCTCAGCAAAACATAATTAAGAAGATGAATCTGCTCTCCCTAAAGAGTGTCTAACCCAGCACAGGGCTGGGCACACAGGGGGTGCTAAGTCAAGCCATCTTTACTGATCAGTTGGTTGCATTCCTAAGACACACAAAGTGGTTTCTGTACTATTCAATTCAATTTGTTGAGCGCCTATTAAATATGTTGTGGGCCAGACACTATGGTGGCTTTGGTGAATACAAAGACTAAGGAAGGAAGGAAGGGAGGCAGGAAGGGAAGGAGAGAGGGAACGAGGGAGGGAAAAAGAAACAGCCTCTGCTATAGTTATATTTTAATTCTTGTTCTCTCTGTCTCTGTCTCTGTCTCTGTCTCTGTCTCTGTCTCTGTCTCTGTCTCTGTCTCTGTCTCTGTCTCTGTCTCTGTCTCTGTCTCTGTCTCTCTCTCTCTCACACACACACACACACACACCATAATTCAGTGAGGCCACACCCAGCTTTAGGGGAATGAGGGAAGGGTTCTTGGGCGTCTGTACTTGGAGCAGTAACAACCCTTCCCCTTGTTTTCTGCCCTTTTCATAGAATTCCCTCTTTGAATGCTCCTATTCCATCTTCCCAGTTAGGGTGTACGCTCTAGGGCAGTACCTTTGCTTAGATGTTCTACGTATCCATTCTTGGGCCTTATCCATAGTGTTCACTAGACACCGTTTGATGATAAGTCATAGAATTATAAAGTAGCTCAAGTCCGAAGGAGTCTTGCATAGATCGTCTGGTCCTACCCATTTTATTGTAAGGCGGGGCAAGAATCTCTTCCACAGCTCCCTCCCTCTATCTGTCTGTCTGCAACCAATTGATGGATCTATCCATGCATACATACACATACCCCCCATGTACACACATATACACACATGCATATACATGTCTCTGCACACACATGCATGTTTGCACACGTGTGTATATTTAAACCTGGGTCTCCCTGCACTTCTCCACTGAAAATGCAGCAGCTGCTCCCAGGCCTGAGTGCAGTACAGAAGGGCCCCAGGCAGTTTAACCTACTCCTTTTTCCCTTTAGCGCCACCCCCCCCCCCCCAGAACTCCTAAACTCAGTTGATCCACCCACTTGAGCCTCTCTCCCCAGCAGCAGGATTATAGGCACGCATCGCCACACCTGGCCACATCTATTATGCCATTTAATTCTTAGAACAGGGATGGGAGGTATGAAAAGAGGGGCTTATTCTCTGGCACAGGACTTCGCACACAACAGATGCACATGAGCCCCCAAAAGGCCCACTGTTGTGCATGCCACCGTCCTTGCTTCTGGTCCCAGGTGCCTTCAAGCCAGCATACATTGTCTCTTCTTATAGAAGGGGTTCTTAACCTGGGGTCTGTGAATTAAAAAAATTTTTTTAAAAATAATTTTCAGTATAACTAGTTTGCTGTGTTAATTCTATGTATTTCTTATCATATGTTTAAAAATATTATTTTGAGAAGGGGTCCGTAGGTTTCACCAGATTGCCAACAGGGTCCATGACACTCCTACCTTATAGGCTCTTCCCAGCTGAGCATCCTCTCAGTTGGGTCCAGCCTCCTTCCATCCCATGAGCCCTCATCTGTCCCTGTGCCTGGTACTGGTTGGGCACCCTGGTGGTACCAGCTTTGAATGCAGAGGGATAGGAAAGGAATGTGGGAAGGGACTCTGAAGATGGGAAAGTTTTCCAGTGCGAATGATGGAAAAGGCAGCCTTTATTGGACAAGGCTGATGGATGGAGGCAGGATGGTGTCTAGCAAAGAACAATGGGTTGAAGTCAGAAGACCTGAGATCTAATTCTGGCCTTTCCAGGAAAATGAGGCATTTGTGTAATACTTTGGGAACCTTAAAGCGCTATATAAAGGCTTAGTGTCGTCATCATTATTGTTACCACCACGTTTCAGCATTGGAGAAGACTTAGCCAAGCCTAATTTCTGTCCTCCAATATTTGAAGCTATAAGAAATACTTAGAGTTGTTCAGCATTGGTTCAGGCTACCTTGGGGAGGTAGTGATTTCCCCATCCATGGAACTATCCAAGCGAGACTGACCCTCTGTCAAAGGGGCTACAGAAGAGATTCCTGCCCTCAGTGGGATTGACTAACAGCTCTTCGAATTCTGGGATTTTCCCTTTTGCTGGGTCTCTCCCCTCCTTCCCTTGTCTATCTAAATGTTCAGATCCTGCCCCACCACAGTGATCCACGGCCTCCTTCAGTGCCTGGTTGTCCCTGGGGCCGGGCCCCATGGAGGGTCTGCGGTGGGACTGCCCAGGTGGGGCTCATCCCTGATGTTCCAGAGAGAAACAATACTCTCTCCCCAGGTGTCCACAGGGAAATACAGAGGAATACTTTGTGTCCTCAGGATTTCTGGGGGGACTTGATTGTCTAGGTGTCTTTGTTCTGGCCACCCCCCCACGACAGGGGAGAGCCATCTGGTCCAGCTAAAGGCTGTGTATGTTTATCCTGCAGGCTCGG
Organism: Dromiciops gliroides; assembly: GCF_019393635.1. Lineage (NCBI taxonomy): Eukaryota > Metazoa > Chordata > Mammalia > Microbiotheria > Microbiotheriidae > Dromiciops > Dromiciops gliroides. Next base: position 702,400,986 of record NC_057861.1, on the reverse strand, counting down.
GGTGGGGGTGGGGGGAGTGGATCTGCCAAGCCCGCGGCTCTCTCCCCACCTTGCTCTATCCCGTGGTGCGTCAGGTGTTTCTGGTTGGGAAAATGGATTTATGGGAACTGCCAGCCCCGGCGTCTTAGTGGCCTTGTGTGGGTTCCCGGGCTCCGGCTGCTGTGGTTGTGGGTAATGGAAGATGACACTCTTGACAGGGTTTTCTGCTCCTTGTGCAAATGGGAGTGGCTTGAAAGACCCATAGGGGAGCCAGGGGCCTTTCCGCCCCATGTACATGTGAAGAGCTTGCTGGGATTTGTGATGGCAGCTGTTTCTTCAAGTCTCAGCCTCTCTGACCTGAAGGTCAGATCTGAACAAGCAGGAGGGTGTGTGTGTGTGTGTGTGTGTGTGTGTGTGTGTGAGAGAGAGAGAGAGAGAGAGAGAGACAGAGAGACAGAGAGACAGAGACCCAGACCCAGACCCAGACCCAGATCCAGACCCAGACCCAGTCCAGTCCAGTCCAGGGATCCTAGCATCTTTTATCAGAGCATTGAAAGCCCCACTTCATCTGGCCTGCTGGTTTACCCTGGGGCCCACAATGGTGTTAGCTTCTGCTTGAGACACTTAGCTTCCTGCTCCCTAAATTTGCTAGCTGACCTTCCCGGGGCTAATGGCTACACTTTGGGACAGGTGGTGGTTTGATAGACCTGGTTCTTTATGAGGAGTTGGATCATGTCCATCTATGGTACCAGTGAGGCCAGTAAATAATCAGAGGGCAGCTTGGTAGCACAGTGGATAGGACTCATCTTCCTGAGTTAAAACCTGGCCTCAGACACCCATGTGACCCTGGACAAGTCACTTCACCCTGTTTGTCTCAGTTTCCTCATCTCTAAAATGAGCTGGAGAAAGAAATGGCAAAACCACTCCAGTATCTTTGCCAAGAAAAGCCCAAATGGGGTCAGATAGACTTGGACGTGACTGAAATGACCGAACAATAATAATAAATAATCTGAATTGAGATTCCGATCCAGGCCCTCTGATTGCCAAGCCAAATCTCTTTCCACCGAACCAGGCTGCCTCCCTTATATTCCTGAACTCAAATGCTGCCTCTTACATGAGGTCTTTCCTGATCTCCCCAGCATCTACTGCCTCCTGCACCCCCAAATTACCCTGTACTTATATATTTTCTACAGATTTATGTGTATGCATATTGTTTTCTTCTAAGTAATAGCTCACTGAGGACAGGCAATGTTTCTCCCTTCCTCCTCTCCCCCCCTCCCCTACCCTCATGTCCCCAGAACTTGCAGAGCTTGGTAAATAGTAGGTGCATACTAAATGCTTACTGTTTTAGCTCTCTAATGAGATGGTAAACTCTCCCAGGCTCTTTCTTCTATCCCTTCCAGTTTCTGACTCAGGGTTTTGGTGCCCCACAGACTTGGTGAGTGATTAAATGATTCCTTGGGCAGCAGCTACCTTCTGGCTGGGTCCCCAGGGAGCCAGCGGCAGAACTGCCTTGCCTGGCCTGGGTGCCAACACTCGCCCCTCCTCCTTCACCTGGCTCTGGACTTCTCCCCAGGGTTCTAGCCCATGACTCAAGCTGCTGGCCCAGTGACTCCCACGGTGTTTATTTTCCTTTTGGAAACAGCTCTCTCTCTGGTTCTGTCTGGTTTGATTTAAGAGAAGGGGCCAGGGATTGGCAAGGGGGTGACTGGGAGCGGATGTGGGAGCGAGGAGGGAGAGCAGACTTGGTTTTGCATATTGGGTTTCAGGAATGTCTCCCACCCTAGCTGGGCTTCGTTTATCCCTCCCCGCCTTGCAGAATTTTAGAAGGTTAGCCCTGGAAGGGGCCCTGGAGACTTCTGGATCTGGAGTCAAAGGACCCTTGTTCGTATTCTCTCTCCATCTCTCTCTGCCTGGGTGACCTTGGATAAGTCACAGCCTCTCATTACCAGTTTCTTTAAATGTTAAACTGGATTCCCTTGAAGCTGTCTTCCATGTCTAAATCTGCTGTGCCGGCCAGCCCTTTTACCTTACAGATGGGGAAACTGAGGCCAAAGAAGGGAATCGAGTTACCCAAGATCTCCTGGCTAGTAAAGTGCAGAGAGCCTAGGCTAGAACTCAGTCTGTTGTTGCCAAATATTTCCATTTTCTGACTCTTACCTCAGGACCTTCTTTTCTGGTCCATGTCCCTTTGTAAAGCCGCTGTGGACATTTAAGGTGGTGCAGTGGTTAGAGCATTGGACCTAGAGTCAGGAAGACCTGAGTTCAAATCCAGTGCCAGATATTATTTAGTGGCTATATGAACCTGGGCAAGTCACTTAAACCCTGCCTCAGTTTCCTCATCCATGAAACAGGATCAATAAGTACTTACTGGGGGCAGCTAAGTGGTGCAGTGGATAAAGCACCGACCCTGGATTCAGAAGGACCTGAGTTAAAATCCGGCCTAAGACACTTGACACTTACTAGCTGTGTGACCCTGGGCAAGTCACTTAACCCTTATTGCCTCACCAAAAAAACAAAACAAACAAACAAACAAACAAAAACATAAGTACTTACCTCCCAGGGTTGTTCAGAGGATAAAGGGAGGTGATGTTTGTAGAGTACTTGGTAAACTTTAAAGTTCTCTATACATTCTAGCAATTTACTTCCTCCCTTAATTCCACCAGCCCATACCATGAGCTCATCTGAGCCTCCCAGAGCCCATCTCTGGTGGCTTTAGAATCACAGAAGGCCAGAGCTGGAGTAAAGTTGAATTCAGTCCATGTTTGGTAAACACTGATTGAGTGAACATGTATTAAGCCTCGTACTGTTCAAGGTGTTGTGGGACAGGGAGACCAGAGTGAAACAGGGCATGCCCTCAAGGAGCTTACGCTCTTTAGAGGAAAACGGAGCCTACCCAGAAATCTACAGAAAATACAAAGTACGTCCTGCCAAGGCCGGCAGCACATGCTGGGGATCTTTAAGATAAATACAGGGCAGTTTGGGGGCGGGGCTCAGAAGAGGCCTCAGGTCAGGCAGGAGGTGGGGTTTCAGCTGAATTTGGAAGATTTCTAAGAGGCTGAGGGGAGGAGAGGAGAGAGTGTTCTAGGTGTGGGTGATTCCTCGTGCAAAAGGCCAGTTTGATTGGACTGAAGGGTGTGTGATGGATGGAAATGAGGCCGGAAAGGAGTCAGCTCTTGAGGGATGTTTAATGCTGGCCATCCAGGGGAGCCCCTGGAGTTAACCGAGCAGGGGGTTGATGGGGTCAGATCTGTGCTTAAGGAAGCTCATTTGGTCAGCAGTCTGAAGAGGGGAGACACTTGAGACCACAGTACTGATCGGCCCAACCATAAGTCATTACACATGAGGAAACTGAGTCCTAGAGAAGGAAGTTGCTTCGAGCCTCAGTTTCCCCATATGTAAAATGGGGGAGGGGGGTGATACTTCCACCGCCCACCTCACAAGTTTGTAAGGAAGGGGCCTTAGTGAACCTCTACACACCGTAGAACCAGGAGTGGAGCAGGGGGGTTGGGGAAGGGAGAGAGAAGTGCTGCCAAGCCTCCTGATCAGAAGGGCTTGGAGGGGAGGGACACATCAGCCCCCTGGATGGTGGGATGGATGAATCTCTTTGCTCTCTCTCTCTCTGTCACCCGGGGCTTGTTCCCTGCTTCCTGCCTTGTTTCTCTGTGGCCATGGCTGCGATTGAAGTCTCAAAGGAGGCAGGTGTAAGCAAACCTCTTCATTGCTCGGTGACCTAGTTTCTTCACTGGAGAACTACCCAAGACAGTTTCTCCTCCCAGGGATTCTGGACCTCAGAGGGTATTGGGAATGGAGCCACAGGCCTCTGGGCCACAGAAGGAAGGTGTTGCCTCCAGTTCCCTCCCACTCTCTGCCCCTCTCTCCTTTCCTCCAATCCCACGGTTTTGCCATCCTGTCTTGTCCTTGTCCGTACCAACCCCTCTCTCTCTTCCATCCCTTTCTATCCCAAGTGATTATCACAAACCAGAATCGTATCATGTCCCCGAGTCAGACCTGATTATCCTAGAATATCTGAGCTGGAGGGGGCTCTAACACATTTTACAGAGGAGGAAACAGGCTCAGAAAAGGCAGTGGCTTACCCAGGGTCCTAGAACTGGCTCAGGAGAGAGCCCCCGGCTCAGTTTCCTCTTCCTGAGGTTCCTTCCCCTCTTGATAAGCTCACTGGAATTGGCAGCGTGGCTGGATCTGGAACCCGGGCCAGTGTTCTTGCCCAATGCCACCCACCATGCCACCTCCCAGCATGGCGGATGAGAGGAGAGGGTGTTTGGGGTGAGTCAGCCCTAATGAACACATCTCCTCCAGTTGCCCCACTGCCTTCCTCTGCCCAGAGAGTGTCCATGGGAGCCGGGGAGACTGGGAGAAGGAGCTGAGGCCCCTGCCTCTCTCTCTGTCCCCCACTTTCAGCCCCAGAGTCAGGCCGACATCCCACCAGCCCCTGTGGTTTGTAGGGAAGTTCAGATTTCTGGGAAGTTCCTCAGGGGTCTCTCTCTCTTAATTAAATACATTTGTTTTGTGAAAGCGACTAAAAATACTCCTGGCTGATGTTATCGGCATGCTGGCTGGCGGGGAATCAGAGGAGTCGCTCTAATTAAACGGCCCCCAGTTTGTTTGTGATCTGGAATACATTTCCATGCTAATAAGGCGGCTGGGGGCAAGGGGGGCCCTCTCTCTCTCCCCCAGCTCCCTCTTTCTGGATGGGAAACTATGCAAATGACTTGGGGCTTTATCTTGGAAGGCGGGATTGGAGCTGAACCAGTTGAAGGGAAGGAGGCGGAGTAAGAGGATCAGGATGGGATTGGGGTGTTGGGGGTTGGGGATTGGGGTGGCTTCCAATCCGGCATTGGAGGTTAGAGGGGGATGGGCCTCTGATTGGGTTACAAGCTACAGATCGTCAGACTGAGGCCAGGGAAGGGCCCTCCCTCCACTGGTGTTCTGAATACTAATCGCAACAGTAATGAGTGACAAGGATGTGGCACTTGAAGGTGACAAAGCGCTTTATCCACATTGTTTCATGAAGGAGGTTCAGCAGGATTGAGTGATTTGTCTAGGGTCACACAGCTAGTAAGTGTGGGAGGTGGGATTCGAACCGGGGCCTCCCCTGGTTCTTTCCACCGTCCCTCAGTACCCTCATAATGCTTTTCTGTCACGTAGCAAATGGCAAAACGGGGACTCGGTCCTGGGTCCTTTGACCTGGAATCCAAAGCTGTTTCCCCTCCACCGCAGTTGTCTGTGAACAGGTGCCTTCTGGAGACAGAATGCTGTGACTCAAAAGGGTGATTGACAGGGAGAATTTCAGGCAGGCTGGTTGGGAGGGATTGCTTTGGTCTAAGGCAAGAAGTCTTGTAGTGTTTCCCAAGTCACCTGCTTTATCTGCAATGCGAGCATTGGATTATACAAGGTAGATCTCATAAGATGTGTGAGGAGACTTAGGAGAAATGCAGTCCCTAGTTTTATCTGTGAGGCCCAGGGAGTGAAAGTCACCTACTAGGGGTGGAGCTGGGATCTCCTGACTCCGGGGAGATCTCTCTGTCCTCCTCCATCTCTGGAATTCACTGGGGAATCACGGACCAATCTCTTCTTTGCAGCTTGTATGGATGCTGCAGTCTCCTTATGTGACTCCCAGCCAGGTCTGGGTCTGGAGCACCGATAAGGGGCACGGGTTTCCCAAAGGGATTATGATGGAGGTGACATCTGCCTCTGTGGGGAGGAGACTGGGGTTCGGCATTCAGCCCTTGGGGGCTTGCCAGGTGCTTGTCCAGAGTCTGACCTCTTTACTCTCTCTCCGCAGATCCTGGTGGATTTGTCCAGCCCGGGGGGACGCCCGGCCTTGCAGTATGAGAACGTGGTGGCCCACGAGGGCAGCTCCATTCTGAGAGACCTGGTCCTGAGCCCCAGCCGGCAGTACATCTACGCCATGACCGAGAAGCAGGTAGGTGCCCAGCTCTGCCTCCCCGGGCTTTTGTTCACTGGGGTTTTTGGCGTCGGCCGGCCTGGGATGATGAGTCCCTTCTGTGTGCCAGGATCTGGGGAGGCCCCCCCAGGCATCGTGCTGCTCAGACGGTGTGTCATTGACTATTTGATGTGCATCAAGTGCTGGAGCCCAGAGGGGGCACTGTGATTTCATGGGAGGAGCCCCGGGCCTCCGTGCCAGGTGGGGCCCATCCCTCCTGTCTGCTGTGTGGCCCTGAGGGCATCACGGATTCACCCCAACACTTGATCTTCTCTCCTGTTAAAAAAAATAAAGGGATCCTAATTCCTGCCTTTTGTGTCTAATGGGACTAATGGGAGCATTGGAAGAAATGATGGGTGTGGGAATGAAAGTACCAGACATTTATAGCCTCCTCTACTGTTTAATCATATTATGATGAAGTAACATTTCCCTATTGCTTTACATCCGCTATCTGGTTTGAGCCTCACAACTCCCCTGGGAAATAGGTGCTGTTGGTATCCTCATTTTATAGATGAGGAAACTGAGGCACAGAATGTCTGCATGAACTTGCCTGGGTTACGTAGCTAGTAAGTGTCTGAGGGAGGATTTGAACTCAGGTCTTAGGAGGAGCGGGAGGAATAGTAGGGGGGTGGTAGTAGTAGTAATAATATTATTTATATAGTATTTTGAGATTTTCAAGGAGTTTTACTTCCATTGATCTCATTTGATCCTCTTTTTTTACAGATGAGGAAGTGGTTGTTTTAGATTACCAGCTAGGATCAGAGTGGGGACAGGAAGCTAGGTCTCCTGATTTTAGGAGTTCCTGCCAGTAGGACATATTTTCTCTCTACACTCCCTGAGATCCTTTCATCCCCCACAGGCTGGAGGACATAGTAGGTACACAGGAGAGTTTACAGGCCGCACATAGTAGGCATACAGGAGAGTTTCCAGGCTGTGCGTAGTAGGTACACAGGAGAGTTGCCAGCCTGCACATAGTAGGTACACAGGACAATTTCAAGCCCACACATAGTAGGTAGACAGGAGAGTTGGCAGCCCAGGCATAGTAGGTAGACAGGAGATTTTCCAGCCCGCACATAGTAGGTGCACAGGAGAGTTTCCAGGCTGTATGTTTTGGCGCTGGATAGGGACCACCCTGGTGGATTCTGGCAGGAGGCCCCCAGATGGCCCATCTCTCTCTCTCTCTCTCTCTCTCTCTCTCTCTCTCTCTCTCTCTCTCTCTCTCTCTCTCTCTCTCTTTTTTTTTTTTAGTGAGGCAATTGGGGTTAAGTGACTTGCCCAGGGCTACACAGCTAGTAAGTGTTAAGTGTCTGAGGCCGGATTTGAACTCAGGTACTCCTGACTCCAGGGCCGGTGCTCTATCCACTGCGCCATCTAGCTGCCCCGATGGCCCATCTCTTTGGCCTGTTCTGCTGCCCTCCAGCACTTCTAGCACTCTCACTGCCTGAGGGCTAAGGGACTGTGATGTATTTATCTCATGAGCAGTTCCAGGCTTCCTCTGAGCCTCTAGTTCAACCTTCCTCTTCTCTTCCCAGAAGTCCTCTGGTCATTCACCCTTGAGGGCTCCCATGAGAGGCTGGGAAGTGCAGAGCAGCCCAGCTTGTTATCTCTCCAGCCGCTGCCCCTTGGAGACCATCGGGCTCAAACCCCTCCTTTTATTTTCCTTTTGAAATGTTTGGCACGTTTCCTTTTCCCGTCGCCGTCACTTTTTACCGATAACCCTCACCCCGACAGAACCGCGCCATAGACAAACAAAACAGGTGGCCTCCTCGGCCATATCCGAACGTGTCTGGCTCCTGCTACGCCTCTGGTCCCCCACCTTGCCATTCAGCGTTGGCCCCACATGGGTCAGACTTCTGACGTCTCTCAGCTGAATTGATTTCAGTCTCTAAATGGTCATCTTGGTTCTCCTTTTTTCGCTTTGCATCCATTCCTATAAGTCTACCCGTGTTTTTCGGAATTCTTTGTATTCATCATTTTCTTACAATGTAATAATTTCCCATGATATTTATATATCACATTTTGTCTAGCCATTCCCCAGCTGTTGGGTACCCCCTTTCCTTCCAGCTTCGCTGCTGTAGAGAAGCATTGTGGCCTAGTGGATAGTGAATTAGCCGCAAAGTCAGGAAGACCTGAGTTCAAGTCTTGCCACTTAATGCATCCCAGGCAAATCACTGACCCTCTCAGTGCCCCCATGCTGTCCTCCAGGAGACAGGTGCTGATCTGCACTAATAAGGGAGTTTCCTACCAGGAGTTCCCTATACTGGTAAAATCATAGGCCCAGGCCTAAAAGACCAAAACAAACCAAAACCCCTGAGTCCCAACCAAAAACAAATCAAACATTGCTACAGATATCTTAGTCTGGATGACTTTTCCCTCTGTCTTTGACCTTCTTGGAGTATGTGCTTAGAAATGGTGTCAGTGGGTCAAAGGAACACCTTCATTTTATGGAGGGCACAACTGAGGCCCCGAGAAGGGCAGTGAATTGTCTAAGGCCACATGGTCAGTAGGAAGGAAGCAAATAAGCCTTCATTAAGCACCTACTCTGTGCCGGGCACTGTGCTGAAGCACTTTACAAATGTCTTGCTTGGGCCTCACAACAATCCTGGGAGGTGGGTTCTATTTATAGTGGAGGAAACTGAGGCAGGCAGGTGAAGTGACTTGCCTAGGCTCACATGACTAAGTGTTGGAGGTCATATTTGAACTTCTTACTTCAGGCCTGGTGCCACCTCGCTACTTCCTGCTCCGGCTTCGTAGGAGTCAGAGCTGGGATGGAAGCCTAGTCTTCTGATGTGAGGTCTGTCCAGTGGCATTTTTTAGTACAGCACCCTGAATCCTGAGAATTAACTCAGAGCCTATTAAAATATACCCAGCCCTGGGCTAGACATATGCTGGGTGTTGGCTTTTCCAGACCTAATCGTGTCTTGCTGTGACAAAGATTTCTTCATTTCTAGCCGTGTTCAGGCTCCTGTGTTTTTTAATCCACTGCCCTCTGACCCTATCTCAGAGGTCTGCCTGTTAGAAAGAGGAGGGTATGATAAATGAGAGTGAGGAGGGATGATGGCAAGAGAAAGGAGGGAAGAAGAAAAGGAGGATAGTGTTTGGAGAAAGGGACAGAGATGGGAGGAACAGAAGAGGAAGAGGGATGGATGGATGGAGGGAAAGGGGAAGGGAAGAAGAGAGGGATCAGGGAAAGGAAAAGAAAGGGAGGAAGGAAATGGGAGTGAGTGATGGAGAGAAAGGGAGGAAGGAAATGAGTGAGTGATGGAGAAAGAAAGGGAAGAAGGGGGAATGAAAGTGAGTAATGGAGAGAGAAAGGGAAGAAGGGAATGAGTGAGTGAAGGAGAGTGGAGGGGAATCAGGCAAGGAAGAATTAGAGGGGAAGGAGAAAGAAAGAAAGAAAGGAGGGCAAGAGTGGGAGGGAGGGAGACAGAGAGAGGGAGCCTGGAGGGGTGGGGTGGGGAGGGAACAAAGGGATGTGGAGAGAAGGTGGGAGGGAAGAGACTGAGCGAGAGCCTGAGCACAAGTGTCTGGGAGAGAGGACAGATGATAATAATAATAATAATAATAATAATAATAATAATAATAATAATAATAATAATAATAATAATAATGAAAACCCCTTTGAAAGCTACTTTAGAAATCTCAGTCAATTGGTTTTCTCCCAAGCACCTTGTTCACTAATTCATCACTTCCTGTGGCAGGAGCAGGCCGAGGCTCAGCTTCTGATTGGCCAGCTCCCTCCCCCTCCCTCTCAGGATAGCACTAACCTTGGCCCCCAGTCAGGGGGCTGAGGAGCACCTGGGGCCACTGAGGCTACCCAGCAGATGTCACTGGGGGCCTGAGGGCTTGCATTCGGATAGCCAGCTGGGCGCTGGGGAAGGGCTGTGGCTCGGGCCTATGGGGGTGTGTGTGGGGGTGTGGGGGGCTTACAAATGTGTCTGTTTAGGTTGGACCTGAGAGCTGGCCATTGAACTTAATGACTGCAGCTCTTGAAACGGGCATCAGTCACATCTCATCTGCTACCTGCGTCCTGGATCTGGCTAAGCCACTCTTAGTGTGACCTTGGATAAATCATTTCCTTCTTTCTGGGCCTTGGGTTTCCTCTTCTAGAAGATGAGGGTCTTGGCTATGTGGTTATAAGATCAGAGATCAAGAAGGAGCCTTGGCGGTCATCCAGTTCAATCCTTGGTTCCCCTATTTTACATTGAGGTGTGAACTAAGGTAATAAGTGCAGGCGGGATTCAAACTCAGCCCTTCTGACTCTTGCAGTGCACATTTGTTTCCCACACTCTCTCAGGGTTCCCCTCTAGGCTTGACATCTGAAGACTGTTTGAAAGGATGAGCTTTCACATCATCTGGCCCCAAGCTAAGTGCTGGGGCATGCGGGGACTCACCATTTTGGGGAGGGGGGACAAGATTCAAACACATGAATGACTCATTGGACTCTCCAAGGCAATGTCAAGGTTGTCGGAGTGTCACATGAGGGTCACACTCAAGGAATCTCCAGGAAAGGAGTAGTTCCCGGAACCTGGAGGGGGCCCAGGAGAGGTGATACTTAAGCGGGGCCTTGAAGGATGGGTGGAGTTCAGAGGAAGAGAGATCCTCTATCTCCAGCACTGGAGGGCAGCCTTGCCCCCACCCTGGCATCTTTACCTTGGGGGAGGGAGGGAGGGAGGGAGGGAAGGAGGGAGGGAGGGAAGGAAGGAAGGAGGGAGGGAAGGAAGGAGGGAGGGAAGGAAGGAGGGAGGGAGGGAAGGAAGGAAGGAAAGAAGGGGGAAAGAAGGAAGGAAGGAAGGAAGGAGGGAGGGAAGGAAGGAGGGAGGGAGGGAAGGAAGGAAGGGAAGGAAGGAGGGAGGGAGGGAAGGAAGGAGGGAGGGAGGAAGGAGGGAGGGAAGGAAGGAAGGAGGGAGGGAGGGAAGGAAGGAGGGAGGGAGGAAGGAAGGAAGGAGGGAGGGAGGAAGGAAGGAAGGAGGGAGGGAGGGAGGGAAGGAAGGAGGGAGGGAGGGAAGGAAGGAGGGAAGGAAGGAAGGAAAGAGGGAGGGAGGAGGGAAGGAGGGAGGGAGGAGGGAAGGAAGGAGGGAGGGAGGGAAGGAAGGAGGGAGGGAGGAAGGAAGGAGGAAAGGAAGGAAAGAGGGAGGGAGGGAAGGAAGGAGGGAAAGGAGGAAGGAAGGAAGGATGGAGGGAGGAAGAAAGTAAGGGAGGGAAAGAAGGAAGGAAGGAAAGGAGGAAGGAAGGAAGGAAGGAAGGAAAGGAGGGAGGAAGGAAGGAAGGATGGAGGGAGAAAGAAAGTAAGGGAGGGAAAGAAGGAAGGAAGGAAGGAGGGAGGGAGGAAGAAAGTAAGGGAGGGAGAGAAGGAAGGAAGGAAAGGAGGAAGGAAGGAAGGAAGGAAGGAAGGAAAGGAGGGAGGAAGGAAGGAAGGAAGGATGGAGGGAGAAAGAAAGTAAGGGAGGGAAAGAAGGAAGGAAGGAAGGAGGGAGGGAGGAAGAAAGTAAGGGAGGGAGAGAAGGAAGGAAGGAAGGAAGGAAAGGAGGGAGGCAGGAAGGAAGGAAGGATGGAGGGAGGGAAGGAAGGAAGGAAGGAAAGGAGGGAGGAAGGAAGGAAGGAAGGATGGAGGGAGGGAAGGAAGGAAGGAAAGGAGGGAGGAAGGAAGGAAGGATGGAGGGAGAAAGAAAGTAAGGGAAGGAAAGAAGGAAGGAAGGAAGGAAGGAGGGAAGGAAGGAAGGAAAGAGGGAGGGAGGAAGGAAGGAAGGAGGAAGAAAGTAAGGGAGGGAAAGAAGGAAGGAAGGAAGGATGGAGGGAGGGAAGGAAGGAAGGAAAGGAGGGAGGAAGGAAGGAAGGATGGAGGGAGGAAGAAAGTAAGGGAGGGAAAGAAGCAGCTTTGGGAGGATGTTCTCCATTCAGAGGCAGGCCACCCAGGGGGCCACGAGGCGTGTCTTTACCTGCCCCATTCTTAGCTGTGTCTATGGACTAGTTTTTCCAGTCCTCGGGAGCGCTTGCACCTGTGTCTCCTGCCATCTGGGGCTGTATGTGGGCACGTGTGCTCACATTCATGCATGTGTGTTTGCCTGGTGTTGGTATACACGTGTGTGTAGACACACATATACATTGTGTGTGCTTGTGCCTGTGTATTGTGTGTATGCATGTACATGCACGCCTGTGTACTCGAGTGACTTGCTCAAGGTCACACAGCGCATTAGTTATAGAACTGAACCAGGTCTCCTGGCAGTATTTCCTCCTTTCTGCATACTTTCTGTCCCCATCCCTGCCTTGTCTCCTTCTGCACCTCCCACTTCACTCCCAGCCAGGGAGAATGTGCATTTGAGTGTGTGTCCATGCTCTTTGCATGATCCAGTGAAACGAGGTCAGAATTGGCTCTCACACGACCTGGATTTGAGTCCTTGTTGTGACATCTAATTGGCTATATGACCGTGGGTCAGTCATTTATTCTCTGAGCTTCAGTTTACTCATCTGTAAAACGAGGGGAGTAGCACAACACCGGCCTCCTGACAAAAGACTTTGTAAACCTTAGAACGCTTTGTAAGTGTGAGCTGTTGTTGTGGTTGTTGCCTTTGTGCTTTTGTGTGTCTGCACGGCATCTCTTGCTCTGTATCTGTCAGTGAATGTCAGGCTGTGGGGAGCACTCTTTCTTTGACTTGATGACACCCACCCCCTCTCCGAAAGGGCTTCCTGACGGGGGGCTTTGTGACACGTTTATTCCTTAAGTGAAAGTGAATTAAAAATAATTTTGTTTTCAGATTTGGAGAATTTTATTATAGCTTTTGCAATATACCCTGGGGTGTTGCTAAGCCTGGGTTGGGAGCCACTGATCCATATATATCTCTCTATCTAGAGATGCAGCGTGGTCCAATGGAAAAACACCAGCTCGGAGGTGGGAGGTCTGGGTTTGGGGCCGAAATTTACCCCTGCATCATTGTGTCAAACCTTTCCCGTTTTCCAGGCATCAGTTTGCTTACCCATAAAATGAAACAATAAAGCCTGAGCCGGCTCCCTCACAGGGGTGCCGGGAGCATCATTCCCAGGTGCTGAATGGGGAAGTAGAAGCTCACCCCATAGAGGGGAAGACCCCCCACCCTTGGTCAGTGTGAAGAGCCCTATCATTTTATTGTCACTGTCGGACCTCCAGTATCTGGAACTTCACTTAACCAGAATGCTGCTATCTGTGTCTGAGGATAATTACTAAGGAAATGCTCCTATCTCCATTTCAGTCATCCAGAGAACTTCCCGGAATGTCCTTGAGGCAGACCTGAGTGGTCCCTCCTTCTGTTTGCATGGTGCTGATGCAGAGGGCTCAGGGCCTCCCAGATTGCTTCCCCCTCGATCTCTCAGGAAGCAGCAGCGGCCCTTGGAGGGAGCCTGGGGAAGGATTGAGGCCTCGCTTTTACAGGAGAGCGAACTTGAGAAGCTGAACGGCTTGGCCGGGGTCCCGCCGAGAGGCAGGCACAGGAGGGAGGCCCGGGTTTTGTCTTCAGGCTAGCGCTTCCTCTCCACCTTGTTTGCCCAAGCTGGTTCTGCTGCCTGCTTTAAAATTGTGTGTGTGTGTGTAAGAGAGAGAGACATACACAGACACACACACACACACACACACACAGAGGAGACAGAGGAGAGAGAAGAGCAGGAAGAGGCAGAGGGAGAGACAGAGTTAGAGAAACAGAATCAGAGACAGAGAGAGGCTCATCCTTTGCTTTTGCCACTGGTTCCTTTGAAGGCCCCGGCTCCTAGTTTTGTTGTGGGCCACACTTCCAACCTGTGGCTGTCTCTTGGGGCCGTGGAGTTGACCTTCCCAGACCAGCTCTCTGCTTCCTGGCCCCTCTTCTCCATCACCAAATTGAGATGAATATTTTCCCCTCTCTGTTATAGACATGGAATCAGTCAGGAAGTCAACAACCTTTAAGCCCCTACAAGGTCAGGCCCATGAGATACAAACGTGGCTGCTCTCAGGAAGCTTACATTCTGTCTGAGGAGACTCTCTACACTCGCACTAGGAGTTGCTGTCTCCAGCCCTCAAACACATGGTGTAGATGCAGGGGCTGGGGAGCTGGGGGGCACCAGCTCTGAGGATTGGGAGGGGCGCCCTGCAGCAGGTGGTGGCTGCTTGGGCTTGGAAGAGAAGCAGAGCTTCCTTTGAGGAGCCGGGGGAGGAGGGAGTGTGCGTTGATTCCAGCACCTTCCCATTCTTGTCCATGGCCTCTTCAGTCCTTTGCTTGAGGGTCTGCCTGGCTCTTGCAGGCTTTCCTCTGGCTTTTTAAAAGAACTTTTTTTTTTTTTTGCGGGGGGGTGGCGGGGTGGGAGGGGCACCAGCTCAAGACTTGAGCTGTCCCTCTGGGGCCCTTCTCCATCCATCCATCCATCCATCCATTCCTGTGCTAGGTACTGGGATAGAAGGATGAAAATGACATTGTTCTAACATTTCATGAGCTTATTATAAACTACAGAGCTCTGGGTCTGACTTTTTTTTCTTCAGGGCAATGAGGGTTAAGTGACTTGTCCAGGGTCACACAGCTAGTAAGTGTCAAGTGTCTGAGGCTGGATTTGAACTCAGGTCCTCCTGAATCCAGGGCCAGTGCTTTATCCACTGTGCCGCCTAGCTGCCCCTGGGTCTGACTTTTTAGTCTGGATTCATATCATAAGACCTGGGTTCAAATACAAGCCCTGTAGCTGCATATTTTCAGGCAACTCACTTCATTCCCTTGGAGCCTCGGTTTCCTGATCTGTAAAATGGGGAGGGGAGTGTTGGATTGGACGGCTTAGGGATTGTACAGTGGAGAGCGATCCAGGCCTAAATTCAAATCCCACCTCAGACACTTACCAAGGCTGTGAGACCCTTGCCAAGTCATTTCACCCCTGCTTGCCTTGGTTTCCCCATCTGTAAAGGGGGGATAATAACAGCAGCTACCTCAAAGAGTCATTGTGGATGGGGGTCTCTCTCCCTGCAGTCATACTTTATTCACATGAATTCAGTCATTGATTCATCAATATTCATGAAGCACCTGCTTTGAGCAGGAGATTATGGGCTTGTGATCCTGGAGGAGGAGGAGGCAGCAGGTGAGGCCTGTCCTCATAAGTACGCAAGAGAGATGCGCATTAAATGTGTGAGAGGCTCCGAGGCTGATGGGAGCACTCCTGGCTGCAGACTGATGAGGGACCGAAGGCTTCCTGGAGGCGGTGCCAGAGCCAGCCCATGACCATGTCATGCCAGCTAAGGGTCCCTGGGGTCCATAGAGCAATGTGCCTAGAGCCAGGAAGACCCGAGTTCAAATGTAGCCTCAGACTCTTGCTAGCTGTGTGACCCTGGGCGAGTCACTTAACCCTCATTACCCCACCAAAAAGAAAAAATGTTGATTTACTTCCCTCCTTGAAGTCACACACAGAGGTAGTTATGGGCCTAGCCCCAGGATCCACAGTCAGGTACAGTGACTAATTACAGGTCAGACTGATGTTGCTGCTACAGGCTCATCCTTACTCTCTGTTTTTACTGCCCTCCTCATGTGGGTTTGTCTGATTCAGCGAACATGTTGAATTTTCCTGTTGGAATGTAAGCTCCCTGAGGACAAGGACTGTTTTGATTTTGTCTTTATAACCCCAGCTCCTGTCTTTGGGCATAATAATAGACCCAACTCCCTAGTTTTCTTTTTTTTTTTCTTTCTTTTTTTTTGGGGGGGGCAATGGGGGTTAAGTGACTTGCCCAGGGTCACACAGCTAGTAAGTATCAAGTGTCTGAGGCCGGATTTGAACTCAGGTACTCCTGAATCCAGGGCCGGGGCTTTATCCACTGTGCCACCTAGCCACCCCCCCCCCCACTCCCTAGTTTTATAGGTGAAGAAACTGAGGCCTGAGAAGGACAATGACTTATCCAGGGTCACACCGTCAATAACAGCCGGGATTTGTGTCCCTCTCAAGTGCCCTTTGGATTTCTGATCCTTCCCTGGTCAGTGGCCATTTTCATTTCTGCTCCAGGGGAGACAGAGAGAGAATCTTGCTCTTCTTCTCTTCCTCTCAGCTCAGTTGATTAATAAAAAGAAATATTTGCGAGGCGCTGTTGTTATCAGAGAAGTAATTAAGTGAACAATTGTGTCCCGGCTCCTAGAGGCCAGAAGCTCCTGGGGATTCTAATCTCATCTGGAGGAGCTATTAATTAGGAGCCCAGAACTCTGTCAGGCCACCTTTTGTTTGCAGATTGGAGAGAAGCCACCTCTGGTCTGGTTTATTGGAAAGAATCTGAGGCCCGGGGAGTCAGGAGATCCGGGTTCTAGCCCTGCCTCTGCTTGGAACTGGCTGTGGCCCCCCGGGCGAGCTGCTGCCCAGCTCTGGGCTTAGGGGTATAAATGAGGGGTCGGATTGCAGAATGGGCCCGGAGGCCTCTGCAGGCCCAGGTTAGTGATGCCCTGTGGGCGTTGGTGCAGAGCCTTTCCTCCTGCCATCTGGGGCAGGTGCCTGGGAGCCCCTGCAGAGGCTAGAGGGAGAGGGGGGGGTGCAGTTAACGGGCCCCGTAGCTCAAGGGGCTATTTAGGAAGGGGGAAGTGGCTAGCAGGCTTGTTCATTGGAGGCTGGGGAGGAATCTAGGGTGCTTTTTTCTCTTGTTCCTTGAATTTTCTTAAGGATTTCTCTAAGGATAGTCAATCTCTGGAAGGAAAGAGAAGGCTTATGGGCTGTGAGAGGAGCTTCATTAAACATTCATTCTCATTCATTCTCTCTCTCTCTCTCTGTCCCCTTCCCTTTCCCTCCCTCCTTTTTCTCCTCCTTCCTTTACCTCTGTTCCCCTCCTTCCTCTCTTCCTCCCTCCTTCTCTTCTCTTCTCTTCTCTTCTCTTCTCTTCTCTTCTCTTCTCTTCTCTTCTCTTCTCTTCTCTTCTCTTCTCTTCTCTTCTCTTCTCTTCTCTTCTCTTCTCTTCTCTTCCCTCTCCCCCTTTTCCATCTTCTCTCCCTCTCCCTCCTTCCCTCCTTTCCTCTCCTCCTCCCCCTTTCCCTCTATTTCCCTTCCTCTTCCTCCCCATCTCTTCTCTTCCCTTCCCCCCTCTCTCTCTCCCCTCCCCCTCCCTCTCTTTCCCTTTCCCATCCTCCCCCTCCCTTTCCCTCTCTGTTTCCCTCCCCCATCCTCCCTCCCTCCCTTCTTCCCTTCTCTCCCCCTCCCATCTCTTTTGACCTCCCTCCCCCTGACCTGCTTCACCTGCTTTTCTTCTCTCCCTTATCACTGACATGCGAATGTAGAACCGATATGGGGATTTGTCCAAGTTGGGAGGGGGCAGTGCCAGGTATAGACAAAATGGAGAAGAACTGTATCTCATATTAGCATAGAGTTTATCTTTCACCCCTTCCCCAGAAACCCCGACATCCTAGAATGTTCAGAGCTGAGAGGAACCTTCAAGCACAGGCTATTGGAACATGAAAGCCAAAGTGGGCTGAGAACATCAGGTATCGGGGCTGGACAGGACCTAAAAACGCATAATGGGAACAATGTAGAAGGACCTCGGGCCATTAAAGCTTAGAGGAAACTTCAGGCACTGACTGTGAGAACCACAGTCTTCTGCCGGAATCAACTCATTTTGTTGTGATCAGTCCTTTCAGTCGTGTCTGGCTCTTTGTGACCAAATAGGGGCTTTTCTTGGCAAAGATACTGGAGCGGTTTGCCATTTCCTTCTCCAGCTCATTTGATAGATAAGGAAACTGAGGCAAACAGGGTGAAGTGACTTACCCAGGTTCACACAGCTAGTAAGTTTCTGAGGGTGGATTTCAACTCAGGTCATTCTGACTGTAGGTCTACCTGCTATGCCACCTTGTTGCTCCTAATTCATTTTTCAGGGGAGGAAACTAAGACCCAGAGGAAAGGAACTGACCCAAGGTCATACCTAAAGTTGACCACAAACCCAGGACCATAACCCAGGTCTTCTCATTTCCAGCACTGCTGGCCATCCCAGGGTGAGCAGCCTACAAAGGTGTCACCCACTCATTTTTTTTTTTTTTTGGGGCAGGGCAATGAGGGTTAAGTGACTTGCCCAGGGTCACACAGCTAGTAAGTGTCAAGTGTCCGAGGCTGGATTTGAACTCAGATCCTCCTGACTCCAGGGCCGGTGCTCTATCCACTGCGCCACCTCGCTGCCCCCTCACCCACTCATTTTTACCTCTCCCTGTTTATATCTTGTCTTATTTCATCACAACCCTAGGCATTGAGTAGGATGAGTATTTTTGTGCCCATTCTACAGATTGGGGGACCAAGACTTAGACAGATTCTGTTACTGGCAAAGTCATCTCATAAGTTAGAGACAGAGTGAAGACTCGAACCCTGGGCTCCTTACTTTCAAGTCACTCCTTTGGAGGGTCCATAACCTCAGGCAGCGTACTCCCTTCTCTCATCCCTGGCCCAAGTACCCGGGTTGGGCTGGTCAGGACATCTTTGGCCCTGGGTTATTTAACAGAACCCAAAGTAGTTTGGAGTTTTTGGAGGGGAAGTCGGGGTGGGGTGGGGGGTAAGCAGGGAGGCAGGGATGGTAGAGGAGGAGGGGGGCAGTGCCTGTGGGTGGGAAGAACCCTGGGACTGTAACCAGCATGTTTTCTCATTTTGACCTCTCACAAGTTAATTTTCTCCATTTCACTTCCCAGATGTTCTAATTCTCTATGTAAATGGTTATTTAAGATTTCTCAGAGCCTCTGTCCTGCATTTAAATTAGCAACAGATTCACTTCTTTTGCCACTGGTAGGGAAGAGATGTGTAAACAGCAGTTTCTGTCTAAAGAATTTCCTTTCCCCCCTTCCCCAGGTCCCGGGTGTCACATGTGACCAGAAGAGGGACAGTTCTCTGTAAAGAACATTTTCAGCTGTTAGAACTTATGTTTTGTCCAAAGAATCACAGCTGAGGAGAGAGAGAGAGAGAGAGAGAGAGAGAGAGAGAGAGAGAGAGAGAGCGAGCGCAAGCGAGCGCAAGCATGCATGTGTGTGTTAATTTCTTTTGTCCCTTTTTGTAACCCCAGTGTTGAGCACGGTGCCTCCTACATAGTAGGCGCTTAATAAATGCTTATTGATTGATCATTCGATTTACTCCCTTGCCCTGGCTCTTGACTCACTGATTTACTGAGTGGATTGTGCCCAGAAGCAGCTTTAGCTGAATGTCCAGGTGACTGCTGGTGGTGGAGGTCATGGGTGTGTTAAGCCCAGAAGGACCTTTAGAACCAGGAATCTTAGAGCTGGAAAGACACAGAAGTTCATCTTGGAACAGTGACCTCTAAGACCTGTAGAATATTTCACATACGTTTTCTTTCTTTTTTTAATCTTAATGGCATTTTTGTTTTTTCCAATTAATGTAAAGATAGTTTTCAACATTTGTTTTTGTAAGATTGTGAGTTCCAAGTTTTTCTCCCTCCTTCCTTTCTTTTACCCCCTCCCCTAGACAGCAACCAATTTAATGTAGGTTATGTATTTACAATCACACTAAACATTTTCACATTTGTCATGTTGTGAAAGAAGAATCAGAACAAAAGGGAAAAACCTTAAGAAAAAGAAAAAAAACCCAACGAAAGTAAAAACAGTAGGGTTCAATCTGCATTCAGATTCCACAGTTCTGGGGGCAGCTAAGGTGGCGCAGTGGATAAAGCATCAGCCCTGGATTCAGGAGGACCTGAGTTCACATCTGGCCTCATACACTTGACACTTACTAGTTGTGTGACCCTGGGCAAGTCACTTAACCCTCATTGCCCTGCCCAAAACCAAAACCAACAACAACAACAACAACAACAAAACCAAATTCCATAGTTCTTTTCTCAGAATGTGGAGAGCATTTTCCATCCTAAGTCTTTTGTAATGATCTTGGATCATTGGATTGCTGAGAGGAGCTAAGTCTATCACAGTTGATCATCACACAATGTTGCTGTTATGGTGTACAGTGTTCTCCTTTTTCTGCTCACTTCACTCAGCATCAGTCCACTTAAGTCTTTCTAGGTTTTTCTGAAATCCATCTGCTCATCATTTCTTATAGAACAATAGTATTCCATTACATTCATATAGCACAGCTTGTTCAGACATCCCCTCAGTTTCCAATTCTTTGCCACCACAAAGAGAGCTGCTAGAAATATTTTTGTACATGTGGGTCCTTTTCCCTTTCACAGAGCCATGCAATCCTGTGAGATTTTTTTTTTTGGGGGGTGGGGCAATGAGGGTTAAATGACTTGTCCAGGGTCACACAGCTAGTACGTGTCAAGTGTCTGAAGCCAGATTTGAACTCAGGTCCTCCTGAATCCAGGACTGGTGCTTTCTCTACTGTGCCATCTAGCTGCCCCTGTCTCTGTTTTTCAGATGGTGATACTGAGGTTCAATTACACTGAATCCCTCTCTCATGGTCTCACTGTCAAGTCAGAGAGGGTTTAGACCCAGAACACTCTAGCTCCTAAGACCTGCAGTCCTTTCACTCTACCAGAGGCTGCAAGCCCAGGCTAGGACTAAAGAAATGAGATAGGACCTAGATGATGTCAGTGTGTGGTTTTCTGAGACAGTTTGCCCTGGGGAGGTGAAGGTTTACCAGCCTCCTTTTCTATTTGAGTTTGCCATCACTGTACATACCATACCCCCTCCTCAGGGGAAGGGATCTTGAGACAGTGTGGAAGGAAGGGCTCTTAGAAGAACATGGGATGCTGGAACAGGAAGAAACCCATCTCATCTCCTTCATTTTCTTACTCGGGAAACTGAGGCCCAGAAAGCTCAAATGACCTTTTCAGAGTCTGATGAACTGTCCCTGGCAAAATTACGGTTTGAATCTGGGTCTCTTGAATCAGGCATTTAAGGCGTGAGCTCAGATTCCCTTTCCAGGCGTATCTCCCTGCTGTTGGTCACCTAACCCCAAACTCCAGCTGGACCTTGCTTATTTTTATCTTCTCCACCTTCGCCCCCAAGCCCGCTCTCCTTTACACCTTCATTTATTCATTCAACATCTTCTATATTCTGTATACTTTGCCACTCGATGTGAGGGAGGAGTAAGACATGGATCCCTGACAATCCTTACAGTGTGCTGGGAGTCATGGTATGCACTCAGAGAAACAGAATACAGACTGAGATATAAGAAATATGTAAGGTCACAGAGTACTTTGAGTATTGCAAAATCAGATGAGAGGGAATATTACTTCTAGCTCATGTGCGTATTTATGTATGTGTATGTATACATATTTATATATCTGGGGGAAAGAGAAGGGGGAGAGAGAGGGGAGAGAAGAGAAGAGGGGGGAAAGGGGAGAGACAGAAGAGACAGAGACAGAGAGAGATGAGGAGAGGAGAGAGGGAGGGAGGAAGGGGGAGGATAGAAAGAGAGGAGAGAGAGAGGTAGGCTTCTTGGGGAAGCTGGGGCTTCAGCAGGTAATGAAGGAAGGAAGTTTGTGGGGTAGAGATCCATGTTTGTAGATGGGAGGTCCTGGTGGATGTTTGGGGATGGTGACCAGAACATGAAAATCATGAAGCCTAATGAATGTGAGTTTAATGCAAGAAATGAAGGTTGCCCTCAGATTGTGAAAGGCATTGGACACCTATTATTTCCCCCATTAGAATTCAAGCTAATGAAGTCTGGGCCTGTGTTTTTGCTTTTCTCTGTATTTCTGCCCTTAGTTCGGTGCCTGGCATGCAGCAGGTACTTAATAAACACTTATTGACTGAATAGGGAGTGATTGCATGTTGTTGAGCAGGATAAAAATTTGCTAAGCCATGTTTGGAAGGTTCCCAGAGGCCATGGAGGCCAGTGGCCTCAAACTCATATAGAAATGGGGGCCACTGGGGCAGAAATGGTCTGGAAGTGGCAATAAGTAATGGCCAGAGGGGCAGCTAGGTGGCGCAGTGGATAGAACACTGGCCCTGGATTCAGGAGGACCTGAGTTCAAATCCGGCCTCAGACACTTGACACTTACTAGTTGTGTGACTCAGGGCAAGTCACTTATCCCTCATTGCCCCACAAAAAAAAAGAAAGAAA
This sequence comes from Dromiciops gliroides, assembly GCF_019393635.1. Classification (NCBI taxonomy): domain Eukaryota; kingdom Metazoa; phylum Chordata; class Mammalia; order Microbiotheria; family Microbiotheriidae; genus Dromiciops; species Dromiciops gliroides. The sequence goes on along the minus strand of NC_057861.1, from coordinate 702,379,085 downwards.
AAGAAATGGGGACTACTAAACCATCCATCAGAATCCCTCTGGGCTGCATATTGACGTAGTTTAAAAATGTCATATTATCAATGTTTTATTGTATTTTTATTTATTTTGTTAAAGACTTCCCAGTCACATTTTGCTGCCCCTGGGGGGTTGTGGGCTGCATTGGTCTGCTGGCTGTATCCAGTCTGATCTAGACCATTCTGCACCTGAAGGGGGATCCCCTCTTCCACACCCCAATAGATGGTCCCAGAGTTAGAGCCAAAAAGGACCCTAGAGACTCTCAGAGCCATCGCCCTCATTTTATAGATTAGGAAAGAGAGGACCAGTGAGGGGTGGGGTGACTGGCCCAGGGTCACACGCCTGTTGTGTCTTGATACAGGACTAGAACTAAGGTCTTGGTAGCTCCAACCTAGATACTCTGCCTTATTGTCCCAGGAACATCTCTAGTGATGGGGACATCCCTCCCTCCCATCTAGGATCCTGTGACTTTCTCAGGCAGTGCATTCTTCCCTCGAATACCTTCATTGTTCAAAGGCTTTCCCCTACACGGCGTGGAAATGGGTCCAGTTTGTTGCAGTGTGCAGAATGGGGGGCCAGCCCCATCTCCCCTCCCCTCCATGGAGCCTCTGTAATGTGTCTCTGTCTTTTCCTCATAGGTGACCCGGGTTCCAGTAGAGAGCTGTGAGCAGTATACCACGTGTGAGCTATGCCTGGGCTCCCGTGATCCCCACTGTGGATGGTGTGTCCTTCATAACATGTGAGTCTCAGTTGAAACATGGATATGGTCCCTGAGGAGGGTACGAGGGGCCCAGTCCGGCGACTACGACTCTATCCGAATTCTCGGTTCTAGTGCCAGGAATTCTGATGTATCCTTCTCTCCCCTGTGGGAGGTGCTAACCCCTTGTTCTGGGCCTTGGGGTCTCTTTGGGGAGAATATTAGACCAGGGACTTTCAAAAGACCCATGGGCGAGAAAAGAGGTTCCCAGTCCCCAAATGAGGAAGACCAGGGTGCTAGAATTAACTTTTGGACATGGGAGTCAGGAGCCCTGAACCCAGTCTGCCATTAACCCTCTGTGTAACCTTGGGTAAGTGACTTATTTTCCCCATTTGTAAAATAGAAGGGTTAGGCTGTACCTCCAGTCAGGTTCCCTTGTAGTTCTAATATTCTGTCAGTTAGGGTTTCTAAAGCTCCAGTGAAATGTGTGTTATCCCAGCTTGGGCCTGGGGAGTGTTTAATTAACTTGGGCTCACTCTTGGCTTTCCCATGGTTAGGCCGCGGCAGCCACTGGAGGGACAGGGCCTGTCGGCCAGAGAGCAGGTCACTGGCCCCCAGGATGAAGACTGCTGATGATTGCCAGGGCCCCAGGAAGTTACAGGATTTGTTTGTTATTGTTGTATATACATATATTTTTGGCTTCTTGACAGAGCTTAATTAAAGTACCCTCTGTTACTGAAGAATCAAAAACAAAATGGAGGGAAGGACCCTGAGGTTTGCCTGAGGGATGGAAGGGTGATTGTCTTCTTCTTCTTCTTCCTCCTCCCTCTGGAGAACTTGCCTAGGGTGGGAGGCCCAACAAGTGTTCTTAACTTCCTGAACCTCAAAGACTTGGCCCCTTGGTTTCTTGTGGACTCTGAAATGTCCCTAATAGATATTCAATCCTGTGCCTCCCAGAATTCCTTGTTAAAATTCCAGATAATTATGGAAAGAGGGACCACAAACTGTTATAGGCCACTGTGTTAATGATGAATGAAATCCTAGCATGTTAGATAGAACTGGATAGGAGCAAAGGCCCACTGACCTGGAGTCAGAAGGGACCATGGGAGCCAGCTAGTCTTAACTCCTCACTTTATGGTTGATGAAATGAACTTGGAAAGGGCTACAGTTTTCTTACTCGTGATCTTGGGCAGATCACTATGTTCTTTGGGTCTTGATATTTTCTTCTATAAAATGGGGACAGGCTGGGATTGGATTGGATCAATCAATAGATCTTCAAGTCTAACCCTCTCACTTTACTATTAAGGAACCTGAAGCCCAGAATGGGGCAGTGACTTCCCTACGGTCACACAGCTCGTTAGTGGCACTGCCTGGACTAGAATCCAGCTCAATATTCCTTCTTCAGCATCATTTTCCTCCCCCTTGAGACAAAGTGTTGGGATCATTCTCCCCTTCCTTGTTCTCTGGGGCAGAGGATGAGGCTAGGGCCTAGAACAAGCCATCAGGAGGTGAGAACATATTTGTTAGATGAATGTCAAGATCTGGGGCTGAGGTCTGAACAGGGCTAGTTAATTCAGCCACCTTGGCTTTATATCTTCCTGACATGTCAATCCAAGCCCTGGTATAGGTGTTGGGCTTTGAATGATGGGAACTAGTATACTGTACACTTCTTGAGGACAGGGACTGATTTTCATTTTTGTCACTGTAGACCTGGTGTATAGCAAGGTGCCCAGAATATGACGGGCACTTAATAAACAGTTTGTTGGACTGCATTGAGAGGGCATTCTTTTTTTTCTTTTTTTTTTTTTTTTGGTGGGGCAATGGGGGTTAAGTGACTTGCCCAGGGTCACATAGCTAGTAAGTGTCAAGTGTCTGAGGCTGGATTTGAACTCAGGTACTCCTGAATCCAGGGCCGGTGCTTTATCCACTGCGCCACCTAGCTGCCCTGAGAGGGCATTCTTATTGTAGGGAACAGGTTGAGTAAAGATAGGGAGGTGGGAGTGTCTCCAGGGCCCATCAAGGGGTTCTGAACAGTCCAGTTGGGTTGGAGTGTAAAAGTGGGTAGAAGAGAAGCCTAATGATTAGAAAGTATTCTCCTTGAGGTCAGGGACTCTTCCTGTTTCTCTGTGTCCCTGGCTCTAGCATGTAGTAGGTGCTTACTGAATGATTGAATAAGACTGGAAGGTCAGGTTGGTACCGAATGTAGATGGCCTTAAATGCATTAGAAAAAGAGAAAAGCTTTCCTAAAGGCGTCAGCATCCCAACGGTGGTGTCTCCTTCTTCTCCCTTCCATCACACCAGTTGTTCCCGGAAGGATCGCTGTGAGCGGGCTGACGAGCCCCAGCGTTTCGCGTCTGACCTGCTCCAGTGCGTGCAGCTCACCGTTCAGCCCAAGAACATCTCGGTCACCATGTCTGAAGTCCCGGTATGTCCTGCCTCTTCTAAACCCTTCTGCAGGTTGGGCTGGGGAAGTCTCCTCGCTGCTTCACAGGCTTCGGCAGCTTGTCCCACTCACCCCTTCTCTCCCTCCCTCTCTCATCCCTGGCCGTGTAGCTTGTCCTGCAAGCCTGGAATGTTCCTGATCTCTCAGCGGGAGTCAACTGTTCTTTTGAAGACTTCACAGAGTCAGAGAGCCGCATCGAGGATGGGAAAATCTACTGCCGCTCCCCCTCGTCCAAGGACGTGGTGCCCATCACTCGGGGCCAGGGTGAGTAGAGCACAGTGTTGTCTCGGGGTGCTAGCTCTTGGGTCACAGCGTCATTGCCTCGGTGTCCACATCTATAGAATGAGACATGGGGCTGGACCGGATGAATCAGTGACTCGTTATCCATTCACTAGGCACTGACTTTGTGGTTTGTTGGTTTGTGTTTAGTTGAGACTGAGTCTCCCTGTCTTGCCTAGGCTGTGAAAGTGCCCTGGACACCCATGGGCTGATCTTCCTATTGATGATTGACCCACGGCCTTGGGCCTGCTCCCTTTTCCCCAACATGATCCTGTCATGTCTGTTGACTTGGCTTGAATCTGGAGCCAGAAGAGGCTTTATTGATCCTCATCTAACCTAATCCCCTCATTTTACAGAGGAGCCAACTGAATCCCAGAGGGGGAGTAATTTGTACACAATAGTGAGAGCTGAACCTTGAATATAGTTCTTTGGAATACAAGTCTGGGTGTCTCCTCAGCTAGATGAGCAGTGGGCTACAGGACTGACCATTTTTAACATGGAGCCAAGCATGGGAAGAGCCCAGGGTTGTCCTACCCTCCAGCGGGCAGCTCCCTTCAGGCCAGGGGGACATTTTCCCCTTTCCTGGTATCTCTCTCTCCATGTGGTGGTTTACTTCAGAGTCAGAAGGACAAAACTGGACTTGGTGACCCCAGTAGAACCCTGAGTAATAATATTTATCTGCTTTGGATAATTGGTGAGAAGGCTGGGAGTGGGAGGCCAGGGCAATGGGGTATTTTTTCAGAGGCTCCAGAAGGCTTATTTCTGGAATCCGAGGCGGGTCTGAGAATGTCTCAGTCTAAAATTCAGTCTTAGAAACATCCTGAAAACCAGGGAGAACACGCAGACTCTAGAGCACCGCCTCCCCCTCCTTCTAGCCCAGGGTCAGGAGGTCAGCTGAGCAGTGGTCATGCTGGGCTCTGACCAGCTCTCCTCCCCGCTTGCTATCTTGGCTCCCCTTTCACATGGCACATCTGGGTGGAATCAGGATTGTGGTTTTGCAAGGACCCTACCCCCCCATGTTCCTTCATTCTGCCCCACATCCCGTGCCTGTGACATCACTGGTGCTGATGCCTGGGCCTCCTTTGAAGCCCCTGACCTTAGCTGGGAGAATGGCCTGGGGTCCCAAACACAAGACTCCAGTTCCCCCCCCAGCTGGCCCAGGAAACGCAGGCTGAGGGGCTGGGGTGGGCGGTAGCAGCATCTGATTAATATCCAGCAGCAGCCCACGGTGAATGGCCACAGTGTGTTCTGGTGGTGCTGAGCTGGCTTGAAGGCATGATGGCACATGTCCGGTGTGGCATGAGTCACTTGCAGGGAGCCCTCAGTGTTCCTCAGGCCCACCCTGGCCCTCATCCCCCGACTGCTTCTTCTGCTTTCCGGCCAGGGCTTTCCTGGTGCTGGACAAAGTGTTTGTTTTCATTTCAAACGCTGGCTCCCATGGGGAGCATTTGAACTCATGTTTACTGAGTTCCTCCGAAGACCCTGGGTCAGAGGATGCTGAGTGGGAGTGTCAGGGCTTGGGAGGTTGGGCTGGATCCTTTTTCCTTGGCCGGGGAACAGACCGGAACACAGGCGGGAGCCTCGGCAGATGCTGGACTCTGGGGCTCTGCTGCATCCCAGTCTCTGTGGGGGGAGACCAGAGGGGCACAAGCCTCCAGGCCCTTGAAGTGCTGGCTGTCTAGTTAGGGGGACCAGACTTAGCCAGAAGAAAATACCGGAGTGGGGCTCACGGGATGGCGTGATCAAAGCTCGGCTTGTGGCTTCAGACTGGGAGTCCGACAGGGAGTTCAGAGAAAGGGGAAGTCACTGTGGGCTGGAGAAGTAATAATGAAAAAAAGGGAGCTTCCATTTGTATGAGTCAGTGCAGCAGAGTGGATGGAGGGAGAGGGATCCTTGGGGTCAGGAGAACCTCAGTGTCCCTGGGAGCTCTCTAGGACATGCCCATGTGCAGGGGGAGAGAACGTCTCTGTGCCCCAACAGTTCTTAACCTAGCTGCTGTCACAGACCCCCTTGGGCAGCAGGCAGAGGCCCGTGGGGCCTTTCTCAGAACAATGTTTTCAAATGCATACAATGAAATTTATAGGATCACAGATAAAACCAGTTACACTGAAACACAGTTATCAAAATATTTTTAAAAGACCATCCTTTCCCTACCCTGATGAAATTTAAAAAATAAATCTGTGTATAGTAGCCATCCCTAGGGCGAGGGAGGAGGAAACAAAGGGGGTAAGGAAGAAATGTACATGATAACTTTATTATCTTTAAAAGGAATAGCAAAGCATACTTAATATATTTACAGTTTCATGGGGGATTATCTTTTTATTGTACTATGTTATGGAATTGCTTGCTTTATTCCATAAATTAAAAATAAAAGAAGTAAAAATTTAAAAAAAGAAATGGAAAAAATCTGCATAGCGTTTTAAAGTTTAGCAGAATGCGTTATGTTTATAAGAGCATTTGAGTCTTCAGACGGCCTTTCGAAGGGGAGGTAGGAGAGGCATCATTCTCCCTCTGGTACAGATGAGGTAACAGAGTGAAGCCTTGGCCCTGGTTACAAGGCTGCTCAGCAGAGATGCTCTGCTGGGATGCCAGGTCCAGCCTTGCTTCTGTGTAGTTAGGGGAGGCTTCCTGGAGGAGGCAGGACTGCTAATGGGAGGATCTGAGGAGGTCGTGGAGTTGCTGGAAAGAACGACTTCTTGGTGTCTGTGATTCTGTAATCTGTAACCCCCTCTCTCTGGTCAGGGCAGGGCTGGGGTGGGATCTCATGTCTGGAGGTGATCCTTTCTCTACTGTTGTCATGAGCCTCCTTCTCCAAAGTCTCCCGAGCTGGGTCTTGCAGGGCACAGGTTGGAAATTCTAGACTGACCTTCAGCCACTGTTTGTAGCCCAGGGCAAGGAGTCCAGAGACCCGGCCTAACTACTGGACTCCCTGGGTGATCTAAGGGAAGTCACTGAGCACTCTGGCCTTCAGCTGCTCCATCTGTAAATTGGGAGATTTGATCTAGATGATGCCAGAGGTACTGAGCACCCTGACTCTGAAGCTCAGCTTGGCCTCAGCCCCTGGATCTGGGGGAACAAAAGGGCCGGGAGGGTCTCTGACTGCTCTGTACCCTGAGCCCCACCTTTCTCCTCTTCTCTACACTCATACATTCCTCCTTATTTCTCTTGAAGGAGACAAAAGGGTTGTGAAGCTTTACCTGAAGTCCAAGGAGACGGGAAAGAAGTTTGCATCTGTGGATTTTGTCTTTTACAACTGCAGCGTCCACCAGTCGTAAGTACCCAGCAGCCACTGTGCCGGTAGCCCTTCCTGGGGCTGGTATTCCTTAGTGCTTTTCCCAGGGGAGGTCCCAAGTTGCATCAGCACGGTGTCCCTGGTGGTGTGGTGAGCAGCCTTCCCCTCTCTTACCTGTGGTCTTGGACACCAGTGGTACACGTGTGAGAAGCTGTTAGTGCTGGTGGTAGGGGCTGGTCTAGGGACGTTGTTAGCAGCTGGTCTGGGGCCGGTGTTAGGAGATGGTGTGAGGCCAGTGTTTGGTACTGGTCTGGGGCTGGTGTTAGGGGCTGATCTGGGGCTGCTCTGGAGCTGGTGGTAGGGACTGTAGTCAGTGTTATGGGTTAGTCTAGTGAAGTTAACAGCTGGTCTGAAGCCAATGTTAGGAGTCAGCTTGTGACAGAGATTTGGGCTTTGGCTGTGGCCGAGGAACAAGGCCAAACTACCCGATTCCCCTAGGGAGGAAGCCTGGTGGCCTGGCTGCACTGGCCCTGAGTTGTGACCACTGAGCTTCAGCAGCCAGAGGAGGGGACGGGGGTCCCTTTGTGTGGGGAGAAAGCAGGGCAGATGAGTGGCTGGAATGTGGAGCTGGAGCCCCCCTCCCCTGAGGCCCTGCTTTGTGGCAGAGTGAAGTCTTAAGGCTAACCCAGCCCCTTGGAGCCTCGTTTTTCTTATCTATAAAATGAAAACACTAGGAATTGCTCTCTCTACCCTCATGGGGCTGTGATAGATTAAATGCTTTGCAATCCTTTAAAAGAAAACTTCCCAAATAAACGCCCTGGGTCTGTCCTCCCTCTCCATCCCTTGTGGTTCCTCACCTCCTGACCCTAGGAGATCTGGTAACATCATGATTCATTCCTAATCATTCAAGGATCCTTCTCCTCTGCCTTCCTTTTGTTATTGTTTAGTCGTGTCCCTTCTCTTTGTGACCCCATTGGGGGTTTTCTTGGCAAAGATACTGGAGTGGTTTGGCCATTTCCTTCTCTCGCTTATTTTACAGGTGAGGAAACTGAGATGAACAGGGTTAAGTGACTTGTCCAGGGTCACACAGCTCTAGTAAGTGTCTGAGGCCAGATTTGAACTCAGGAAGCTGAGTCTTCCTGACTCTAGGTCTGACACTATCCACTGTGCTATCAGATGCCTGAACTTTCCTCTTACTTGCTAATAATCTTTGTAGCTGAGCAGAGGCCTGATGAGGGAGCCCTGGCTGGGCTTTAGGAAGCTAGGATGGAGGCTGCTTTGGTACCAGGTGCCTTGTGTTATGACTGGGCGGGGAGGGGTTCCAGTTTTCTCCTACTTCTTTTTTTTTGGGGGGGTGGGGGTGGTCTGAGGAATTTGAGGTTGGCCACTCAGTTGCTTATTTCCCCAAGTTAAATAGAAGCTTGGGCCTGGAGGTCTTGTGCTTGTCCTGATAATTCTGAGGGATGATGGAGTTATGGGATTAGGAGGTCATGACGTCATAGGATTGAGAGCTAGATAGGCCCTCTGAGGTCAACTAGGCCTTCATTTTTACAGAGGAGGAAATTGAAGGTTAGAGAGGTGAAATGACTTAATAATCCCAGGGAGTATGTAGTGCTTTAAGGTTTGCAAAGTGCTTTACAAATATTCTAGGTTCGGGCTGTTATCACCATTGTAACAGATGAGGAAACTGAGGCAAACAGAGGTTAAGTGACCTGCCCAGAGTCACATTGCCAGTAAGCGTTTGAGGCTGGATTTGAACTCAGATCTTCCTGACCGCAGGCCCAACTTTGTTTTGTCACTTATTTTCTTCAAGGTTCCATGTCTAATAAGTAGCAGAGTCATGGGTCCTGAGTCTAAATGCCGGTTTTGCCAGTTTTACCTTGGGCAAGTCTCGACCTCTCTGAGCCTCGGTTTCCTCACTTGTAAAAAGAAGGGGTTGGACCTTGTGACCTCTGTAGTTCTCCCAAACTCTTTATCTATGATGCAATATCCCATTCGAGGAACAAAGACAGGACGATGGGGATGGAATGACGTTTTGGCATAGGCAGAAAGGGAAGAGAGGAGGTTGTGCCAGCTCAGAGATGGCTTTGAAGGCCCAGCCAAAAAGTTCAGACTCGCTCCAGCGGTCTGGGAAGGATGTGATGAATTCCTCCAGGCCTTTCTCCTGGCTCTCACATGTCTGGCCTGTGCATGAGGAAGAGAATTGTGGGCAGGCAGGTGCTTCTCATCTTACGTATCCCCTTCAACCTGTCTTCTGTCTCTGGCCCCACCACTGCTTACTTTGTCAAAGAGCACCTTGTTTGTTTGTGATCCAAAAGGCAAAAGGGAGCTTTGGCCTTGGGCTTTCTCTTTTAGTTTGGTGATTCTTGGAGTTCCCCTGTGGGGCCTCAGAAGGGAGAGAGATTCTCCAGGTGAGAACAGTCACGACTAAACGGTCCCCCAGACTTGGTCTGGGGTGTGTGGGGTAGGGTTTTCCCCCAGAGATGCTGGCTTGCTTTTGTCTGACTAGCCTCCTACACCAGGAAGCCGCTTCTGCTTTCTGAAACATCTTCCCCCACCTTTGCTTTCCTCCAAGGTGTGGGTGCCAGCTAGGTTTGGCTCGTAGTCAGTGGAAGTAGGAGGAGATGAGGTTTCCTCCAGGTGGCCCCCCAGAGATTCCCCAGAAGGAGCTTCAGAATAGCTCTGGGGCTCCGCAGGGTCCCTGCTCACCTGTCTCTCCCAGCATCTTAGGCAGCCCAAGGGGACCAGGCCTGATCTTCCTCCTCTGTGCTTCTTGCTGGTGAGCCATCTTCTCTGCATCTCAGAATACTGTCTGCTGTTCAAGGCCCAGCCTAACTGCCACCACCTCTGTGAAACCTTTCCTTCCTCACCCAGCCCACAGAAGCCTCTCCCGCTGGACTCCCATGGCCCTCCCCTGCTCTCTTCTCTGTTCTTTTGTCACGTATGACATAGCTTATGTTGTCATCAGCTTTACACACACGGTTTTCTTGGCAACATGGCGCTAGTCTTGGAGACCGCTCAGTCATAGAGTCAGGAAGTCTTGCTCCAGGATCTGGCCTTGGTGCTTCCTCCCTCTGTGACTCTTGGAAGAAATACTTAGCTTCCCTGAATCTTCATTTCCTCATCTATTTGATGGGGTCAAGGATGTTGGTGCCACCTTGTTGTGAGGAAAGGACTTTTAAAACAGGACTTTGGGATTGGAGGGAGCTCAGAAGCCCCCTGGTGTGACCTGTCCTTGGACAGGGAGCCGCCCTTATAACATCCTAGGCCAACGGGCATTGAGCATCAACTTGGAGAGCTTGGCAAGGGGGGCCCATTGTTTGCTGAGGCAGCCCGTTTTCAGTGCTGGAGAAATGTCAACTCCTCCTCCTCCCCCTTTCCTGTTTTTCTTCCTTTCTCCATCTCCTCTTCCTCATCCCCTTTCACTTGACTTCTTCATCTTCTTTTCTTCTCTTCATCTTCTACCTTTTTTCCCTTTTTTCTTTCACTTCTTCCTTTTTTCTCCTTATTTTTTTCTATTCTTGTCCTTTCTATTTCTTCCTTTTTTTTTTTTGGCGGGGCAATGAGGGTTAAGTGACTTGCTCAGAGTCACACAGCTAGTGTCAAGTGTCTGAGGTTGGATTTGAACTCAGGTACTCCTGAATCCAGGGCCGGTGCTTTATCCACTGTGCCACCTAGCTGCCCTCCCTTTCTTCCTTTTTTTAAATCCCTCTTCCCACCCTTTCCTTTAATCCCTTCCTCCCTTCTTTCCTTCCTTCCATTCTTCCTCCCTCCCTCCCTCTTTTTTTCTCTCCCTTCCTTCCTCCCTTCCTCCTCTTTGTCTCAGTCTCTCTCTACCCTCTTCTCCCCTCCCCTTCCTTTTCTTCCTCCTGTTCCTCTTCCTTATCTTTCTTTCCTTTAACCTCTCCTTTCTCTTTCCCCCCTTCCTCCTCCACAGTCAAATTGTTATCTCCATCATCTCCCAAGCTAAATCACACCCTCTGCAGGTATCTTTTTTATCCTCCCTAGCATCTAGCAAACAGCTGGTCATTATCTGAATGACTCGGGACGAGGCATGTCACTTCTCCGGAGCCCAGTTCCTACATCCGTGAGAGGAAAGGCTGGGTCCGGCAGTCTCGAAGGTCTCTTTTCAGCTCTTCTGATCCTCCTCTCGGGCAGTTCGTGCTGAGCACCTGGTGGGGTGTAGATAATGAATGCTGGAGGCGGCCAGCTGAAGGAGGGATCTCACTGGGCTGGAAGCGGGCCCACACAGGGCTCCCTGATAACTGCTCCCTCCAGCCCAGTGGGCTGCCCAGACACTAGAATGGGTTTTCTTCCCCCTGTTGTCTTTTCAATAAACTTGCTATTGGTGTAGTTTTCTCAGTTTGAAATGGAGCATCGGTTACATCTTTGGAAAGTCTGGGGGCAGATGGGCTGGAGTTTCTTGAAGGTCGTGTATATTGACGTGGGATCACAGACACAAGCCGAGGAGTCTCACGGAAGGGCACAGTGTTCTTTAGTCTGAACCAAACACAACCTCTGATTCTGAATTGTCAGTGATTGGTTCCCCTCCACCTGGGTCAACACCAGCCAGACAGAAAGGATGAGGCCAGCCCATAGACCCGTAGACTCCCAGAGCTGAGAAGGGCCTCGGGCTTCTTCCCAGTGTGGGGAATTTTCTTGCACCCCAGCCATGATGGGTGATCATCCGGCCTGTGCTTGACTCCCCCAGGCAACGAGCAGCTTCTGCCTCCTGGGACAGCTCTGGTCGTGCTCCGGGGCCATCTCTAAACTCTGCCAACTTTCTTCCTGTCATGGGCAGCCTCCCCCCAGGGCCATATGCAGGAGGATCCAAATTGGGAAGAGACTGTCCTTGATTCCCTGACATGCTCTGAGTGGGGGCTGGGTGGGGGTGCTTTTACCAGCTTCTGTTGTCACCGCGTCTCAAGCGGACGTCACTGGGTGGGTTATTTTGGTTCTATTTCCTTCCCCTAGCATCACTTGAGTCTCGGTATTTTCTTACATTACTCATTGTTCATATGTCTGCCCTCTTTCTGTGTGTTCTTCTTGGGGGAAGGGAGGCAGATTATTTAATCAGTAAGCATTTATTAAGCACCTACAGTATGCCAGGGTTTTATAGGTATTGATTGACTGAAGCCTAGGCCAAGCAGGGAGTTCTGATAGTAACCCTGTTGGAGAGAGCAGACATAGTCCTTATGCCTGGTCTGGGCCTTCCTGCTCCTGGTCTTGTGCTTAACTCTGTCTCTTTCTGTCTCACTGTGTCTCTCTGTCTTGGTGGTCCGTTTGTCTGTCTTCCTACCTGCCTTGCCCTCTCTCTATCTCTTCTCCTGCTTCTGTCTCTCTTCTCTTGGTCTTTCTGTCTCCCTCTCTCTCTTCTTTCCACCTCCCTTTCCTCTTTCTGTCTCCATCTATATCCCTGTTGGTCTCTGGCTGTCCCTCTCTGTCTCTCCATCTCTCTCCGTCTGTCAGTCTATCTCTCTCTTCCTTCCTCTGTCCCTCCCCCTCCTCCCTCCTCCCTGCTCCTCTCACCACAAACAAAGCCTTGGGCTTGGGTATGCGTCAGTCACAGCAGAAGGGAATATGGGGGAGAGGCCCTCCAGGATCCATAGAAGGGGCACAATGGCACCACTCGGGGCCCAAGCCTTGAGAACTGGAGGCTCAGGCTGCAGGTGAGACCCAGGGCCAGGTGGGACAAAGCCCGGTATCCCTGCTCTTGTACCACTGACAGCATCACGGATAGGGGAAATGATTGCACTTGAGTGACCTTGAACATGTCTCTTTCCTCTTATGGGCCTTGGTTTTCTCCTCTCATAAAATGAAGAGGTTGGGCTGAATTCTTCCCAGGATCTCCTTGATGTCTTCCATCAGGAGAGCTGTCGTCTTGGGTGCTGGCAGACTAGATACGTGGTTGGATGGGGGCCTCAAAAAGAGGAGGGGTCTGCAAGCCGAGGCAGGTGAGAAGAGAAGGGTTCCTAGAGCTAGTGAGACAGATGTTAGTTCAGCATGAGAAAAAACCTGCCTAAAAATGAGAACTCCCAGCAGAGGTGTTAGGGGACTTCCTGGGGAGGTCATGAACTCCACAGCTGGAGATGTGCCAGCACGTCCCTCTTGTGGGCCCCCTCCCCCCCCCCCCGAAACGGTGCTTGGCCCAGTTCTGATGCTGGGTGGGAGGCAGTGCCGAGTGGCCTCGAGGTCACCGAGTGGCCTTCCCTCTCTAAGAAGCAGGGCTGGTAGGTGCTGGTGGCACAAAGGTGAAAAATGAGACATTTCCCATTCTCAAGGTGTTTGCACTCTGTTGTGGGAGAAAATGTGGGTATCGTTGGTATGGACGGAACAAACACCCACTATTTAGGTAGTCCCCGGAGGAGTCCTCCTCCTGGGTTCTGCCTCAGAGACTTTCTCTCTGTATGACTGTGGACGAGTCTGAGACTCAGTTTCCTTATCTGGAAAGTGAGGTCAGACTAGAGGGTCCTGTCCTGTCTGCGTGCAGCCCTGTGGCCTTGTGATGAGGAGAGGCCATGCTCAAGGAGCCAACGGAGCTTGGTCTGGAGGGTCGAGCAGAGGGAAGGAGGCTGTGAATTGTAGCTGGTGTGGGGGCATTAAGATGGGGGGCGGGCATGTGAGGAACAGAGAGGAGGCTGCTCAGGCTGGGCCACACGGCCTCAGGTCGGGGAGTGAGGTATGAAGAGCCTGAAGGGGAGCAGACACAGACCAAGGTGTAAAGAAGGCTGAGCAGCGGAACCTCAGTCACACCCAGAGAATGAGTTTCCTCTTGGCTGCTGGACGGGGGCATGTGAGGTGTGACAGTTGGTCACAGGTTGTCTGCTGCTTCCTGCTCTGGGTTTAAGTAGCCTTGTGGGTGGGGATGGGTAACAGCTAACAGAGGTTCCAGATCAAGGCAGAGTTCTAGTTAAAGGCAGGGTTCCAGATCAGAACAGGCTTCTAGATTAAGGCAGGGTTCCTGATCAGGACAGGATTCCAGATCAATGCAGGGGGTCTAGTTAAAGGCAGGGTTCCAGATCAGAACAGGCTTCTAGATCAAGACAGGCTTCCTGATCAAGGCAGGGTTCCATGAGGCCACAGCCTTCTGGGAGCCCTCATGCTTTGGGGAGCAGAGGGGGGCATCTGGGTGGCTCCCCATGGGCTAATTGTGGCAAGTCCTGTGGGGCCCCCTGAGAACTTGGAATGAGCAGGAACTCTGGAGGGAAGCCCACTCAGGCTCACCAAGGGGCAAAGGGTGCATTGGAGACATGGTCCCTCACACTCCCATGGAGTTCAGCATCCCCTCCAGGGACTTGTGAGGCAGCAACACTTTCTCAAGTCTATCAATAGTGGCTTTTAACAATCGAAGTCCATGCAATAAGCATTTAGTAAGCGCCTGCTGTCTGTAAGGTCCCATGCTGGTGGTTCTGGGAGAAGTGAAAACTAGAGCCCAGCCTTCCAGGAAGGGAAAAGGTGAATAGGCACAGAGGTGACAGTGAGCCTGCTGTGTGGGGTAGTGAGGACACACCTGGCTGGGGCTGACTGTGTGGAGGTGTGGGGGTAAGGTGGGAGAAATGGAGTCATTGGATTTCAGAACAGAAGGGACTATAAGGTAGCTTTGGGCAAGATTGAAGAAACCCTTGGATACCAGGGCAAGGAGTTTAGACTCGATCTCACAAGTATTAGAAAGATTGAGGAGGGACGCGATGGAAGAAATGTTTTAAGAACATGTATTTGGTATGGGGGAAGGGAATACGCATTTACATAGAGCCTCCTGTATGCTAGACATTGCACCAAGAACTTCTTACAAGTATTACCTCATTTGTCCCTCACAGCAGCCCCGGGAGGTGGGTGCTGTTACTACTCCCATTTTGTAGTTGAGGAAATGGAGGCAAACAGAAATTGTGACTTGCCCAGGGTCACACAGCTATTAAGTGTCTGAGACTGGATTTGAACTCGGTTTTTCCTGACTCTGGGTTCAGAGCTCTGTACACTGCTCAGCCAGCTGCCTCACAGATATTAGATGTAGAAAGCATTGGGAGGGGAGAGACTGGATGCTATTGAGTGACCCAGCAGTGAGAGGTTGAGGACCTGGATTTTTTAGTCACCATCACCTTGGTTCCCGTCCTTGGTTGCGTGTCCCCACATTCTCATTTACCTGGGCTGTCGAGGCTTGTCTGAACACGGGCAGGTGTGAGCGGTGCCTCGCAGGTGCTTGGAGATCCCTCCGTGACACAGCCAGAAACATCGGAGGTTCGTTCTGTCCTCTGGGGAAGGTCAGCTAAGGAGGAAAACCAAGTAAGCCATCACATGCAGAGAGAGTCTGCCAGATGAGAGCTCACCCCATCCCTCAGGGTCACTGAGGGGGAGGGGGCCGGTGCAGGAATGAAGCCAGGCTCCCAGCCAAGGACTGCCGCCGCTGCCGCCACTGCTGCCGCTGCCCTTGTGGGGAAGGGCAGGGCCCTTCGTGGTGAATCCTTCACACAGCTGGAACAGGCCCAAGGCCTGCTTGGGGTTTCAGAGTCCCTAGGGAGGCCAGATGAGGGTGGGAGGGCTTGGGGACCAAGAGACCACACAGCTAGCTGCAGGGAGGGTGCGGCCTGGCTGAGGGCTGGAGCAGGAGTGACCACGTCCCCGTCTGCCCTCCAGAAGATGCATGCCCCTCGTCCTTCACAGGCTATGTGATCCCTTCCTAGGAATACCTAAAGGAACCATGGATAGATTGTATTGGAAAGGGCGTTTGATTTGGTGTCAGAGGCCCTGAGTTCAAATCCTGACTCCTCTTTATTTCTTTATACCTCTGATTTTGGGAAGATTCTTCACCCTTCTGGGCCTCTTTGTAAAAGGACGAGATTGGGAGCAGCTAGGTGGTGCAGCGGATAAAGCACTGGCCCTGGATTCAGGACGACCTGAGTTCAAATCCAGCCTCAGACATTTGACACTAGCTGTGTGACCCTGGGCGAGTCACTTAACCCTCATTTGCTCCACCAAAAAAAAAAAAAAAAGGAGGGGACCAAGTGAGATGGTCTCTGAGGTCCCTGCTTGATCTAAATCAGTGGCAGACAGAGAGACACATATGGGGAGTGGGGAGGAGAGGAGAAGATGAGTGAGACGCTCCTCTGGGTTCTTTGCCTTCCTCCTCAATGTGTTCTGATGCAGTTTCTAGGGCTATGATTGGTGCCTTGGCAGAAGCGACCCCTTCGCCCTCCTTTCCCTCTTGTGATCAGAACAGATAAGCACTCCTAGAACATGGCCTAGTCATAGTCTATCCTAGGACCTTCCATTTCCTCCGCTCTATCTCATATTTACCAAAGAAGCTGCCTGTTGTCTCCTTTCTTAGAATAATAGTTGACATTGCTATAGTGCTTTATTTTTCAAAAAAACATTTTATAAATATTGTCTCCTTTGATCATAACGATCCTGGGAGGTAGGTGCTGTTATTATTCCCCTTTTATAGATGAGGAAACTGAGGCCTGGGGGTGGGGCACACAGCTAATAAAGTGTTTGAGGCAGAATTTGAACTCAGGACTTCTGGGTGCCACATTCAGTTTTTTTTTTTTTAATCCATTGTACCACCTATCTGCCTCCATTAGAATGCATACTACTTGCGGGCAGGGATCAAATTTTTTTGTCTTCCTATGTATGTATCTCTAGTCTTTAGCGTAGTTCCTGGAATATCATAAGCACTTAATAAATGTTTGTTGACTGACTCTCTTGTCTCCCACATCTCTGCTCTGATGGGGATCATCCGTTCCATTTTCTCTTTGCCAAGACCTTCATCAGTCTTTCCATTATTTAGAGCCCATCTTCTTTTTAATGATTTGTTAATTTGTATTGTTGTAATCATTGTATATATTGTGGTAGGTAGAGAGAGGGAGATGGAGAGATAAATGGAGATAGAGGGAGAGATAGAGATAGATGGAGATAGATATGGTTGGATGGATAGACATGGATAGGTAGGGAGAGATTGATAGCTGGAAATAGAGATTGATGATAAGTAGATTGAGATCATTTGATAGAGAGAGAGAGATACATAGAGATAGAAAGATGGATGGAAGGAGGGAGAGAGAGAGAGAATAACTACCTTATAATAGTTCCTACCTCCCAGGGTTATTGTGAAGAAAAATGAGATGATATTTGTAAAGTGCTTTGCAAACATGTAAAATGTGAGACTATTCTAGAGCATTTATTAAGTGCTTACTATCTACTAGGTGTTGTGCTAAGCACTAGGGCACAAAGACAAGTGGGCAAGACAGCTCCTGACCTCAGGGAGCTTACATTCACATGGGAGAAGAAAAGACACAAAGGGGGGTTGTGTATAAAAGGAGCTCAGCTGGAGACAACCAGGTCACCACCCATCAGCCCCTGCCTCCTCACAGGCAGGGGCTAAAGATCAGGCAGGAGGCAAATGAGGATGACGGCTGGAGTTTGCAGTCATCATGGTGTGCATGGAGATGGACAGTGCTCTCCTCCTCACTCTGCTTTCTTCCCTGTGCATCAGGTCACCCAAACCTTCCCTGACTTATCTGAAATGTGTTGGTGGTCCTCATTTCTTCCCTTGTCCCAATCCAGGGGCCTTTCCATCCCTGTTAAGTCTGACACAAAGGTTTGTTTTGGGGAAAGGAAGTTCTGTAACAAGGCAGGGAGACACTTATCCTTCAGCCGGATTCCTCTAGGAACCTTAATTAACGAGTTCTTCCACATGTTTGTGTTTGCCTTTTCTAATTTTAAGTAAACTCAGTTTAAAAACTGTTGAACCTAAAGCTCACAAGTAAAAAAAAAAATTACGGAACAGCAACACCTTGACATTGGTGAAATCCATTCTTTAACTACATTTACAAGATGTAAATTGAATTTCCATGATTGCATTGCACAGGACCAAGAGGGTACCAGTTGGCTCTAGGCAGTGTTGTAACCTGCCATTATTAGACCTTGTACCTCCCCAGGCCGAAGAAGAGAGAAGGGTCTCATAGGACCCCAGAGTTAGAGGAGAGGGGGACATTAAAGGTCAAGCGCCCCCCCCCCCCAATTTAACTGATGTGGGAACTGAGGCTCACAGAAGTTCACATAAGGAATGAGGGGCTGGTAAGCCAGGCTTCAGGCTTAAGTACTGTGGCTCTCCATTCATTGATGATGATGAATGATTGGGCTCTGCTTCTCTTCTCCTCCCCCAATTCCAGACTCTTCTAAGAATGGAGTTAAACCATTCTCAGGCATGGCATCTGTAGCCTCTTTGGTCTGCTGAGGAATTAGCCCCAAGGGAGTTCAAAGACAGGATGCCACAGGCTGTGTGGCCTTGGTCAGATCACAACCTCTCTGAGCTGCTCATCTATAAGATTGGTAGGCTAGACCCACTTGGATGGAAAACCTCAGCCAATTCTGTTCCACAAAGCTGGTTCTAATATAATTCCCAGCATGTAGTGGGCTGGCTTTTCCATGTTAAGTAATACTCCATGGCTCACATTTACAGGGGCTTCAAAGTTGACAGAGTAGCTAGGTGGTTCAGTGGTTAGGGCGCTGGGCTTGGAGTTAAGGAAGACCTGAGTTCAAATCCAACCTCAGACACTTACTAGCTATGTGACCTTGGGTAGGTCACTTCACCTTTGTTTGCTTCAGTTTCCTCATCTGTAGAATGGGGATGATAATAATAGCATCCACCTCCCAGTGTTGTTGTGAGGATCCAATGACATATTAATTTATGAAGTCCCTATAAATGTTAGCTGATGATAGTAATTCATTAATACTTTGCAGCAGCCCTCCCCGTGAGATGGGTAGTGAATGTGTCCTTAGCCTCATCTGATAGGATATAGGAATGGGAGGGGCTTGTGACTAGAGTTTAGAATGGACAGAATATTAAACAAAGGCTTATTGAGTCTGGTTGAATTGAATCGACTTGAGACCCTTTCGTTTTACAAGGGGAGGAAACTGAGGCCCGGGGAAAGAAAAAGGGCAGAAGGGAAATAAAAGTGGTTGTGTGTGGAGAGTATTCATGGACTCTAAGATGATCAGCCTTGGGGTGAGCAGTAGGGGCCGAGAATATACTGCAGGCTTGTGTGGCTGGCAGAAGAAGCATTGCAAAGCCCTGTTGTGGGCTATCAGCAGGGGAGGGGAGAGGCCTCCCAGACCCCTGCAAGGCCTGAGGAAGGGACGAGTTGCTGACTCACTAGAATTAGCCCTCCAGATGTTGGGAGGGGCAGCATTCTCCCTCCTACTGGTGTTTGTGTATATTGTGGGCGGCCTCTGCTCTTACCCGCTTCCCTCTCCCTTATTCTAGGATGATGTTGGAGTGAGGGATAAAAGGACATCTCCCTCCTGTTTTTTCCTGGGCTGTAAGAATACTGAGCACTGGAGAGGAATGGGAGACCCCTGTTTTATGCTTCAGAGTTCACCTCAAGTCCCACCTTGCACTGGCACTCAGCCTCTCTTGGGGCCTCAGTCTTTACATCTCTTAAATGGGGACAGGGGGAAGGTTGGGCTAGATGTGTCCCAGCTCAGTGGCCTGTGGTCCCTATTCCAGCTACTGACATCTAGCACCTGCTCTCCTGGCTGTCTTTGGTAGGCTTGTGAGGGTCTCTAACTAGATCGGGTAAAGCCCGTAAGGAAGTATCATGGGATGTTTCGATCTGGAAAGACTGCAGACCTAGTGTCACTCTCTTACTTTACAAATGAGGAAACCGAGACACAGAGCGCTTAAGAGACTAGCCGGTGATCATGCAGGGAGTAAATGACAGAGGCGTCAGCTGAACTCTGGGCCGATGATTCTAGGGCCAGCGCTTTAACCCTGCCTGGTCCTTTGATGTCTTCCACACAGTCAGATGAGTGGTGCAGCCAGGGCGTGATGGGTGGGGGTTGGAAGGAGAAAGAGATCATAGGGTTGTGTTCCAGGGAGGATTCCTGAAGGGGAGGGGTTTAGGTGCCAGGTCTGTCCTCCTAACTAAGATCATAGAACTTAGGGACCTTTAAAAAAAAAGTGTTAGAATCTTGTTTTCACATGACCTTCATTTCCAAATATATCCCTTCCGCCTCCAATCCCTAGAGAGCAATCTCTTGCAACACAGAATTAAAAGGAAAGGGGAAAAAAGTTCAGTTAAACTCACCAGCACATCAGCGAATCCTGAGAATATTCACAACCTTGGCTCCATTTTATTTTATTTTTCCACTTTAAATTTTTTTTTTTTAAATAAAGTTGTTTAGGGGCAGCTAGGTGGTAGGATAGAGCATGAGCCCTGGAGTTAGTAGGACCTAAGTTCAAATTTGGCCTCAGACACTTGACACTTGATACTTACTAGCTGTGTGACCCTGGGCAAGTCACTTAACCCCAATTGCCTCACCAAAAAAATAAAAAATAAAAGTTGTTTAATTTTACGTGGATTTATAATCTGTCCTTCATTCTGCCTCCTCCTACTGGATAACAACCAGCCCCTCCTGAAAATTAAACCTTCAAAATAAACACACACAGTCCAGCAAAACAATTCCCCACATTGGCCGTGCCTGAAAATGTATGTCTCCCTCTTCGTTTTAAGTTCATCACCTCCTTGACAGGAGGTGAGCAGAGTGTTTTATCTTCACTCCTCCAGCCTCATGGGTTATCACTTCATTGATCAGACCTCTGAAGTCTTTCCAAGTTGTTTTTCTCTATAATGTTGTTGTCACTGTATAAATTGTTCCCCTAGTTCTGCATTCGTCCAAATAGGTCCTTCCAGTTCCTTGTGAAATTGTCCTCTTTGTCATTTCTTATGGCCCAATAATATTCCATTACATTCACATGCCATAATTTGTTTAGACGTTTCCCACCAGGAAGACAGCTCCTTTTGCTTCCAATTTTTGGCTACAATGAAAAGAGCTACTTGTAAATATTTTTGTACATCTAAGCCCTTTTCCTCTTTTTTTTTGATATTTTTGGGGTTATAGGTCTAGTAGTGAGATAACTGGGTCAAAGGGTATGTGCAGTTAGGGCATGGTCCCAAAGTGATTTCCAAAATGGCGTAACAATTCACAACTCCACCAACAATGTACTAGTGTGCCCGTTTTCCTGTAGCCCTTCTTCCATTTGTCATTTTCCTTTTTTGTTTTCTTTGCCAGTCTGATTGGTAGAAGGTGGAACTTTAGAGTGTTTTACAAATGTGCAAACAGGCCCTTAGAGTTTGAGCCAGTTTCAAACCTATGTACCCTGCCTATTAATCCAGTTCCCTTTAATAAATAACAATAATGATAACTGGGCAGATAGGTAGGTGGCATGGTGGATAGAACGCCAGGTCTGGAGTCAGGAAGATCTGAGTTAAAATCTGGCCTTAGACACTTACTATCTGTGTGAAATCACTTCTCCCTGTTTGCCTCAGTTTCCTCATCTGTAAAATGAGCTGGAGAAGGAAATGGCAAAGCACTCCAGTCTCTTTGCTAAGAAAACCCCAAAATAGGGTCACAAAGAATCAGACGTGACTGATTGGACCCCTTCCTCATTCCCCAGACAGCAATGCCAGCACTTAGCAGTGCGTATTCTGCTCAGTCTTCAGATTCCCATCCTGGAGATGATGGGACAGTTCCCTTAATTCAAGTTTCTTCTGCCTTCCCTGAATATTCATATTAATATTGGAAACCACCCCACCCTCCCCCGCCTTGGCCCCAACAGCCCTGGGCTGCTGTCAGGTGGGCGGCTGGTCATCTGACTGTGACCCCCTAACCTCAGCCCCTGATGGGTGGTGGATTGAGAATAGGAGCTGGGTTTGGGGGATGAGGGAGGGGCAGCCTCCACACGGGCCATTGTTCAACAAAGAAAGGGAGCCCAGTCCCTGCTGGTGCCCAGGCCCAGGGTCTGCTCCTGATTCCCTTTGTGAACGAGACTGGGGTTTCTTCAGAGGCCTGAGCTTTGACCCTAACTCTTAACAGGCTCTTGTTTTCATTCACGTTGGCCCTGGTGGTTTTTTTTTTTCATTACCACCCCCATTTCTTCTCCACAACAGCACGTCAGAGCCCCCAACTCAGCCCACTTAGGAGGGGTAGACACTCCTCTCATAATATTACACATTGACAGTTGTATAGTTAGTTCTTTATACTTAGCGTTGTAGAAGTCAGGTGGGAGGGAGCTTAGATCAGAGATTATTAGAATATATAACACTGAATATATCAGAACCAGAAAAGACCTTTGAGCGTAGAATGTTACTATATAGTGTGGTATATTTGGCAAGCACAGTGGCATGTTAATTCATTTAAAAATGGTAAATTGATCTTTTGTTTTTATATCACCTTCATTCCAAATATATGCTTCTCCAGAGAGTCATCCCTTGTAACAAAGACTAAAAATTGTAACAACAACTAAAAAAAAAAAAAGAGAGGGGGAAAACAAAAAAGCAGCAGCTTAGCAAAACCAACCAAGGCTGAGTGTATGCAGGTTTCCCTACCCACAGTCTTCCGCCTGTGTAAAGAAGGGAGAGGGACACACTGTTATCTTCTTATAATTATATAGCATTCAATTTCCTTTGCTGTTGTTATTCTTTCTGGTTACATTGTTGCAGTCATTGTGTAGATATCATCTTCCTGTCTTTCCCTGCTTTATTTTGCATCTGTTCTTATACGTCTTCTCATGTTTTTCCGTAAAACCTGATAATTCTAACATAGACTCCTAGCATAGAACTTGAATATTGGATTTGGAATTTTAAAAATCATCCTCTTTATTTTATAAATTAAGAAACTAGCATTGTGGTACAATGGAAAAACCGTGGCCCTGAGGCTCAGAGGCCAAGCTTGGTTCATCTATCAGTTTTGAGAATAACAACCTGCATCACCTTGGACAGGCCACCCTTTTACTCCTTTGTAAATTAAAGGGTTGGACTAGGTGACCCCTGAGGTCTCTTCCAAGTCTAGATCCGTGATCCTCCAATCTTACAGTTGGTTAGTTAATGGTCCAGCCGAGGATTAGAACCCACACCTCCTGATTTTCACTTTTGTCCCCTCCCCAAGGGGTTGGAAGGGAA
The DNA here is from genome assembly GCF_019393635.1 of Dromiciops gliroides. NCBI lineage: Eukaryota > Metazoa > Chordata > Mammalia > Microbiotheria > Microbiotheriidae > Dromiciops > Dromiciops gliroides. The sequence continues at coordinate 702,356,466 of NC_057861.1, read as the reverse complement.
AAGGTATGGGGCGGAGTCCCTTGGGTAAGCTGGAGGCCTGGGTGAAATGTGAAGTTAGCCACATTTTGGCTGGTTTGAGACATTCCCTGGCCACCCCAAGCCCCTGTCCCACACCCCTCTGGCCATGCTAATCTTAGAGAAAGATCATAGGGTTTTGAACCAGAAGGGGTATGTAATATCAGACCTCTTATTTTACAGAGTAGGAAACTGAGGCCCACAGAGGTTTAAAGACTTGTCTGGAGTCATAAAGGGCAAAGAAAGCAGATTCAGGATTTGAACCCAGGCCTTTGGGCTCCAAATCAAGTTTGTTTTCTGCTACAACTTGGTGCTCAAGCCTGAGGCAGAAAGACGTGTGGGGTGTGTGGGTGGTGGTGGAGAGAGCATCACTGTTGGAGTCTGGGGGTGGTGGTGTGCCCTGGGAGCATTCCCCAGCATCCAGAGGCTGGGGCTGACTGCTGTGTATTTACCCCTACTGACCATCTCCCCTTTCTTCTGCAGCTGCCTGTCCTGTGTGAATGGATCCTTCCCCTGTCACTGGTGCAAATACCGGCACATCTGCACCCACAATGCTGCCGATTGCTCCTTCCAAGAAGGCCGGGTCAACGTATCTGAGGTAAAGGTGGCCCAGGGAGGCAACTCCTGCCCCTGTTCCTCTCCCTCCCTCTTCCCCTTCCCCTCTCCTTACCTCTTTTCTCCTCCTCTTCCTCTCCCCCTTCCTCTCCCCATCTTTTCCTCCTCCTCCCTTCCCTCTTCCTCCCCTCCCCCTCTTCTCCTCCCTCTCCTTCATCAGTCATGGGGTCATAGATTTAGAGCTGGGAGAGACATTAAAGATCTATCCATCTCATTTAATAGAAGAGGAAACTCAGGAGAAGGGAAAGTGACTTGCCCAAGGTCATACAAAAACTGATTTGAACCCAGGCGCCCTGGCTCTAATTCTGGCACTCTACTCCCGGATGCTTCTCCTTAATCTACAGTGGGAGAAAGCAGGGTCCGGGTCTGTGCTGTCTGCTTCAGTTGAAGTGTTGCAGGATACAGTAAATACTGGCTTTGGAGTTCAGAGGAGAGGAAGGCCAATGGGCAGGAGAGTGTGGAATGCTGCTGGGAGGAGGTGACATTCGAGCTGAATCTTGAAGAATCAGTAGGATTTGGGCTGACCAAGGGGCTAACTGTCCAAAGGAAGGGAGGGTTCACTGTGTGTGGTGGGGGCAGGGGTGGGGGCAACAATGGGCAGAGCTTGTCTGTGGGACCATAAGAGTAGAAAGTGTCTATTTGAGTGGAGGAATAATGCAAGAAAGGTGGGCTGGGGTCTGGAAGGTGCTGCAGCTTTTGTTTTTTGGTTTTTTTTTAGTGAGGCAATTGGGGTTAAGTGACTTACCCAGGGTCACACAGCTGGTAAGCGTTAAGTGTCTGAGGCCGGAGTTGAACTCAGGTCCTCCTGACTCCAGGGCCGGTGCTCTATGCACTGTGCCACTGAGCTGCCCCGTGCTGCAGCTTTTGAATTCCACGTTGAGGGGTTCAGGCTCTTCCCCAGGGTCTCCAGCCTTTCCCTTCCCTTTTATCTGCATTGTCCTCACTCATTCACTTGCTCATTTTATTTACTTATCATTTTGGGGGGTTCTTTCTAAAAACCAATTAGATTTTCATTTCTGAGTTCTCATTCATCTCAGTAAGAACTTCCTTTGTGCCCAGACTTGGGCTAGTTTCTGTACAGAGAAAGAGAAGGCACGGGACCTGCCCATAGGTAACTTACAGTCCAGTGTTGACCGGCTCTGCCTTCACCTCTTCTGTTGTCTCGGACAGGTTCCAGAGCCCTTTCTGGCCTAGATTTCCTCACCCAGCAATTGAGGGGTTGGAAAGAATTTCCAGAAGGCCCTAGCTCTCATGTTCTAGGTGCTAAGCCCCTGATCACCTCTGACATCCTGTGTTCTAAGGTCCCTTCTGCGCCGAAAGTTCTGCGTACTCACCTCCTGTGCCCCAAGATCCCTTTCAAGTCTAGCACTCTGCCTTTTAACCTTCTGTGGTCTAAGATTGTTCTTTATCACTAACATTCCCTGGCCCCAATAAAGCTTTCCAGAACAATAGATGTCCATTGTCTCCTGCCAGGGAGGCTCCTGGCTTCCCTCCCACGTGATTAAACATTGTTGGCCCTCACCCTTCCTCCGGCTGCATCTGAAACTCCACCAGGATCCTCCTACCCTTTCTTCTCCCCGTGCCCCCTCTTCTCTGCCCCCCCCCTTTGTCTGTCTCTCTCTGTCTCTGTCTCTGTGTGTCTATGTCTATCTCTCTCTCTCTTTTGTTGTGTCTCTCTGTCTCTGTCTCTCTCCTCTCTCTGTGTCTGTCTCCCTATATCTTTGTCTCTGTCTCTCTGTCTGTCTCTTTCTCTGTGTGTCTGTCTCTCTGTCTCTGTCTTTCTCTTTCTCTCTCCCTCTTCCTCTCCCTCTCCCTCTCTCTTTCACTCTATCTCTGTCTCTTTCTGTCTATCTCTGTCACCGTCATCTCTCTGTCTCTGTCTGTCTGTCTCTCTCTTATCCAGTCTCTATCTGAAAGTCTTTCAGAAGGGGACGTTGACTCCCGTCTTGAGCAGCCCCTGCCCCCCCTTCTGCTTGGCTTTCATTGTTAGGAAGGTTTTCCTTACATTTCCCTCTTTGCTGCTCCCAAGTTACCTCATCGAATTCTTGGAGGAATTCTCCATTTCTCTTCCATTGTTCTAAGCTCTTTCCTCTGGGGCTAAGCAGAACAAGCCAAATCTTACTTCCCTCAGATTCTTGACAACCACCCTCAAGTGCCCCTGGAGTCTTCTCTTCTCTGGGCTAAACACCTCTGGTTCCTTCAGTGGGTTTCCAGGTAGAAAGGTTGGGGAGAGGAACCAGTCTTCTCACCAGCTTTCTCTTAGAGCAGATGCTGGCTGTTCTGACCTGATGTGTCCTAAATGTACCTCCTGAGAAGGTCTGGAATTAAAACCAGAGCCCTGTCTGACCCCACTGATAACCTGCCCAACACTGACCATGGTCTCCCATGATGACCTTGGAGTGGGGGGCTCAAGAAGTTGGCTGCCCAAGAGAAGCAGTGGCTAGAACTCTCCAGAGGGTTCATGATCCGTAGCTCAGAACCACAAGGGGCTTGTCCCCCTGTAGGGAGGAGATTAGAGCTCCCCTGCCCCTCTTTGGTTTAACTTGTCAGTAGGCCCAAGCTTGGCTTCTGCCCCTGCTGTCGTGGCCCTCAGGGGCTGCCTCATCTCCTGCCTTTGTAAATCAGCCCAAGATCCTCAGAAATTCTATGGAGAGAAGCTCCCTGCTGAGTCTCCCACACTTGGAGGAGCGTCTCACTCGTCAAAGGCCGGCTTCTCAGGTCAGAGGCATCACAGTTTAGAATTGGAATGGACCTTGGCCACCAGGGAGCCTCTTACCATCATTTTACAGAGGAGGAGATGCAGGCCTAGAGATGATGAGTGACTTGGCCAAGATCACATGGTGAGCCAGGACTAGAACCCAGCTCTCCTGCATTGTGGTGTAGCCCACAGTGAATATGTGCCAATCCCTCCCGACATAGCCTACCTTGAAAGGTCAACAGGAGCAGGCTGTGGACAGTGCTTCCCCCTTAGGCCCATCCCTTGACTCTTACCCAACCAGCCAACAGCTTTCTCTGGGGCATGGGCAATGGGAGTGGAGTCTCGTTTCCATGGCTTCCTATGGGGCAAGGAAAACTCAGTTTGATTAACTGGTAAAGCAGCTTGCCTGTTCTTCAAGTAATTTGAAGTGCTGCTTTGTAATTGATAGTAATTAGGTAGTAATTATTTTGGTGCCTGGGTGAGGCATTGACTTCATTACGTCGTGGTGGCTTTTCCTAGAATCCTAGAATGTTAGGGCTGGAAGGGACTTTGACTTGCAGAATGTCAGCAGATGAGTGAGTGGAATGTCAGAGCTGGGAACGTCAGTGCCTGTGGGTCACTTCGTCCAACTGCCTCCTTTTAGAGATGTGCAAAGTGAGGCCCGGAGCGGGGGGATCGTTTGCTCCAAGTCACACACACCTTACAGCACTAAATAAATGCTAGCTATTGCTAACTAGGAACTGTGGCCTCTAGCAGTGAATTTGTCCATATGATCAGAAAGTCTGCCTTCAGCCTTGTCATCTTTTTGTTTGTTTGTTTGTTGGTTGGTTGGTTCATTTATTCACCGAGCATTTGAGTCCCGCCTACATCTCTACATTTTTCCAAGTTGTTTTCCATGTGGAGAAAGACGAATTGCTGAACATTGCTTAGTAGATCTGAAGGAAGGCTGTCAGTCCTTTGGATGGCTCCTCTGTGGAGTACTTATGGGAGGGCATGAATGCATCTGACCCTGGAGTCCAGAGCCTTGGGTTCTAGTCTTAGCTTTGCCACTGACTCTGTCTGTGACCTTGGGCAAGTCTCTTCCTTTGGATTCGGATTGACTTTCATATTTGATATTGATTCGATGTTGATTCTGAGCATCTGTTTCTTTATCAGTGACATGAGAAGGCTGGACTTCACAGGCTTTAACAGTGTGGGAAGCCGTGATTATTTATACATGATAGTCTTGCATAAGCATGGTCTTTGAGGCCCAAGGATGGAATTAAAAAGTAAGGGGGCAGCTAGGTGGCGCAATGGATAAGGCACTAGCCTTGGATTCAGGAGGACCTGAGTTCAAACCCAGCCTCAGACACTTACTAGCTGTGTGACCCTGGGCAAGTCACTTAAACCCCATTGCCCTGCAAAAACAAAACAAAAAACAAAAAGTAAGGCAAATGTCGACCTGTGCTTGGGGCTGGGGACTGGGGGGGGGAGGAGTGCTGAATGAATCAGGGAGGACTCCCTGGAAGCGGCGTCTGGGGTTTGATGTTGGAGAGAAAGAAGGAACGGAAAGGGGCACTCCCAAGTTGAGAGAGGATCAGTTTTTGGTGGTCTCCAAGGCCTGATCCTTGAGGGGAAGGGAATTGTGCTGCTGGAATAGCCTGATTCTCACCGGAGCCCTTTGAGTAGCCAGCTGCTGGAGTCTTGGAAGTTCAAGTAGTAACCCATGAGCCTCAAACTCCTTGATGATGATGATATTGACAGCTTGCAAAACCTTTTTTTTTGTGGGGCTATGGGGGTTAAGTGACTTGCCCAGGGTCACAGAGCTAGTGTCAAGTGTCTGAGGTCGGATTTGAACTCAGGTACTCCTGAATCCAGGGCCAGTGCTTTATCCACTGTGCCATCTCGCTGCCCCCATTGCAAAACACTTTTACAAATATTACCTTATTTTATCCTCAGAACAACTCTGGGAGGAGGCAGGTATTCTTGTTATCCCCTTTTCATAAATGAAGAAACTAAGGCAGACAAAGATTTAGTGACTACGGTCTCACAGAACTGTCTCAGGCTGAATTAGAGCTTGGATCTTCCTGCCTCACGCCCAGTGCTCTAGCCACTGAACCATATAGTTTTGGACACAATTTAGGACACAACCCAGACTGTTAACCTGGAAAGGTGTCCAGGAGATTCTCTGTTGCAGCTCTCCTCTCCCCGCTACCCTTCAAAAACAATAGATGTGGGAACTAAGGTGTGTGCTAGACCACACAGTCTCTTTAATGGACCAGTTTCATAGAACTGTAGACTGATTGGAAGGAACCTTCCAGGTTATCAGGCCTCCTAGGCTAGGATTCTAGGACCCCCTTTTGCAGATGAAGTCAATGGATGCCTCCCAAGCTAAGTGATTTAACTCACACAGTTGAGTGGAGGAACTGACTCAGGTGTCCTGCTTTCCAGGCCTTTTTTGGGAAGCATTAATACACACAGAGTAAGTCTTCACGGGAAAGTTGGTAATGGGAGGGGTGCAAGCTTGAACCCAAGAGGCCTCCTTTGGTCACATTAGACTCAGGGACCCCAGGTCTCTTCCTGCCCTGCACCCCTTTTGCAATTACTGTCTGTGTTACTCAGGCAGATCATGTAGCATCCCTCGGTATCAGTGATTGCTTCTGCCAAAAGGAGATAGTTAATACTTTTAGACTTTTCTGGGGTGGTGGGAGTGGTGGCATTGGGAGTTGTGAGGACTGTTTTCACTTTCAGACCCCAAGGCATTTACCTGTTTACATTCCTGCCAATAAAGGGTTAATGGGAATCAGCCCTGGTAGCCCAAGGCCGGCCCTAGGAACTTTGCCAGGCCAGGAATGAAGGTTCCAGTGGATACATAGGTTGGGAGCCCTCTGTCTTTGGGCGGGGGGTATCTTTCCGGGGCGATTGGATGGATGCCCGGGCCAGCATGTTGGGGCAGGACATCTCAGTGGCCAGCACTCCCCGGCCACCTTGCCAGGGCCAGGTGCTTCCTGTTTTGAAGTGGGGGTGTGGGGCGGGTTGGGGAGCCAGGGCCAAGAGGGATGTGTGTGGAATGCAGGCTGGAGGAAACAGAGGTCCCTGGGGACTTGAAGCCGGAGAAGGGAACTGGAGGTGGGGGAGTCCGGGAGGTGAAATTGAGGCTGTGTAGATGTGTGCCCCCGGGGGTGGGGGTGGGGGGAAGGTGATATGCAGAGGCAGACAGTGACAAGCTGTTTTCTGTCCTACTCAGTGATTGTGCCGACATCCCAGGGGCCAAGAGTATAGGCTTCTCTGTTGCCCTGTGGAGAGAGAAGGGGAGAATCCAGGTCAGGGCAGCCTCTGTACCGAGTTCATGTTGAGGTCTCAGCCTTGTGGCAATTTAGAACTGGAAGGGACCATAGGACATCGAGTGTCAGAACTAGACATGTGGGACATCAGCAAGAAAGGTGCTTGGAATTCATCTCCTCTGCTCTTGTCCAGCCTCTTAGTCTGATAGAGGAGAAATTGGTGCTCAGACAGGTGAAGTCACTGATTCAGTAGAGATCAGTCGGGCAGTAAGCACTTATTAAGTGCCCACTGTATGCAGAGTCACATGGCCTGTTTCTAGTTCCTAGGACTCTGGATCTTCCCCCCCCCCCCCCCCCGCCTTAGAAACTCACAGTTTCGTTGGAGAGTTAAGACTCCAGAGGACAATCGGAGATGGAAGACAGCCGTGTGCTCAGTTATGTGTTTCTGATGATGCCTCATGTGCAGAGAGAGGAAAGCTTAGTGAGGTCTGCACTTTTTAGGGAAGACCTCATGGAAAGGAGGAGAATAAGAATGGAGCATCTACTGTGTGTCAGGCAGTGTGCTGAGTGCTTTACCACATTGCCTCATTTGGTCCTAACAACCCTAGGAGGTAGGTGCTATGAGCACACCCATTTTACAGATGAGGAAACTGAGGCAAACAGCAGTTAAGTGACTTCCTCGGGGTTACTCAGCTAGTTAAGTGTCTGAGATCGGATCTGAACTCAGATCTTCCTGACTCCAGGCCCAGAGTTCTATTCATTTAGCCACCCAGCTTCCTCAGAGCGGAATGTATGAATCTTTTGGTTTTCCCCCTAAGTTTCTGATAATTTTCTTTATTTCTTATTCAGTTATTGTAAATTCTCTTTTTTCATCCCTAACACCAACAATTTGGTTTTCCCCTTCCTTTTTATAGAACTTTAAAAAAAAATAGAAGTCTACATTTTCCCCCCTTCCTTTCGTCTCTCTCCAAGCCAGTAATAGTATATGAGTCTTGAAGGGAAGATAGAAAGGAGGTCTGAGAGAGCCAACCTCATACAGTGATAAGAATATGGGATTTGAGATTCCAAGGAGAGACCAGTCCTAGCTCTGATAGTTACTGTGTGCTCCTGGCTAAGTCACTTGACTGCTCTGTGGAGATTCATTTTCCTCATCTGTAAAATGGAAATAATAATTCTACTTAGTTCAGATCCATCCATTAGAAGCATGTATTATTTATCATGTGCCAGGCTTGTGGATGACCACTGGGGATGCAAAGACAGAAGGGAATCATACCGTATGTACCCCTTGTGAGTAAAGGACTCTGAACTTCAAAGCCCACTAGAAATAGGAACCTAACCCTAGTTCCGAGGGAATTCATTCATAAGGTGAGCAAAGACCTGGAGGTGGGACTGAACAAGGATGAGATTAGTGATGGGGCCATTTGGAACTTGGGGAACCATGTCTGCATCCCGCCATGATCATTCTTTGCCCTTTACGGAGGCACCCAAGGGCCCTCCTGTGGTTAGAGAACACGGTTGTATTAAGTGCCTACTGCTCGTTTTCCCTTATGCTAGAATTATTTTCTCTGGGAGGTCAGAATGGAAGAGATGGGATTCTTCAACTCTCTGAGGGAACTTCTGGGGTTCCCCTCCCCACCTCTGGGCAAAGGAAGGACCAGACAGAAAGTGCACCCCTGAGATCCTTCTCTACTTGTCTTTCCCTCCCGTCTCCACACCCAATGGGCAGCACAGGAGTGGAATAAAGACAGGACTTTTCCCTTGTGCTGTCAGCATAAATATCGAAACCAAGCAACAGCTGGAGGCATATTTGGACCACCCCCAGAAACTTAACCCCTCTGCCCAGAGTAGGTTTTCTATAACTATTCATTGAATCACTGAACAAATCCATCATTCTTTCAGCCCCTCCTCTTAAACAAATCTTCCAAGGTCCTTTACATTGTACCTGGTGCCGTTGGGAAATGATGGGCAGGGAGGATTTCTGCTCTTGGGGAGACCTCAGTTTATGTGGGAGGTTGGGGGGGGGATGAAGGACTCAGGCACCTGAAATGCTGAGAATAGGATGAGGCAGCTTTTGGTCAGAAGAGTGGGGCATGAGGCGCCGCAGAGAATCCATCAGACCTTACAGATGTGCCACAGGCCACCATGATTCTCTCTATCTTCACCCCAGCCTTATCCACTCACTGGTCCTGAGCCCACTGAGTTCCCGGGGGGCAGTGCCTGCTAAGGTGAATGACTGACACAGACTCAATTAGAGACAGCCTTAGGTGTTAGTGAGCTAATAATGTTCACAATAAGCTAATAATAACAGCAACAATAGGTAGTGCTCTTATCATGCTTTACAAATATCTCATTTGACCCTCACAGCATTTCTGCGAGGTCGGGCCTCTATTACCTTCCTTTTTTAGATGAGGGGATTGAGGCTGAGTGAGGGATTAAGTGGCTTGCCCTGGATCACACAGCTTGTAAATGTCTGAAATGGGATTTGAACTCAGGTCCTCTTGACTCCACCAACTTGCTTCCAGATCTCAGAAATCGCATTGTGTTTAAGAGACTCCTCTCAGCCTGTGGCAAAGGGCTCAAGGCTGCATATGTATTTACTGATTGGAGCCTAAGGTCTGAGGCAGGACCTCCTATTGAAGTATATGCCCCAGAGGCCCTATGTAAGACTAAATATTGGGGAGAACGGGTGGCATCTTGGCAACAAATGAATGACATAGAGGTGGAGTGGAGAAGCCATCCTATGGGCTGCTGAGCCAGGCCAGGAAGCAATGGCTGCCGTTTGACCAATCTGGGAGAACTTGCTAGTGGAAACAAGCAAGTATCCCGGAAGAGCTGCTGATGGGAAGAGGGATGTCTTGTTCCATCCTATGATAGACAGGTACAGGGTGCTGCCTAGGAGGCAGAAGGATGGGACCCAGATGGAAGGAGTGTTGAGCAGATGCCCTGGGGTGGTAGAGGCAGTGAAGGGGGGGTATCAGAAAAGATCTGAGCCCTGGGGTGAGGGGAAACCTGGGGAGTGCATTTAGAAATCGGCATGGCCCACTCTTAACTGGTGGGTTGCCAAGACACTGAGGTGAGAGATGATGGGCAACACTGGGGCAAGGAAGGGGCCATTCGTTATCAGAGACCCATCATAGGCCTCGTAGGAGATTGGAATTGGAAGGGACCGCAGAACATGGACTGGTAGAGCCGGGAGACACCGGAGAATGGAGAATGGCAGACCTGGAAGGAGCAGGTCTCGTGCCAGCCCCGAGGGGGAGGCAGGGGGAGCAGCCTGCCCAGGTGCTACTTACCTCGGTGACACTTCCCAGAATTAGCTTTTCCACTGTGGGCAGGAAAAGTAAACTTGTCTCAGGTCTCTCCGTGCAGTCAGGGAACCCCAGGGGAGCTGGGTCTGAGACACCTTCCCCAGGGAGCCTCAGGATTGGGGTTCCTGGCTTGCCTGCTTTCAAAACAGGTTATTAATTCTCTCTATTTAAAGCGAGTGGCTCTCGGGGACCCCAGCTCCCGTGGCCCGCTAGTCCCCTGCCACTTTGGGCACTGCAAGCAGGCAGAGGGGATTGCATCAGGATCTTGTTGCCAAAGGGGCTGGCCCCAGAGACCCGGAGCTGTTTTTCTGCCTGGCTCTGCTCTATTTCTGTGCTCTCTCCACTTCCCTGGCCTTATCTTTGAAGCCCCCTCCTCACCCTCAGGGACCCCCAAAGCCTGGGGCCACACTGTCCCAGTCCAAGCTGGCCCCCGTTTTTTTCTCAGCTACAAGCCTCAGCCGGGCCCTCTCCATTCCCTGCAGCCCACCTCTGAATTGACCCTCCTGATTATTGGCCAGTTGTGCCCATCAGGGAGGTGGTGGCTACCGTGTGGTCAGGCCCCTCGAAGCTTTTCCTGCTAGAATAGGAATGTGGCAGCAGGAGCTTAAAGGGATCTAAGAGGTCAGCAAGACAGGGACATCTGTAATTAGAGGACCCTGTTTGTCATCCCAGCCCTTTGTGAACTCGGGCATTTTTGTTCACCCTCGTGTGCCTCAGGTTTTCTCCTATGTAAAATGAGGTTGGACTAAACGACACCCCTAAATCTGTGGAGGATGAGGAAACTGAGGCCCAGTGAGGTGAGGGAGCAGATCCAACATTGCCCGGGTAGCACATGGAAATGCCAGGACTAGAATCCAGGGGTCTTGGTCTCTAGGGCAGCCTCTATCCCACTGTACCTTTTGTCTTCATCCATAAAATGACCAACTTGTAAGGTTTTTTTTTTTTTTTTACTCTTTTTTGGCCGGGCAATGGGGGTTAAGTAACTTGCCCAGGGTCACACAGCCAGTAAGTGTCAAGTGTCTGAGGCCGGATTTGAACTCAGGTCCTCCTGAATCCAGGGCCGGTGCTTTATCCACTGCACCACCTAGCTGCCCCCAACTTGTAAGTTTTTAAAGAAAAATCATTTCTAATTACTTTTATTTTTAATGAGGGTTGAGTTAGATGATGGACAGGGAAGTGCTGCTGAGGATTTTGTGACAGGGTATCATTATTTCAGGGCACTTAGCGGGGTGGAGGAGGAGGCCCTGCGGGAGTGTCGGTCGTGGGGATCGAGGGGCTTAGGTCTGTCTCTTGGACTTTCCATGGTCCAAACCTGAAATCCAGCGCAGCAAGTCTCTAAGTTAGCGTTTGGGAGGATGTGGGCCTCTGTTCATTCATCTGTAAAATGGGCAGGAGGTTTCAGCAGCTGATCCCTGAGGTCCCTGCTAGTTCTGAATCTGTGGTCTCTGGTCTTGTTTCTGGGACCAAGCAGAAAAAGACTCTGGCGTGTCATGGAGAGTGTGTCAGATTTGGGATCCTTTACTACCTTTGTGACCCTACCCGGGCTAATGTGAAACAGGGAGGTTAGAGCTAGTGACGTCCTCCAGCTGAGTAATATTAGGCAGGTCACGTAACCATGTTGTGCTTCAGTTTCCTCAAATGTAAAATGCAGAAGTCAGATCCAGCTACCTCTGGGTCCCTCCTGGTTCTGAGTCAGTGATGCTGTGAACCCCCCCTTATGCTGTTTGCTGAACCCCTTTCTCTTTGCTCCTCCAGGATTGCCCTCAGATCCTGCCATCTACACAGATCTATGTCCCAGTGGGCGTGGTGAAGCCTATCACCCTAACAGCCAAGAACCTGCCCCAGCCTCAGTCTGGCCAGCGCAATTACGAGTGCATCTTCCACATCCCTGGCAACCCGGCCCGCGTCACTGCCCTACGTTTCAACAGCACCAGCATCCAGTGTCAGAACACATCGGTGAGTTTGCCCGGCAGAGGCCAAGTGGGAGGGTGCAAAGAGAGCCTGGGACCAAGAATCAGGAGACTTGAGTTCTAATCCTGGCTGTGTCCCTAACCAGCTGGGTGTCCTTGGGGCCGTGTGCTGGGTCTTCTGGGTCCTCATCAGAGGACACCACCAGCTGAACCAGCCTGGCTTTGGGAGGGCAGTGTCAAACAGCTGAGCCACATTGGGTGACTACGAGTGGTAGATCAACCACTTTATATGGAACTTTTAGGTCTATAAAGGGCTTTACATCTCAGATAATCGTCACAACAGCTCTGTGACATAAGCTGAGGCTAAGAAAGATTATAAGTGACTTGCCCAGCTGGTCAGTGTCTGGGGCTAGATTTGAACTTAGGTCTTTCTGACTCCAAGTCCAAGTCCCTCCTTCCGCCATAGTCTTTAATTTTATTTATTTATCTATCTATTTATTTATGGATTGATTGATCGATCGATTGATTGATTGCAGGGCAATGAGGGTTTAGTGACTTGCCCAGGGCCACACAGCTAGTTAAGTGTCAAGTGTCTGAGGCTGGATTTGAATTTGGGTCCCCCTGAATCCAAGGCCAGTGCTTTATCCACTGTACCACCTAGCTGCCCCCCCCCCATAGTCTTTTGTGACCCTCCTGCCTCAGGGAAGCCTTTCTCCCCCTGGCCTGAGGATGCTCATTTACCCCAGAATTACATTCTACAGGAGCAGCTCTCTCACATGGTCCCTTAAAGGTGGGGAACTGCCCAGTCCCTGAGAATGACCGGTCAGTGGGTAGGCTCTCTTTCCCTCCCTTGGAGAGGACACACAAAGCCTTCCATCTCCCAGAGGTCATGGCATGGCACAGGTGTGGTGGAGAAAGAGCTATGTTCAGTGTCCCCAGGTCATCACTCTTATGGCCTCGTCCATTGAGATGACAAAGGTCATTTTGGGGGGCAGTCCATGAGGGAAGGAAAGGATGGAAAAGTTAGGTTGGAAAAAAAAAACCCAAAACATTTCTTCTGGAGAATGTGGGAGCTTTTCTGAAACATTTATTTTTTTAATTATGTTGGTGTTTGGTGTGGTAAGAAGCAGTTTCTCCCCTGAAGAACTCCAGGTTCCCTGGTGCCTCTCCATCTCTAGTATACTAATGCGATCATTTTACCTTTCAACCCAGTTCTGAAAAAGATATTTTAAAATTTTCATTACCCAGGGAGGTAACTGAACCTGTAAACACATTAAAAACATAATAGGTATATTCCAATTTCTACCCCATTAGGGTCCTTTCCCTCCCATCAAGCCCCTCAGTTCTAAGATTTCTGGCTCTTTACATCCCTGTGCATCTGCATTGTGGGTCTCCTTTGTGTCCTGTTGTGTGGGTGCTGGGTACGTCCCGTGTGCTTTAGTTGTGTTTGTAAAGTGTGCTGTGTTGGTGGTTCATGAATGCCCAGGCCCTCGGCCAAATGCCCACTTGCTCCCCGAGGGGCTGGCTGTTTGCCTATGTGCCAAGTCTTTTGAATCCCCTTGCCCAGATGGGTCCCAGAAGCCCCTGGGGTCCCTCTGAGGTTTTATTTCTGACCCATCCCTGGGCTTTGCGTTTACTAGTGGGATGGGAGACTCTGACAGTTGAAGGGACTCAGTCTGCTGACTTGGGTAAAGGGTAGAAATGTCTTCCAGAAGGAGGATTCACTCTATTCTGCTTGGCCCCAAAGGGAGAGAGAAATAGGTGCCACTGGGTGAATGCTGCAGAGGAGTGATCTGGGCCCAAGCCATAATCAGTGAGTTTCTCCTCTGAATTCTTCAAGCAGAGGTGGGGTATGAGTGCTTTGGAGAAGACACTCGCCAGGTGCGGACTGGTCCACATGCACTGGGGAGCTCTTTCCTACTCAGATTCTGTTGTTCTGAGTCCTGGAAAGCTCCTCATGGGAAATGGAATGTATCTCTCCTTGGGAGTCAGGAGACCTGGGTTCAAATCTTGAAGCTTTATGAGATGAGGCCCCCATCGGAGGTCTTCCATGAGTTAGCTATATAGACCCAAACACTAATCAAAGGTGAGGACAAACTTTGAGTCAGAATATAGGCTAGAGGGGCCCCAGTCAGAAGACCACCATCTTTCTTTTTTTTTCTTTTATTCTTTTTTTTAGTGAGGCAATTGGGGTTAAGTGACTTGCCCAGGGTCACACAGCTCGTAAGTGCACCATCTTTCTTTGGTAGATAGATATTTTTGTGTCAGGCCTTTGCTTCCCTTTGAGGTGTATGCCTAGGTCAGTCCCAGTGACTCTTCCAAGGGTGACTGAGGATCAAGGTGCCCTGAGCTTCCTTTTCATTGTCATCATCAAGACTGGAGACCGATGACCCAAGCCCTAAAGGTCACGGTCATGTAGGAAGGCTGGACCCAGGACTCCCCAGAAATGAAAGGGTGGGGTTCAGCCACTTAAGGCATGCAAATCAAGGCAGGAAGTCTGGAGCACAACAAGGAAACCAGGAGGGCAAATCTTGATTTTCTGGTCACAAAGAAAGAGAAGAGGGAACAAGACAAATCTTGACCATCTGCAAATTCTTCATGAGCTAAGGATAAGAGCAAAGCGGAGCAGACTTCCCCTCCTCTCCTCCTCCTCCTCCTGCCCCTCTCTCTGCTTTTCCTCCTGTACTTACACGGATGCTTGCACAGTTGGTCATAAAATGCAAGAATTTTGGAGCCAAAACATACCTCAGAGACCACCAAGTCCAGCCCCCTCATTTTACAAAGTAGAAACATGGGGCCCAGAGATCAGGGACTCATAGATTTTGAACTAGGAGGGCCCTCAGAGGCCCCTGAGTCTGACCCCCTTCAATTTACCAATGAATTAACTGAGGCCCAGAGAGGATAAGTTGCTTTTGTTCACATTCCTATGGGTAGTAAAGTGGCGGAGATGAGCTTTGAACTGAGGTCCTCTGATGTCCTATCCAGGCCACTAGATTGGCTCTAATTATCCCATAATCATACCTGCAGTGAAGGGAGTGGAATAGAGCCATTCTGAGGGGAAAGAACTTGACTTAAGAACATAGGGAGAGGCAGCACGGCTAATAAATAGGTGTCAAACTTAAATAAATGAGAGCCGCACATCTGTACATAAGGATCTCTGGAGGGCTGCACAGTGACTTAGTTTTAAAATGTGAGATTATCTACATTTTATTATATTTTTATTTTGTTAAATATTTCCCAATTACCTTTTGATATGGTTCGGCCACACTGAGCGTGGCGTGTCGTGGGCCACGTGGGTGACACCTCTGTTCTTGTACATGGAGAATCGGCCTGGGAATTGGGAAAACTTGCTTTCCCACCCTGCCTTTGACATCCATACTGGCTGTGTGGCAGTGGGCAAGTCACAACATCGTGGTGTTCTGGACCACTCTTTAGTGGCAGAGTAGGTGCCAACCTACAGGGGTAGAGTAGTTTTCTCATTGTCCCAACAAAATCACCGAACCAGTCCCTGTCTCTATGAATAGGGGGTTGGTTCCATGGCTGCATCCATGAATAGGGTAAGGCGAGACAGAGCTTAGAAGTGGATACTGTATTGAACCAGATGATAATTAAGTCTCCTTCTGGCTCCAAGCGGCTGATTCTTGTTAGCTGGGAGAGTCCCTCTCCAACCCTCCCCACCTCCCAAAGTGTAGGATGGTCTAGTGAAAAGGGAATTGCCTTGAGAGGCAGGATATCTTGGTTCTGGTCGTATTCCTATCATTAACTGACCATAGGCCCCTGGAACAAGCTGCTTGCCCACTTGGGACCTCAGTTTCCTCCTCTCTAAAATCAGCCCTACTTGGGTTGATTCTAGAACTTTGATGATGATATTCTCCTTCCGGGGACCAGTAGTAGGCCTCCACCAGTCGTGGATGACCATGGATCAGTGCCTTGAAGAGCCACAAGCCACAGTGTGGCTGTGCAGTCTGATAGGGGAGCCGCAGCTTCTGAGTGACTTATAACCGGTAACTGCCGCATCCTGTGTTGTATTTACCCCATGAGGAGTAGCTGGAGTGTCCTCTCCAGGGTGCTGGCCTGGGCAGAGGCAGTAATCTTAGATTAGCCAGGGACCAAGGCAGTAAATTCAGAGAAGAATGAAATGCTCTTGTTTTTGTAATAGTATCTTTTAGTTGGAGGGAGATGGTTTGAGGGGGAAGCATTAAATGTGGGTCTGCCTCGATTTGCACATTTCCCCTTAGCTGGGAGTATACACCCTTAATAAAGCAGGCCAATGAATAGCAAGGGAAAAAAAAAGTTAGGAACCCCCTGCTGGCTCAGTCAACACTACAGATGCTCTTCTAATGAGATACAAGGTACTTAGTACTTCTTTATGATCAATTATTTAGTCATTTAGGTCAGCAAATGTTTATTGATAACAGGGTAACACCTTTTCTGTTAGAGTGTAAATCAGAGACCTGGATTTTTTGAGCTTTGGAACAAGAAAGGGGAAAAAAGAAAGCCCCCATCCCTTTGGTCTTTCTGGGAAATGGGCTCTGCTGAAGGCCAAGGGGAAACACCTTCACTAGGGTAGCTACTCAAACAGTCCATTGCAGGGAGCAGCTAGGTGGTTCAGTGGATAAAGCACTGGCCCTGGATTCAGGAGGACCTGAGTTCAAATTCAGCCTCAGACACTTGACACTAGCTGTGTGACCATGGGCAAGTCACTTCACCCTCATTGCCCCACAAAAAAACAAACAAAAAAATCAAACAGTTCATTGCCTAAGTCTGGGAAGAATTGCCCCTGAAAAGGGGAGTGTTGTTAAGGCCTTCAGAGAGGTGTAGTTCAGTGGCCAGGTTAGGCTGAGAAGTGATAGAAAAGGGAGGCAGCATGGTGCTGTGGGCTGACTGTGCTGTAGATATTTTGGTACATACAGGGCCTTTTTTATGACCTCTTTGGGGGCAGAAGGGGCTATTTGAAAAGGTTGAGGAAACTCAGGTTTCCTCATCTACAAAATGGGTATAACCATCCCTTTCTTCATCTCTCAGGATAATTATAAGAATCCAGTTAGATTATGGATATGAAAGTGCTCCAAGGAATTTAGCTCGCTCGACAGATAAGAGCAATTATTATCTTTTTACGATTTAGAGAGTAGCTGGTTGAAGAACACCCCCATGACCATGTTGATGGACTGCGGCAGGTCTCCTGGACTTGCCGTCATCCTTATCTGAAAAACTGTTTTCTGCTGGAGCAGACATCTCTTAGTAAGACGCTCTGTTCTCTGGCTGAGTCAAAGAATGCCGTGTTCTGGCTAATCTAAGATTCTGATTATTAGAAAGGTACCACGCGTGGATTACCCATTTCCCAAGAATTAGAATATAATAAAACACTCTTAACAGTGAAACTACACGGCGCCTAATTGAATCTTTCTTTGATGATTCAAAAGACACTTCAGCTTCTCACGGAGCCTCCAGGCCGTCATTATGAATGTCAGTTATCATTGTGCCGTAGACACGGAGGAGTGCGGGCTAATAGAAAGGTCTGCTTAGTAGATGCCTGTGAAACAGAGAGATGGGTGTGCTTTCTGCAGGAGCATCTCTCAGCATTGAACACGGAATGAGAGGACATGGCTTGGCACACAGATCCTTATTTTATATTAAATTTTACAGGGTGTCAGATGAGACCAAGAATGACAGGAGTGAGTGTGTGTTTGCACATATGTACACACGTATGATTGTGTGCATGCTACCTGATATCATCATGGGCCCTTTTTCTTACTTATAAAATGAGGTTGCACTAGTGTCAGATTGAAGTAGAAGCTGGGCCCCATGAACAGTACATAAGCATCCCTGTCTTGCATATTGACTTAGAAAACCACACATTTACATTATCTATCTTTAATTGTATTTTGCTTTTTTTGTTAAATATTTCACAATTACATTTTTTTTTAATGAGGCAATTGGTGTTAAGTGACTTGCCCAGGGTCACACAGCTAGTAAGTGTTAAGTGTCTGAGATCGGATTTGAACTCAGGTACTCCTGACTCCAGGGCCGGTGTTCTATGCACTGCGCCACCTAGCTGCCCCACAATTACATTTTAATCTGGTTGTGGCCGCACTCTGTTTTTGTTTTTGTTTTTTTTGGTGGGGCAATTGGGGTTAAGTGACTTGCCCAGGGTCACACAGATAGTGAGTGTTAAGTATCTGAGGCCAGATTTGAACTCAGGTCCTCCTGAATCCAGGGCCAGTGCTCTATCCACTGCGCCACCTAGCCGCCCCGTGGCCACACTCTGGAGCATTGTGGGTCATGTGTTTGATACCTTTGAGTATCCTCCTGACTCTGAATCGATGATCTATCCAAGGGTCACTTACCTTCTAGAACCATGAGACTTAGAACTGGAAGAGACCTCAGAACCCCGGGGTGTTGGAACTGGAAAGGACCTTAGAACACAGAGCCAGCACTGGGATGGGGTCTTGGAACCTTGAAAGATGGTCATTTATTTAGAGATAGAAGGAGCCCTAAAGATTATTTAGTCACAGAGTTATCCCTCTGTTGCTAGATAGAGGCTACCTGGTCCAAACCCCTTCATTTTACAAATGAGGAAACTGAGGTCCAAAGAACGTGCTTGGTCCAGGGTCACGCAGATTGGAGCCCAGGTCCTCTGACTCCCAATCCAGGGCTCTTTCCGCTGTAAGCACAGGAGGGAGGTTTTGGGGAGGAATTCCTCAACTCCAGCTCTCTCATTTGATAGATGTGGAAATTGAGAGCTCAGAATTATGGGAGCTGTTTCGAGGTCACACAGTTAGGGAATGGGGATAGGACCTGGGTTTTTGAGAGCAAGGCTTCAGTTGTTGAGGCCTTCAGTGGCCACAGAGGAGGAAGAAGCCAGGTATTCCAGTGTAAGAGAAGGAAGTTATGTGGTGGCTGAGATTGCTGACTTGGAGTCAGGAACACCTGAGTTCAAATCCCACCCTGGGCGCTAGTAACTGTGTGATCCTGGGCAAATCATTTAACCTCTCTCAGCTTCTGTTTCCTTATTTGTAAGACTGGGATAATACTAGCATCTACCTCCCAGAGTTATTGTCAGGATCAAGTGAGATAACTTATGCAAAGCCCAGTCAATTAGGTGGGGCCTGGGAGTCAGGAGGACCTGAGTTCAAATCTAGCCTCACACACTTTTGAACTATGTGACCCTGTGCAAGTCACTTAAACCTGTTTGCCTCAGTTTCCTCAGATGTAAAATGAGGTGGAGAAGGAAATGGCAAACCACTCCAGTATCTTAGCCAAGAAAACCCCAAATGGGGTCAACCAAGACTTGGACACTACAAATGCAAAGTGCTTTTCACACCTTAAAATCATGACCGTCATCCCATTAACCAGGAACCTCTTGCCTAGAGATTCGGTTAAATTCAAACCAACATACGTTTCTTGAGTGCCTACTGTGTGCCAGGCACCGGAAATACAGAGACAAAAAATGTAGGGGGGGGGTCATAGGAGCATAGATTTAGGGTCAGAAGATATGGTAGACATCTTCTAGTACAACCCCCTTATTTCTAAGTAGAAGAATTTGAAGCCCATAGAGGTTAAGTGATTTGCCCAAGATCATACCAGGAGCAAGTAGCTGAACTAGGATTTGAACCCAGGTGTTTCCAAATACTTTTCCCCAATACTCTTTTAATTACTCCCATGCTGCTTGGCGAGGAAAGGTGTGTAGATTTTTAAAAAACTAGGTAATCTACAGAAGGAGAGAGAAACTATTAACAACTGGATGCGGATATGGGAAGACTTTGTGGAGGAGGTGTCACCTGAGCTGAGCCTTGAAGGGAGTGATGTTTTCAATAGGCACAGTTGAAGAGGGAGCATGTCACTGACATGGGAGGCCGGGAGGAGGGAGGCAGAAGAGCCGGTCCCCTCATTTGGCTGGATCATAGGAGGGAGTGAAGGGGAGGGCCAAGGCTGGTGAGGGATCTAAGGGCCAGATTGAGAAGAGCCTTGCGTGTTCATAATGAGGATCCCTAAAGAAAAAGATGAGTTTTATCCTGCCCCTCCTTCCCCCCAGTTTGTGCAGGCAGGGAAGTGTTTGCGGTTTGGGAGAATGAGTTTCATTAGCAGTGATTCAAAGAAAACAGGGTTTGCCATCCAGTGGGGTTATCTGGAACACTCACTTGTGGAGAACACCCGTTCCCTGATGGGGCTAGCCGAATGGGTGGTTGTGTCCACGGCCTGCCCATGTGTAGAACCTACCCTGAGTTGGAATTGGCCTTCCCATCTTCAAATTGGGGGTTCGCCAAGCACTACAGAGAAGAGGCTTTTAGGGCTTAAAATATATGAAGACTAATTAAAAAAAAAATTTTAGTTCAAGAGCTGCATTGGTTTTCAGTCATTTCAGTTGGGTCTGACTCTTCCTGACCCCATTTGGGATTTTCTTGGCAAAGATACTGGAGTGGTTTGCCATTTCCTTCTCTGGCTCATTTTACATATAAGGAACTGAGGTAAACCAGGTGAAGTGTCTTGCCCAGGGTCACGCAGCTAGGAAGTATCTGAGGCTGGATTTGAACTCAGGAAGAGGGGACTTTCTGACTCCTGGCCCAATATGCTATCCAGTGCACCACCTAGCATCCCTCAGAGCAATGTAGTCAGATGCATGTAGTAAAAAAAAAATCTGAAATATCTTATTTTTTTTTATTACTGATTTAACAGATGGTTACAGAGAATTGTGGGACATTGGAAATAATAACAATGACTAATGTTTATATGGAAGTTGAAGGCATATAAAGCACCTTACATTTATCATATCATTTATCATATCATATCACATCATATCAACTATATATGTTACGTATATTTTATCCCAAAAATATCCCTGAGAGGTAGATGCTGTTATTGTCATCTCCATTTTATAGATGAGTCAACTGAGGAAGTCTGGGGTTAAGTGATTTTCAGAATTTGAACTCATCTCCCTCGCTATGGTGCCAGTGTTCTATGCCCTGTGCTACCTGGATCGAGAGTCCAGAGCCCTGGTTCTCAGGCCTATTAGCCCTCTCTCCAGGTGTCTGTGTGACCAGCACTAAGCACAGTCCCCAGCACATAGTAGGTGCTTAATTAAATCCTGGCTGTGACTTCAGCCATCTCCTTCCTCAGTTTCCTCATCTGTCCAGTGAAGGGGTTTGAGTGGTCTGTCTCTCAGGTGCCTGTTTTTGAGAACCTGCTGGTTTATAGCTTCTTTGCTTCTGTTCTTACCTGGAGATTCCTGGGTGCCAAGGTGCCAAGGATTGTTCAGGAGGGGCCTTGAAGTAACCAGGAGAGGAACTTGGTATGTCTGGTATGTCAGGATTTGTCCCCCTTTCTCCCCCAGGCCCTGGCTCCAATCAGCTGCTGCCAGCTTTCCTTTCACTGCCCGCTGGCCGAGCCCTTCTGAGAAGCCTCCAACTAGGGAGTTTGCTTGTCCTCAGCTCCAAGGGCTCCTTGGTGCCTGTGTTTGGAATTGGTTCCCCTAACTCTGCCCTCCTGGGGCCTCCTCATCCCTCTTCTGACTTGCCCCTCATTTCTTATGTCTTCCTGGATCCTGGGCCACTCATTTTGCTTAGCCCTTCAATCAGTCGGTCCGTCACTAAACATTTATTAAGCACCTACTATGTGCTGGGCACTGTGGATGCCAAAAGAGGCAGAAGACAGTCCCTGCCCTCAAGAAGCCCACCCATGAGTGCAGTTGGCCTGCTTGGGTCTCACCTGGGCCTTGTCTTGCTCTGGCCTCCAACAGGCGCATTCTTTCACTTGTGGCTAGATTTTGAGTCAGAGGTCCTGGATTCAAATGGCGACTTTTATGATAATGATTATTATTATTAATAATAACTAGCACTTATATAGTGCTTTAAGATTGCAAAGCACTCTACAAGTATCTCTTTTTATCCTTACCACAACTCTGCGATGCAGATGCTTTGGTTATCCCCCTGTACAGATAAGGAAACTGAGGCAGACAGGTTAAAAGACCCAGCCCAAGGTCACTCCTCCAGCAAGTGTCTGACGATGGATTTGAACTCAGGTCTCCCCAACTCCCCAGGACTCTATCCACTGAATGACTTTGCCATTTAATGCCTATGTGACCTTGCTTCTGTGGGCCTCAGTTTCCATATGAGTAAAACTAGACCAGATGCCTGGCATGGTGGATAGTTCAGTTCTCTGCTCATCTGTAAAATGAATGGGGTGGGAGGGGGCATTTAGACCAGATGACCTGTAAGGTTGCTTTTTGCTCTCATTTTCAATCTGTGGTTCCTGAGTCAGGGTGATGGGGAGAGCCCAGTGACCATCAAGAGACCTTGGTTCCTGGCTATGACTGCGTGTGTGTGTGTGTGTGTGTGTGTGTGTGTGTGTGTGTGTGTGTGTGTATCTTTTCTGCTCTCTGAGCCTCAGCTTCCTCGCCTGTAAAATGGCTGTACGGTTAGTCATGCTGCCCACCTCTCCCCTCCTCCCGGAGCTGGGCTAGATTAGTGTGATCCCTGCCTTATAAGGGCGTGGTGAGGGAACTGCTAGACAAATCACTTTATGGCTGTGGATGCCCGGCTGGATTGGGGAGCATCTCTGGGGCTGGCCTGCCCCCTGTTGTCTGCCCTCAGCCCTGCGGAGGGGTTTGCATTCCTAGCGCCCAGCCCATGGTGCGGGTTGGCCCCCGGGGGGCACTGACCAGTGGAAAGAAGGGAGGAAGGATGAAGGCCTGGGAGGAGAGCAGGGATGGCTATTGCTGTCCCCACCACGCCTCACCTTTCTTGTCGGGGTTTTCCTGGGGGCCGGCCAGCATTTCCAGGCACATAAATCCCCCCCCCCCCCCCAGCACGGACCTCCATGAGCCCTAATTATGCAGTTAGGCAGGAGGAAATGAGCCTCCTGTGTTCCAGGCTCCGAAATTTCCTTTGGCGCGTGCGTCCTGGCCCTCGCTCACCAGCTCGCTCCCTTGCTTTCTCCTGGCTGGGCCCGCATTTATCTTTCCTGCAGCAGTGTTTAAAGTGAAGAGGGGGTATCAGGAGAGTTTGATAGGATCCAATTAAATTCCTGCAGATAAAATAATGATGAATTGCAGTTGAGCCCCAGCGAGACACCATGTACATTGCTTCAGTCCCCGAAGTGCTGGGAAGGAGTTGAGGTCATCAGCTACAGAAAAATAGGACACAGCTGTAGCCGCTCTGGACTTAGAGGGATACCGGGAGGGGAGGGGGCACGACAGGGAGGGAGGGGAGAGGGGGCATGACAGGAAAGGAGGGGGAGGGGCATGACAGGGAGGGAGGGGGAAGGGGGAGGGGCATGACAGGGAAGGAGGGGGAGCGGGGAGGGCTCACCTGAATACAGGAGCCAGGAAGGGGAGAGTCAGGGTGTCTGTAAGGAGTGAGACAGGGAGAGTGCAGAGCACAAGAGAGCAAGAGAGGGGAGAAGGAGGGGAGAGAGGGAAGAGAGAAGGGGAGGGATGGAAGGAATACAGAGAAAGGGAGGGGAAAGAGAGTAGGGAAAAGAGAGAGGAGGAAAGAGAAGGAAGAAAGAGAAAGGGAGGGAGAAGGAAGAGAAAAAGGAAGGGAGAGAAGAGAAAGGGAGCGAGAAAAAAAGGGCAGGAGAAAAGGGAAATGTGTTTGTCTAGAGCACATATGACAATGTATAGGGGCAGCTAGTAGCACAGTGGATAAAACACCAGCCCTGGAGTCAGGAGGACCTGAGTTCAACTCCAGCCTCAAACACTTGACACTTATTGTGTGACCCTGGGCAAGTCACTTAACATCAATTGCTTCGCAAAACAAAACAAAATTGAAAAACCAAGACAATGTATAGAAAGACAACTGATGTAGATATGGGGGAAGGGGAAGGGTACACACATTTATTAGGCACTTAGTGTATGTCAGGCACTGTGATCCTTGCAATGACCCTTCGAAGCAGGTGCTGATATTATCCCTATTTTCCATTTGAAGAAGCATAAAGCCTGACAGTGGAGGCTTACAAAGCACTTCATTTCTATACATCTGTCACCTCATTTCATTGGAACTTCCCAACAGCCCTGGGAGCATTCCCATTTAACAGATAAGGGAGCTGAGGCTCAGAGAGGATAGAGGAACCTACACGTATCAGAGTGAAGCCCAGTGGTCTCTTGGCTCCCAAGTCCTCAACAGCTCAAGTTCCACTGGGAGAGATACTATATACATTGAGAGGTTTATACAGGAATGTTTGTTTGTTTATTTATTGTTGAGGCAATTGGGGTTAAGTGACTTGCCCAGGGTCACACAGCTAGTAAGTGTCAAGTGTCTGAAACCGGATTTGAACTTGGGTCCTCCTGACTCCAGGGCTAGTGCTCTATCCACGGCACCACCTAGCTGCCCCTCAGAATGTTTATAATGTGTGTAAGGGAAGGGGTATAGGGGCATGTGTGAGTGTGTGCATGTGTATGGTGAGTGAGAGAATGTACATCTCACCCCATCCAGATTATTTATAGAATGACTCTATTTATAGAATGATTTATATGATTTTAATTTAGAAAGAAACTTATCCGTAAATAAATTTATTTATAAATTCTTTTTATATAATTATTCATAGGATGGCTTCAGATTTTGATTTTCGTTGTATGCATACACACTCTTTCCCCCTCCCCCATCTCCCTTGTTATGCTGTGGAAGCTTTCTGAGGGCAGGCTTTTTTCCTTCTTTGTCTCATGAGCATTTAGTATAGCACCTTGCACGTAGCCCATTAATAATGATGATGGTAATAGTAACTAGCAGTAACAGGATGCTTTGGAGCAAAATACTTCACAACAGCCCTGGGAGGCAGGTGCTAATAAATAAATAAATAAATGCTTTGGGGAACAAATGAATGCGTGAAGAATCCTTGTGGAAGTGAGTGACTGTGTGTGTGTGTGTGTGTGTGTGTGTGTGTGTGTGTGTGTGTGTGAGAGAGAGAGAGAGACAGACAGACAGACAGACAGACAGACAGACAGAATGCAGGAAGCAGGAAAATGCATGTGTGAAGAGAAAGGTTGATGGGGCAGTGAATAGCATACAGATGTGTATGTGTTGTATAGAACAAACATGAGATGTAATATGGCACCTTGTACAAGGAGGTCTCTGTAGTCAGTCAGTCAGCAAACATGTTCTGAGCACACATTTTTGTGCCAGGCTCTTTTCTAGGCTCTAAAGATTAAAAAAAAAATGGCAAAAAATAATTCTTCCTCAAGGAGCTCATGGGCTAAGGGGATACCCATATAAATGATGATTTTGTCTGTTGAAGACCCCATCTGTGCTTATAAGTGTACACTCATGTACAGAGAATGTGTGTGGGAGGAAGCCCGTGTGATTTAGGTATGTCAGAGGGGAAGTGTGAAGGAAGGGAGAGTGTGTGTTTTCACACCTTGGAAGGTGTCAGTGGTGGCATGGTGGATGCATAGGTGGTTGGCATCCTGTGTGAACCCTGGAGAGGATGTGGTTGCAGCTGGAGGGCCTGAGGTGTCCGGTGGGAGGCTCAGGACTGGGTCTTAGAGAAAAAGGGGCAAAGAAGCGAAGGGCTTCGTGGGGAGGTGCTAAAGAGCAAGGAGACCGTCCTTGGCCATCCCAGCAGACCAGGCTAGAATAGAGGGTGTACATGGGGAAACAGAGGATCCTTGGGAGGGGCCTGGGGGCCAGACCAGATGGCCTGCGAGGCTCTCTCTGACTTCCCACCCCATGAAAATGAGTGGCCATGATTCTGGTCTCTCATCCTAGCTGGTCCCTCGCTCAGTAAGATGTGCTGGATGTTGTTGCTAGAACCACCTTCATGCCATCTGCAGCTACGGAATCTCACTGTTCTGTCCATGTGGAAGATCCTGGGATGGTAGCTTTGGACCTCGAAGGGACCTTAAAAGTCATCTGGTGGGGGGGCAGCTAGGTGGCACAGTGGATAAAGCACCAGCCCTAGATTCAGGAGGACCTGAGTTCAAATCCAGCCTCAGATACTTGATACTTACTAGCTGTGTGACCCTGGGCAAGTCACTTAACCCTCATTGCCCCGCCCCCTCCAAAGTCATCTAATCCTGTCTTGTCAAACTCACATGGGAAGAGATTCCTTCAGGGGGCTCATATTCACCTAGAAAACCACAAATTCACATTATCAGTTTTATTGTATTTTTATTTATTCTGTCAAACCTTTCCCAAGGTTATAGTTTTTTTTGTTTTTTTTTTTTTTAGTGAGGCAATTGGGGTTAAGTGACTTGCCCAGGGTCACACAGCTAGTAAGTGTTAAGTGTCTGAGGCCGGATTTGAACTCAGGTCCTCCTGACTCCAGGGCCGGTGCTCTATCCACTGCGCCACCTAGCTGCCCCCCAAGGTTATAGTTTAATCTGGTTCCACAGGTTCTGACCTAGTCTAACCTTCACATCTGATTTAGGAGGAAACTGAGGCCAGGAGAGATTAAGTGCCATTGTTGTTTGTTGTTGTCGTTTTTTCCTGACCACATTTGTGGTTTTCTCGGCAAAGATACTGCAGTAGTTTGCCATTTCCTTTACCAGCTCATTTGACAGTTGAGGAAATTGAGGCAAAGAGGGTGATGTGACTTGCCCAGCTAGTAAGTGTCTGTGCTCAAATTTGAACTCAGGTCCTCCCGACTCTAGAATCAGGCTCTCTCCACTGTACCACCTAGCTGCCTCACTCAGAGTCTAACAGGTTACAGTAAATGTACCAAGATTCACACTCGGGTCTCTGAGTACCTCTCTACTCTGTCTACTGCATAGGTGTTAGAAGGAGATGAGCTTCTTGCCTGTATCCCCAAGGGTTAATATATCCCTCTCCCCCCCATCCCACACCCCCTTCCCCCAATGCAGCCCATTTCTGGGGGGGAAGCCATAGCCAAGAGATGCCAGAAAGCTTTCTAGACAGCCACAGGCTGGAAGCCTCTCCACTCGGCCCAGGCCCCAAATGAGACGTGTCACGGTACAAATTGGAAATGCCAGTTTCAGTTAGAAGCCTTCACTGCCCATCGATCAGCTCAGCCCCGACCCTGTCCCCACTCCATTCTTCCCAACACCAGACCCTCAAAGTGCTCCTGACCCCTTCCAATGGGGGCCTCCCCAGTCCCCGATGTTGCCCTGCCCTCGTCCCTTACAGAGAGAGGTCTCTTCTTCTTCCCCTCCCCGCCCTCCCTCACTCTGGCTTGGATCTGCTCAGGTGTTTCACCCGAGGTTTTCTCACTTGTTCTCTGTATAATAGACCCCTCAAACATCAGAACTAGAAGAAGGGGGCTTGGAAACCATGTCGTCTTTAGTTCTTTACCTGGTTTTCTTTTTCATTGGCATTTGGTGACTGTATTTCAGCATCATTAGTTTCCTTCGCAACCTCTGAATTGGACTCTATGCATTTAGAAACTTTATTCTGAGGAGGGGTCCGTAGGTTTCAAAAGACAGTGCCCAGGGGGTTGTGACACAAAAATCAGTAAGAATTCCTGATCCAGGCCATTTGGCACTGGAGGCCCGGGAGGCCCCAGTCAAGGCTAGGCTGCTCACCGTGCCCCCAGGCCACCTGTTGTCTAGCTCATCACCCTCCCTCCCATCTCTGCCTATGGAAATCCTTCCAGACCTGAATGAACTTGGGGCATTTTCAGGAAGCTTCTCCTCTGGGCCTCCATTTCCTCATCTGTTCAGGGTTTGGATTTTCTGTCCTTCCAGCTCTGAATCTAGCTGTTTCATGGGCTTCCCCAGGCTCCCCCTGCTCCAAACCCACTGGGTTTGGCTGCCCCCCTCCCCTTTTTTTTTTAGTGAGGCAATTGGGGTTAAGTGACTTGCCCAGGGTCACACAGCTAGTAAGTGTTAAGCGTCTGAGGTCGGATTTGAACTCAGGTCCTCCTGACTCCAGGGCCAGTGCTCTATCCACTATGCCACCTAGCTGCCCGTTGGCTGCCCCTCTTAAAGGTTCCATTCTCCACTCCCATTGTTGCTTCTCTACAGCCAGACTGTAAGTGCCCTGAGGGCAGGCAGCCACTGTCTCCGGGATATCCCACCCAGCATTCTTTCTCCTGCCTATCCAGGCTGTGGTCCCATCCTTGCCTTCCCCTCTGGGAATTCCCGGGCTTCCTTTAAAGCCTGCTAGAAGTGCACCCACCCCCACACCTTTACACTGCCCACCTGGCGGGCATCCTGGGGGAACAGAAGGAGGAGAAGAGTTTTCATGGAAGAAGTGACACTGAGCCTGGGCATTGAAGGAGGAGGGGGATTTTGACAGAGATATCCACAAGATATCCCACCCCGAGGAATTGTGAGCAGAGGCACCAGCCTAGGAGAAGATAAAGTTTGTTTGGGGGAACAGGGAGAAATCTTGTCTCCCTGGGACAGGGGGATGTTTATGAGGGAGCCAGTGGAGATGAGACTGGAAATTCATGTTGGGACCAGCTGTGGAGGGCTTTGGATGCCGGGCTAAAGAATCAGGGCAGCAGGTGTAAGATGTAACTTTATCTGGAGTGGACATCAGAAGTCAAGGCATCTAACCTAAAAGATGGGGAAGACATGGATAAAATGAAAGAGCAGCTGCTCACTAGTGCTCATTAAGGATGGGCCTGGGAGGGGGGGGGGTCAGGGAGGGCTTCCTGGAGGAGGTGGTGTGTGAGCTGGCATTTACAAAGGTGGAGAGGAGAGTAACAGGAATCCATGGTGGAGATCAGGATGGGGGACAGGGGATATTGATGAGCACAGATGCTCTCTGCCCAGGAAAGAGCAGGACCTGTGATGTGACCCACTGGGGGTCTGGATGAGCCCAGCCTAGGCAGAGTCTGACCTTGCATGGCCAGCAGAGGCAGGGCCAGTGGGTACCAATCATTAGGAAATTTTTCTGGTAGAAGGAAGGGTCCCCCTCTCTGAAGGGGTGGGGATGGGGTCAAGGAGGGAGGCAGGGGCCAGAGAATAGATGTCATACAAAGCTGGACAGATCTACTGAGGCAGAGTTGTACGTGTGGGTCAGTTGCTGGTCAAGTTTCAAGTTGAGGGTGTCTGCTGAAAATTAGGGAGCTTAGATACAGGATCTCCGGGGAAGTCAGCCCTTTGTTTGGTGGCTTTAGGGAAAGTTTAGGGTCTTTTTTTTGGGGGGGGGGGCGCATGCCCTCCCTGCAGAGCCTGGGAGCTCACAAGTAGGGCTGCTGACCCAGCCGACGTGCTGGGCCTGGCTGGAGCAGAGGTGTGGAGCCAGGGAACTGCCCCTGGGGCCTGAAGCTGGCCCAGGGGCTAGAGTGTGGAGCTGAGCTTAGAGGAGGGTTGGGAAGCTGGGGGTCAGGGGTGACCTCAGTTTTGGGAGCCTTCCCTACACATTGGCCACATGACCCTCAGTCCTTCAGAACTTCCCCACTGGAGGCTCTGGGCTGTTTTCCCCAGTCCTGGCTTCTCCCTGGTGTCAGCCTTATGAGACTGAAGCCCCTCATCACCCCTCTTTGTTCCCTCCCACAGTACACCTACGAAGGGAATGACATCAGCGACCTGCCCGTCAACCTCTCTGTTGTGTGGAATGGCAATTTTGTCATTGACAACCCCCAGAACATCCAAGGTGAGTGGAGGGGACTGGCCCCCTCCTGTCCATGACCTTGGCTTGGATGCTCCCTTCCATGTTCTGTGGAGAGCTTTGAGGGGGGGAGAAGGAAGGGGGGGGGGAGAACTGAGGGATTATGGGTAGGAGGACCCTGCTAGGACCCTGGAGTGGTAGAATGAAGGATTGATTTGGAAAGGATGAAAGGGCTCGGGTCAGCACCGCTCTGCAAGCTCACCCCTGCCCACCCCTGTCCTAAGCAGCCACAGCAGAGAAGTCATGGGCCCTCCCTGACCCCTGCCTCTCCTCTGACCCTCAGCTCATCTGTATAAGTGTTCTGCCCTCCGTGAGAGCTGTGGCCTCTGCCTCAAAGCTGACCCGCGGTTCGAGTGTGGCTGGTGCGTGGCCGAGAAGCGCTGTTCTCTGCGCCACCACTGCCCTGCCCCGGACATTGGTTGGATGCACGCCAGTAGCGGAAACAGCCGATGTGCAGACCCCAAGATCCTCAAGGTAGGACAGGTGTCCTGGAGAGGGGAGGGGAGGGAGGAGGAGGGATCTTGGTTGTGTATAGGGGTCCAAGATGCGGATGATGAAAGGAAGGAGCATGGGATGCCAGGACTCATTGGATTTGCTTTGTTCCCTGGCTGGTGACCTTATTCTCACGGCCAATTTCATTCTCAGACCGAGCCCTGCCCCTGGCCAGAGACTGACCTCTAATTCTGCTCACAGGTTGACCCACTAGTCCCAGCTGCAGTCTGACCACTAATCCTGACCACAGACTCACCCCGTCTGCTGCAGTCAGTTTGACCACAAACTATGGCCACAGCTTGACCACAGACTCTCCTGACTATTTGACCATATTATGACTACAAGTGTTGGCCATAGGCTGACCCTTCACCCTGGAAACAGGCTAAACCCTGGCTATGTGTTATACAAAAAAAGGGCCCTTGATCACAAGATGTGAGAATTGGGATCCCTCCACTTGATCCCAATGCCTCCTCTCTCACTAGTAACATGATTGATTGTGAGTCCATTCGTGCCCCAGGGGCATGGGGTCAGGTTTGTGTCCCGAGCTGGGTATGCTGTGCTTCTGGGATCTCCCTGAGGTTCCACGGGCATGCAGAGGCTCATTCACCTGGGCCCCGCGTCCCACACGAGGCTCTAATAGATAAACCAGAGAGGAAGAAGAAATCGATCATATCCCTCTAGGGTTTGTCCCTTCTCACCAGGAGTGCCTTTCCAGGGGAGAAAGGTCCCCCTCTTTGCCACATGGATGGTCAGTCAGAAAAACCCCCCAGGGCCAAGTCTCAGACCGAATAAATGAGCTCCTAAGAGACAAGGATTCTGCTGGACACTTGGACCACTGGGCATCTCATCCTTCTGACCTTGCCCCACTTGCCTGGCCTGGTCCTCTACCCATCTCTATAAGAGCTTTGCCTAAAAGCTGACCCACAGTTTGAGTGTGGTTGGCATATGGCCAGGAAGCCTTCTCCCCCTCCCCGCCCCCCCCCCCCAGCTGGCCACACAAACCATGCTCTACCAACCCCCTGGCCTCGCCTGGAGGCCATATCGTTGTTCCTTTTCCTTTCTCCTCAGCTTTCACCAGAGACAGGCCCACGGCAAGGCGGTACTCGGCTCACCATCACCGGCGAGAACCTCGGCCTGAAGTTCGAGGATGTGAGGCTGGGTGTGCGTGTGGGGAAGGTGATATGCAATCCCATCGAGAGTGAATATATCAGTGCCGAGCAGTGAGTGGGGCAGCGGGTTAGGGAGGAGAACTCAGGGTTGGGGGTGGGGGTTGGGGGGAAGGCTGATAGATGATGGAGAAAGGGCCCCTGTCTCGCCGATGCTCTTGGATCCCCTGACCCAGCTCCTGGGGAGGAATATGATGAATGCAGTCATCACAATATCCTTCCCAGAGGCCTTCCACATGTACTGTTTCATTTAATTCTCACCTCAGGTGTGAGGAGGGCAGGGCAAGAAATAGCATGCCCATTTTATTGTTTGTTTGTTTTTTTTTAGTGAGGCAATTGGGGTTAAGTGACTTGCCCAGGGTCACACAGCTAGTAAGCGTCAAGTGTCTAAGGTCGGATTTGAACTCAGGTCCTCCTGACTCCAGGGCCCATGCTCTATCCACTGTGCCACCTAGCTGCCCCAGCATGCCCATTTTAGAGGCGAAGAGTGAGGCTCAAAGAGTGAAAATCACTAAGACACGGGCGAGGATTAGAATGCAAATCTCCCAGCTCCCTATTCAGGGCCCTTTCTTGAGGATGGTAAAAAGCACAACGGACGTGTCAGGAGACCCTTTGAAGCGCGGTCGCCATTTACCATTAGGTGACCCGAGGGAGGCGCTCTGCAGGCTTCACTTTCCAAATCTGTGAAATGGGGACATTCACATTGACACACTGTGTCTCTGTTGTAAGTGCCCAGGCATTTGCTTGTTGTCTCCCCGATCAGGACGTGAGCCCCCAGGGAAGGCAACTCTTTTCTTTCTATTCCTTTGTACCCCTGGTACACAGTAATCACTTAAAAATGCTTGTTAACTGACTGAGTGACTGATGACTGCCTCAGTTGCCTCTCAGAGATAATGGGAATAAGGAGCTTTGTAGACCCTAAAGCTGCATAGAAATGATGATGAAGAATTATTCTTCATTATCTCCACTGCACCTGGATACCTTCCATTGAGATCAGTGGATTTTGGTTCCCAGGCTGATGGGCCAAGCAGGCCTGGGAGGAGGTGTGTGTGTGTGTGGGGTCCCATTTTGCCAGTGATCCTCTTTCTTTCCTGGAGCTGAGACCCCTGCCCCTTCTGGGACCCTGGGGGCCCTGCTAGAGCTTGGAACATTAGCAAACTCAGCGTGTGAGTCATTCCCTAGAATAGTCTCATCTCATTCAAGCCTCAAAGGATCACAGGGCCTAGTGCTAGAACACAGCTTAGAGATTATCTCTGTCCTTTTCTAGAGAAGTGAACTGACTTTTCTAAAGTCACCCAGAGTGTGCATAGTAAAGCTGTTGTGTCTGGCACACAGTAGGTGCTAAATTAATGCTTATTGTTTGGGTGAACTAGGATTCAAACTCAAATCTTCTTGACTTAGAATCTGCTGTCTCTTTGCAGTGTTTCTCACTAGCCTCATTTGCAAAGGGTGAATATCTTGGGGAGTTGAGTGTGGGGGGGAGGAATGGGCCTTGAAAAGGTTAGTAATGTAGATTCTGGCCTAGTTTGCAAAGGGTCAGCTCAAGAGAGAATGGGTGGACAGAGTGCTGCCCTGATTCAGGGCCTCCTCTGACACTGACTGTGTGACCCTGGAAGTGGTTATATCCCTCATCTGAAAAATGGAGGGATTGAACTCAGTGACCTTAAGTCCCTTCTGGCTGTGTGACCTGGAGAGGGCCTTTCCAGGCTGCCCCACCCTGAGCCAAGAACACACTTCCATTCTGACCCTCACATCAGGGTGAAATGGAAAGAATGGAGTCAGAGGTCCCGGGTTCAAATCTTGGTACTGTCGTCTTTGCGTCTATGGACAAGTCACTTCTGGTGCTCTGTTTCCCCAAGTATAAAACGAGGACATTGGACCAGAAGACCTCAGAGGTTTTTCCTGGCCTGGTTAGGTCTCTGCTCCCAGACAGACTCCTGCTCCTTCATCCGCCCCCACCATCCTCCTCTCGCTGAGAGCAAACAGCACTGACCACCTTGGCTTCCCCCAGGATCGTCTGTGAGATTGGAGATGCGAGCCCCAGCCGAGCTCACGATGCCCTGGTGGAGGTGTGCGTGCGAGACTGTTCCCCTCACTACCGCGCCATGTCCCCCAAGAGGTTCACGTTTGTGGTAAGACGGTCCTTGCCTTCTTCCCCGGCCCGTTGGCCAGCCTCACTCCTCAGAGCAGCCCATCGCTACCCTGCCAGAGTCCTCCGAGTCAGAGAGTCCGCAGAGACCTCTGTTCCTTCTAGGGGAAGCCAGAGAGGGTCACTCCCTTCAATGGATACCTAGTTAGCATCCACTCTGGGCCAGGCCCCCTTGCCTTGGGGGACTCAGCAGTCCTGGGGACATAGGCCTCTCACACTGGTACAAATAAGAGGGTGCAGTCAGGCCTGTTAGCCCCTGGGGCTCACTCTGCACTCCAGACAAGCTCATGAAGGGGAGTGACCCTGGTCAGTGCCTGCTGTGGAAGCTTGCGCATGGGAGGCATTTCATGAATGTTTTGGGGTAAATGACTGTCAGTGATTGCACAGCCTGCCTTAGAGATCCATTCTGGCATACCGAAGTGGAAGAGGCCTTAAACTATGGAATGGTAGAGCTAAAAAGGACCTTAGAATGTGGAATGGGGAGCCCCGAGGGGTGCTAGAATAGAGAATGGGGAAGGCCTTAGAATCTAGAATGCCTGAGCTGGGTGGGGCCTGAGGCTATAGAAGGGGGAAGCTGGGCAGAAGCATCTAGGTTAACCCCTCTATTTTATAGGTCTCAAGACTGAGGTCCCGAGGGGTGGTGACTTTGGGATCACCCCATTTGTTCTTAGCAGGGCCGAGATTAGAACCCAGGTCAACCAAGAGCCAGCCCCACGCTTCCCCTACCACACCACACCGTCTGGAATGTATTCTTAGAGTTCTCAATGGGGAGGAAGCCAGTTACCTTCAGATGGAGTTCCACTAGGCAGGGAAACATAAAAATAAATGTACCTTGCATTTGTGCAGACCACTCTATTTACTGTTCTGGATGGAAGGAGGAACGTGCCCATTTACACACTGGGCACACTGGAAGCCTGGGGTTGCTAAGTGACTTCCCCAAGGCTGCACGGTATTCCTCAAAGTGGGACAAGCCCCAGGCCGCCTCAGGCGGTGTTCTTGGGGCCTGGGAGGGTTGCTTCGTTCTGGCTTCCTCCTCCCTCTCCTGCCACCATGACCCCCACCTCACCAACCATGTCCTCCTGAACTTGAGTCTGAGCGGGTATCTCCGTGGTCAGCCCCCCATTCCAGAGCACCCAGCAGTCTTCCCTAACCTCGTCCTTTTCTCTGCAGACCCCCACCTTTTACCGGGTGACCCCTGCTCGCGGTCCACTCTCTGGGGGTACCTGGATTGGTATTGAGGGAAATCACCTGAACGCTGGCAGCGATGTGGCTGTCTCCATCGGGGGCCGGCCCTGCACTTTCTCCTGGTACGTTGAGCAGTGGGTGTGGGGGCTCACTGCAGGGAGATGGCAGGGTGGGGGTGGGGGGCTGCACTCAACCGATGTGGGCGGGTTGGGGGTGGGCCTCGGGGCTGTCATGGAAACCGAAGAGACGCTCTCGTCGGGAAAAGCTGCCATGTTGAACCTGGGTTAGGGGAACTATCACCATGGAAACTCAGAGGAGGGGGAAGGTTACCATGGAAACCCCAGGGATAGAGGAGGGGAGGCAGCGAGAGATGGGGAAGGCTGGAGGCAGGGCTATGCCAGGAGCCATCGGGCGA
Organism: Dromiciops gliroides; assembly: GCF_019393635.1. NCBI lineage: Eukaryota > Metazoa > Chordata > Mammalia > Microbiotheria > Microbiotheriidae > Dromiciops > Dromiciops gliroides. The sequence goes on along the minus strand of NC_057861.1, from coordinate 702,321,740 downwards.
GGCCGGGGGGGCAGGGTCCCTCACAGACTGGCCTTGAGGGGGCCCAACGTGGAGCAGGGCGGCCAGTGGGAGGGGGTGAGGCCTGGCATTGTGAGAACACTTCAGTTCCAGTCAGCTCTCGGGCTGGCTCATGCCCAGTCACTCTCTTCCAGGAAAAATGAAGCTGGGGGAAAAAGTATTTAAATTTTTTAGTTTTTTTTTTTTTTTAAGAGAGAAAAAAAGAAATGTTAACAAAAGCCCCTAGGCTCGAAGTGGATAATTTTTAGATTAGGGATGATAATGGAGCGGCTCTTTAAATATTTTCCTGCGGTAATTACCAGTTATCAGCACTAATCATTGCTGTTTGCAGCAGCCCAGGGCCCGCGTAGAGATGCTGGCATCAGTTTGGGAGGGGTGTGTGTGTCTAGGCTGGCACCTCCCTTTCTGTGCCTGCACAGTTGGTATAGCTGAGCCTTGATTACCTGACACTGCTTAGGGGAGTGATGGGAAATTTGCCTTATTGAATCACTGAGGGGTGACCTTTTGGTGTTTTATCCCTCATGTCTTAGAAACCTTTGTGTCCTTGGTGAGGGAGTGGGAATGATTCTGTATAGCCCATCCCCACTGTGGGAAAGAAGAGTGTGGTGGTGTGTGTGTGAGAGAGAGAGAGAGAGAGAGAGAGAGAGGGAGAGAGAGAAAGTGCGTGTGTGTGTGAAAGAGATAGAGAAGGAGAAAGTGTGTGTGTGTGTGTGTGTGTGTGTGAAAGAGAGAGGAGAAAGTGTGTGTGTGAGAGAGAGAGAGAGGGAGAGAGAGAAAGTGAGTGTGTGTGTGTGTGTGTGTGTGTGTGTGTGTGTTGGAAAGAGAACTTTTAATGGAGAGAATAGAGGCCCGGTACAGAGGGTCTGCACAATTGTATTATAGAATAGAGACAGAAGGGACCCAGTCATTCAACTCAAACACCTCATTTGACTAATCAGGGAACTGAGGGAGGGCCAGAGGTGGGAAGAGACTCCAAATCTCTGACTTGGTAACTGAATGGGGACTCTAACCAAAGTGCTCTTTCCATGTTGCTGTGCTTAGAGGAAAAATAAAGAGGCTGATGGCTGAGGGAGATACTGAGGATGAAAGAGAGAGGGACTCAGCAGGAACAGAAACGAAAGGAAGCTGATCCTCGGGGAAGACTGGGATAAATCCTGGCTCTCTTGTGTCCTACCCCCAGTCACAGACACTTGGCCGAGTGTGTGTACACACACGATTTTCACCTGGCACATGTGTTCTGTTGGTGATTTTAGTCTATTTAGTGGTGTTGGTTTTTTGGGGATGTGATGTTTTGAGCAGGGGGGTGGGTCCAGAGATCCCGGGCAGATAACTCCTGGAAGGGGTCTGGGTCTCATCTTCCCCCGGCTCAGGTGGAGGCAGAGGTAAAGACGGGCAGTGCTTAGGTTCCAGAAAGAGATTGGAGTCTAGGTGAGGAAGGCAGTTGTGGAGGCTGGAGGAGGTGAATGGAGCTGACTTGTCCTGTCCTGGGGTAGATCCAATCCTGGACCCCTGAGTGACCCAGAGGATGGAAACTGGCAGCAATCATGTTTGAGCTGTGCTTGTCCCTCTGTGTATTTTGTGATATCGTCCAGCTGAAATGAATTCATCTGTTTATTTCTTATGGGCATCTTCAGGATAAACACTAGAATTTGTTTCCTTCCATTTCGAGTGGGGCGGGTGTAAGGGAAGGTTTACTAAAAGCCCAGGGGTGCAGACACCTCCCAATCTCATCTAATATCCTTATTTTATGGATGAGGGAACTGTGGCCCAGAAAAGACTGGTGGTTTGTCCAAAGCCAGCTGACTTCTAAGGACCAAGGGTCACATTCGAACTCAGGGACTGATTCTAGATCTGATGCCCTTTCCCCTAGATCGTGTTAGCTGCTGCTGACCTCTCCCCATTTTGTCCCCCAGGAGGAATTCCCGGGAGATCCGCTGCCGCACCCCACCAGGCCAAAATCCTGGTGGTGCCAACATTGTCATCAACATTAATCGGGCTGAACTCAGCAACTCTGATGTGAAATACAACTACACCGAGGACCCCACCATCCAGAAGATCGACCCTGAGTGGAGTATCAACAGGTAGAGGACAGAGAGGCAGCCAAAGGGGGAAGGGTCTGAGGCCCCACCTGGGACAAGGTGGTCAGCCTGATAGCTTGCGGGCCTTGGAGCAGGAAGACCAAGACTCAAATCCCACCAGCATGCTATGGGACCCTAGATAACCGCCTTAATGTCTCTGGGCCATAGTTTCATCATCTGTGACTTGAGGGGGCTGGACTAGAGGGGGCTTCTAAGGACCCTTCTGCCTCTAAATCTGGCATCCTCACAAAAACTGGTCAGGGGAGCCTGTTGCTCGACCCCGGGAGCTGTTAGTAGGTGCTTTGGAGATGGGAAGTCATGGGCGCTGGAGGCGAGGGGGTGGCTCGGAGCCTTCAGCAGGCCTTCCCGCTGTGGGTGATTCCTAGCTGAGATGAGTTCCAAGGAAAGCTTTTCTCTCTGCCAGTGAATGCATATGGTGCGTCGGTCAGAAGCAGGTCTTCCGTGAGTCCTCATGGTGGGGGCAGGCAGGCCCCCAGCAGCGACACCAAGTGTTGTGAAGCTGCTCGACTCGGGTGCCCCAAAGCATCGGCTGCCTCTCCTTTTATCAGATGGTCCCTGTTCTGTTTTATCTTTAATTGTCTCATCTCACTCTGTGTATTTTAATCTGTAAACCGTCTCAAATCTTTCTGGAAGTGGGCCTGGTACAAGTCGAACAGCCGCATAGATGAAGGGATGTTGGTTTGGGCCTGCTGTACCCATTGGGATCCTGAGCTGTTTTAGATTTTCTCAGGAGGGAGGGATGGAGCCAGCCCCTTCCCCAGCTTAGCTCCATGTAGAGCTGGAGAGCGAGGTCCCCAGGGAGGACACTGGGTGGGTTGGGAGGTGGCAAAGAGTTCCCACCCCCCGGATGACCCGTGTATCCCTCTGGCCCCCAGCGGCGGAACACTCCTTACCGTCACGGGCACCAACTTGGCCACTGTCCGAGAGCCCCGGATTCGTGCCAAGTACGGCAGTGCTGAGAGGGAGAATGTGAGTATTTGCCCCTGTGTGCAGGCCTGGTGGGGGGGTGTGGGACTAAAACATGAACATGTCAGCCCAGGCCCAGCCTCTGTCCTCATATATACTTGGGTCTAACCAGCCAGTCTCAATCCCCACAGAGCCTTCACAGTCTGGGGCTTCCATATTTGTTGACCAATACTGACCGACCCACACCTTCTCATCCCCTATAGCGTTCGAGTCTGTGTTGTTTATTACAATTGACCACCCACCTACACTGTTACTAAGGTGTCCTGCATGCGAGTCTCGTAGCCCTGATCGCTAGGATCAGTCTCTTGTCCATCCCTGTGTGCTCCCCATCATCCAGTGCAGGGCCTGCCCCTGTGGTGGAGGTCAGCAGAGCCTCCATTGGATGGTTTGTCTGTGGGCTGAGTGTCTTCCTTCACGGGTCAGCAGCTACCTGGGCCTGGGGATTTTCTTGGAATCCCTCCAGTATTGCAAGAACACACCGCGGCCTTCTTGCCTCCCTCCAGAAATGCCGCTGGCTCTGGAATGGAGAGCACCACCCATTTCTGTCTCCCACATCTCCAGCGGCATCACGCAGAGCAGAGCTCTGGCTGATGGACTAGGTCAGGAGGCCGCTGTGTCCGGAGCAGGACAACCCACTTCCCCAGATTGCGTAGGCCATCTGTCCGTCGCTCAGGTCACCAATCCTTTAAACAGAACGGCCTCCTGACATCTATCCCACATCTGTCCCTTTGGAATATCTGCCCACCGTTCCTGGTCCTGGCCTCTGGGGCCAAGTCTGCTCACACACGACCGCCTTCAGCTACTTGAAGGGGGCCGTTATGTGTCCCTGGGCTTTCTCTTTGCCAGGCTAAACACGGTCGGTTTCTTGAACAAGTCCTCATGTGACACAATTAAATCAGCAAGCCTTTATTTTTTTAATACGTTTTTATGAATATTTTCTGTTCCTTGCATCCCCATAGTCACCCTGTATCCCTCCCCCTTGCCCACACCCTCTCAGAGAGGCATCCCCTGTGACAGATCAGGAAGTCTTTCCTGAGGCTCTCCATGGGGGTCTCTTGTGCCCTCAGCCCCGTGCTGAGGAACAAGGACCACAGAGGTGTGTGTGTGTGTGTGTGTGTGTGTGTGTGTGTGTGTGAGAAACAAGGGGAGGAGGAAGGGATGAAGATCCTGCCTTGGTGGGGGCTTGTCTTCTAGTGGGGGGGGGGGGCGGGAGATGAGCCAGGAAGACAGAGAGCAGTACATGATGGTCTACAGAGACAGGCAGGAATTTATAGTCCTGCAGCAAGCTTTCAAGGAGTTCCAAGGAAGAGCCGCAATCTGCCTGTGAGACCCAGAGCCGGGCCTATGCTTCTGCATTTGCCCCATGCTTCCTAGGAGGGGAATTGGAGACGAAGGGAGGGCCAGGGCACTGGCTGCCCAGTCATCCCTCCAGCCCCACCAAACCCCTCCTCAGATGCAGAGGTCATCCTTGACCATGCAAAACCAATCCGCTTTTTCTTTGCCCTGCATCCCCAGACGTGTGTCGTGTACAACGACACCACCATGGTGTGCCAGGCTCCCTCCATCGACAACCCCACCCGTAGCCCCCCTGAAATGGGCGACCGGCCAGACGAACTGGGCTTCGTGATGGACAACGTGCGGTCCCTGCTCATCATCAACAGCACCAATTTCCTCTACTACCCTGACCCCGTCTTCGAGCCCCTCAGCCCCTCTGGTATCCTGGAGCTCAAACCCAGTTCCCCCCTCATCCTCAAGGTAGGCGTGCGGCCCTGACGTTTCTGATGGCTGCCATTTTGGGCTTTGAAGTCCACATCTTGGGGGAGTGAGGGAGCGGGTACGAGGCAGGGCCAGGCAACTATGGATGGAATCTGAAAAGAGAGGGGATGTTTAGGGGGAAGAGGAATTCAGTGGGAGGTGTGGTCTCACAGTATTAAACAGCCCCCCTCTTCCTCCAGGGCCGGAACCTTCTCCCTCCTGCATCAGGGAACTCCAGACTCAACTATACGGTGCTCATTGGCTCCACCCCTTGTGTGCTGACCGTGTCTGAGACCCAGCTGCTGTGTGAATCGCCCAACCTCACCGGTCAGCACAAAGTCACGGTATGTGTGCCTGCTGAGGGCCCCTGAGCTCCATGGCCCTTCATCCATTTATGTGTGCCAATGTTCATTTCTTAAGCACTTGCCGTGTGCCCCACAGCTAGGCAGGAAACACAGAGTCATCATGGTCTGGTGGAGAGAACATTAGACTTGGGGTCAGAGAATTTGGGTTCAGATCCTGCCTCTGCCTCTGTGATTTTGGATCAGGTATTTCACTTCTTAGGGCTTCAATTTCTTTGTAAAATGAGGTTAGACTAGATCAGGGCTTCTTAAACTTTGTCCACTTGTGACCCCCTTTTTGCTCCAGAAATTTGTATGTGACCCTGAGAATATGGGCCAAATTTTTCACAACCTCCACATTCAGTTATTCAACCCCATATCGGGTCATGACCTGCTGGTTAAGAAGTTGGGGACTAGGGGGCAGCTAGGTGGCACAGTGGATAAAGCACCAGCCCTGGAGTCAGGAGGACCTGAGTTCAAATCCGGCCTCAGACACTTAACACTTACTAGCTGTGTGACCCTGGGCAAGTCACTTAACCTCCATTGCCCCACACAAACAAAAAACAAAACAAAACAAAAAGCAAAGAAGTTGGGGACTAGATGATCCCTTCAAGTCCTTTCCATTTCTAAGCCTAAGATGCTCTCTCTGTCCTGGGCCTAAGAGTGGCTGGACCAAGGTGCAAGACCAACCATGGCTGGATAGCCATGGCAGACCTGGGACTCAAATTCAGGCCTCTTGACTTACAAATGTGGTGCCTCCCTCTTGTACCGTACTATCTCGGGCCCACCCTATCTGCCCTCCTTTCCGCAGCCCCTGCTGCTTGTGGGCTCTTTGGAAGATAAGATGATCTTTAACTGGTTAAATCCGGTGTGCCTTAGGCCAGTGCACTCCTCAGGTGGGCTGCTGATGGGCCTGTTCCCTGGCTACAGACTGTCCACCTGTCTCCAGCCCCACTCGCATCCTCACCCCCTCCCTTTTCCACTCTAGTCACAGACTGAGTCCCTCCATCCCCGGCCACTTATTGAGACCCACCTCTAAGGAGATGCTGAGTCTTACTCCCAGCTGCAGGCCAGAAAGGTGTCCGGGGAAGAGCTGGATGGCTTTGCATGGTCCGTCCCTACTTGGGAAGACCCAAGCCTTGGAAAGCACGACCCCTCCCCCCAGAGGGGTCTTGGTTTCAGCTCTGATCGTGAAGGACTTTTGGTCGATTCTTGTCTAGAGAGAGGCCGTACAGCCTGGGGGATAAAGTGGTGGGCTCGGGGCCCAAAGACTCAGGGTTGAGTCTAGATTTTGTGATTTGGGGCCAAGCATTTAATCTCTATGAGACTCCGTTTTCTCCTGGAGAGAATACTTACATGACTTTCCTTACAGTGCCATTAAGAGGAAAGCATTTTGTAAATCATAAAGGTTTATAGCAATAGACGTTTTTATTATTTTTATTATTGTTAGGAGGCTTGGTTCTAGGCATCTTGGTGTCAGCGAGGAAGGATCGGGCTTTATATCCCTGGCATTCCTCCCGGCTATAACCTCTAAATCTGCTGCCCCTTCCCTTCTCTTACTGGACTCCTTCTGTTACTTCACACTGTATCCTGATTTCCCAGCCCTGCCCACCCCACTCAGAGCTGACCTCATCTGACTCTGCCTGGTCCTCTCTCTTCCTCCCCAGATCAAGGCAGGCGGCTTTGAGTTCTCCCCAGGGACGCTGCAGGTGTACTCTGACAGCCTCCTGACACTGCCGGCCATCATCGGCATAGGGGGTGGCGGCGGCTTGCTGCTGCTGGTCATCATCGTCGTCCTCATTGCCTACAAGCGCAAGTCCCGGGATGCGGACCGCACCCTCAAGCGCCTGCAGCTGCAGATGGACAACTTGGAGTCCAGAGTGGCCCTGGAGTGCAAGGAAGGTAAGGGGAGCGACTCTCTTGGCTTCCTGGCCAAGAGCTGGGGCTCTGGGCTGGGGGCATCATTTCCATCCATCTCCTCCTCCCCCCCTCCCACCCACCATAGACTTAGTGTAGGGCATCCCCAAAATCTCAGGGCAGTTTTGTAATCTTTGATACCTTTGAGCTGCACAGAGATTTTTAGGACACCCTGTCTCTCATTTTGAGGTTTGCAAAAGCAATTTCCCTTATTTGTTCTTTGTAACAGCCTTGGGAAATAGGTTCGATTATTACTCCCATTTTACAGATGGGGAAAGAGGGGGCAGACAGAGGTGAATGACTTGCCCAGGCACACATGGCTAGTTAATGTTTAAGACTGGATTTGAACTCAGGTCTTCCTGACTCCAGCCCCGGTCCTCTGTATACTGTGTAGTCATCACTATTCACATTTAGATGAGGCTTTGCCATCTATACAGCCCCTTCCTCTCAGCAGTCCAGTCATGTGGGTAGAGTAAGCAGTTTTATTCTCAGGTGGTGAAATAGTTTGTTCAGGGTCACACATCTTGATAGTGTCATAAGCAGGACTCAAAGCCAACCCCTCTGACTCCTGACCCTGGGGGCTTTTGTTCTCGGTTTCTCCTTGATACCGCTATGTCCTGTAACCAAAAAGTCCTGGTAGACTGGTCAGTTCCAACAGTGTATGCAGCATTCCGACCCCATGGCCCCCCACCCCCACCTCCACCTCCACCTGCCCAGAGGAGGGCATGCTGTCTGTTCTCTGCCTCCAGCATTGGCTTGCAATGGTTCTTCAGAGGGCAGCTTCCTTGGGGTTTTCTGTTCAACAATATCATCTGAACCTTTTGTGTGGCCCCTTTGGCAGCCTGGTATAGCCTATGGAGCCTTTCTCAGGATCGTGTTTTTAATGTGTGAAATAAAATACAAAGAATGACAGCAATAACTGATTATATTGAAATACAGTTATCAGAATATTAGGAAAACAAAGTCATGGACCCAGGTTAAGAATCCCCATTTCCTTCCTTCCTTCCTTTGTTCCCTCTCTCTCTTTTCTCTTTTCCCCCTCTTCTCCCTTCTTCCTCTCTCTCTCCACACATCCCTCCATCTATCTCTTGACACATAGTCCTAATGTATTTTGTTCTTCTGTTTTGTCTTATTTCATTTGGCATCAGTTCATGCAGCTCTTCCTACGTTTCTTGGGATATTTCTCACATTTACTGTTTCTTCCTGCACAGGGATATTCCTTCATGCCCTTGTACCATAGTTAGTTCAGCCTTTCACTAATTGCTGGTCACTTGCTGCTCTTTCCACTGAGTCAGGCTTTCTCTCATCCTAAATGCTGCTCACAGGAATCAGCAGATATGTCCCCTGCCTCATTGATGCCTAAAACCAAGGCTGATAACAGTGACATAGCCAGATACAGTGACAGCTAAGCCGGCATTGAATTTCATTGACTTTGCGGATTAGAGAATGCATTAGCATTGCAGTCCAGGGCAGTGTGGTGAGTCCCTACCTCATGAGGTTTTCATGAGGGTAGAAGGTGGTGATGCATTCAAAGTTGTTTGCAGGCCTGAAAAGTGCTGAGAAATATCGTTGCCATCACCACCACCATCATTATTTTATCATTGTTATTAGTATAATTATACAAGTAACCAGTTAAAGATGCTGGCTCTGAGGGCAAAAATTGTTGTGAATCAAGGGGACTGGACTGACTGGTCTGGGGGGAGGAAGTTTGCTGCCTCTTTGTCAGAGCCAGGGAGAGGGCCTGGTCCTTTGGTGGGCTGTCTCCTTCCAGCCATGGGGCCTGGGATCAGCAGCCAAAGAAGGGAAGCGCTGAGCAGGGAGGAGGCTGTAGCCAGATGGAGATGGGGGATGAGGATGAACTAGTGTCTGCATAACAGTTTCAAGTGGACAAGGCACTCGATAGATAGATCTGTCAAGTGATCCTCACAATGACACTGGGAGGTGGGTGTCATTGTTATTCCCATTTTGTAGTTGAGGAAAACTGAGCCTGAGAAGCTAATATGTGTCTAGGGGCAGGATTCAAACTCGGGGCCTCCTCGAACCTCTACCCACTGCTCTGCCCATCTGCTTTTAGTCCAGGCCATCACGATGAGGCGCTTTAGCTGAGGGGAAGGCCCTGGGCTTGCCAGGCAGGATGATGGCAGAGCACAGTAAAAAAACAGAACCCAACCCCCTTCCTCTCCCCTTCGAGGAAGATCCTGTGACTGGAGAAGATTCGGGAAACTGCTCTGGTCCTAGTTCTTCTGTTGTTTAGTTTTGTGACCTTGGGCAAGTCACTTCCTTTCCCTCTGCCTCAGTTTCCTATTCTGTAAAATGAAGGGTTTGGATGAGATCATTTCTTTTTCTTTTTTTTTTTTTTTTTTGGTTATTTATTTATTGCAGGGCAATGAGGGTTAAGTGACTTGCCCAGGGTCACACAGCTAGTAAGTGTCAAGTGTCTGAGGCCGGATTTGAACTCAGGTCCTCCTGAATCTTGGGCTAGTGCTTTATCCACTGCGCCCCCTAGCTGCTCCCTGGATGAGATAATTTCTATGGGCCCTTTTAGCTCTAGGATTCCAGGTCTCCATGCAGTCATTGTAAAGGAAGAGGGTGTCATGTGCAAAAAGAAGTGACTCAAGGCAGGTAATCCAGGGAGGAAGAGGAGAAGAATCCAACTGTTCAGAGTAGCCCTTGGCCGAGGAGTCCTTGTCCTGCCTACCTTTATATCCTTCTAGGGAGTTTCTTCTTCCTCAGTGGTTTCGTAATGTCAGACTGGGGGGCTTCCTGCAGGAGGGGGATAACCCTTCTGTGGCTTGATTCCCATTCTTCCCACCTCCTTCCTAACCTGCTGTGTCTCAGCCCTCTGCTTGTTGGGCCTTTAGAGGAGATGGGGGGTGGGGTGGGGAGAAAGGATCATTATAGAGAACTGGAAAATGTCATCAAAATCATCCCTTGTCTCTTGGCACAATGGAGAGATGGTTAGGGCTAGAGTCACAGGGTCTGGGTTCAAATCCCATCTTTATTACTTACCACCTGTTTGACCATAGGAAAGCCTTTAAACCCCTTTGGGTCCCAGTTTCCTCTTCTATAAAATGGGGGTATTGAATTAAATAGCCACTCGAGTTCCTTCTGACTCTCTGATCCTGAGACTCAACTCCCCAATTTACATCCCCTGCTTTACTCAATTCAGTCTATTCTAGGTCCCCTCTGTTCTATCTTAGGATCTTGGCCTGAGCCTAGAGTATCTGTCTTGCTCAGCTCCCATGAAGCAGCATATGAAATGTCACCTCCTCCAGGAAGCCTTCCATGATTCTGGAAGGGAAATATAATAGTCATGATGATGATGTAATGGTGATAATGGTGGTGTTGGTGGTGGTAATGATAGCAATGACAACAAGAACTATCCTGATCCCTGTGAGGATGATGATGATAAAAGTCACGTGGGGACAAGAGGAGGTTCGGTCATCCCCGTGGCTCTGCCTGCTGCTGCTGTTTCAGTACCCAGGATGCAAGCACTTAGCTCCCTTTCTCCTATTTGTATCCACATATGGAATAGTCTGTAGCATACCCCCCCCCCCACACACGAGAATACTAGAGGGATAGGGAGTTTTCCCCGACCTTTTCTCTCTGAATCCCATTTAAAAAGACAAGAAGAACATGGTAACAACAGCAATGATATTGACCAAGGCAGTGATGACCATACGTTTCTGTAACACTTTGGGGTTTCAAAAGTGCTTTTCCCGCCACAGGCCTCTGAGATAGGGAGTGAAAGCATCCTCTAGCATAAAATAACGTGTTTCCTTTCACACATGGGGAGACTGAGGCTTTCAGAGGTCCAGCAGCTTGTCTCAGGCTACTTACCCACTTAGTGAGTCACCTGGATCTGACCCCATTTCTGATTGCACACCCAGGGCCCTTTCCACTGTTGTACAGGCACAAGTCTGTACATAGGTATCTGGGGGGGGTGCCCTGGTTAGAGCATTGAATTTGGAGTCAGGAAGACTTAGGTTGAAATCTTCCCTCGGTCCCTTCCTATCTCTGTGACCCTGGGCAAGTCACTTCATCTCTGCCTGCCCGAGTTTCCTTAACTAGGGAATAATAAATGGGGATAAATAATGGTACCTGCCTTCTAGGGTTGTTGTGAGACTAAAATGAGATAACACTTGTGAAATGCTTAGCTTGGCACATAGTAGGTGTTGCCCCATCCCTCCCTCTCAGCCTCCCTTCTCTCATCTTCAGAATGAGGATCATAACAGCACCTGCCTCTCAGGGTTGTTGAGATAATAGAGGTGAGGGGCTTCCCAAACTTGAAAGGCTTTATTGATGTTTGCTTTTCTTGTATAGTGAGGTTGTAGATCAGAGGGGGAGGGGTGTGTGTGTGTGTGTGTGTGTGTGTGTGTGTGTGTGTTTATACACCTCCTCCTCCAACCTACCACAAACACACTCACACACTTGCACATACATACTCACACATATAGTCACACACATGCACATACACGCACACACACACGTACACATACCCACACGCACACATGCACACATGCATCTCCCATATATAGCCATGAGAAGTCAGAGAAGGGTGAGTCCACTATGGGCTGGAGTTATCATTGGGGGCCCATTGGACAGTGTAGTGGTGCTGACCTAGGAGTTGGATGAGGTGGGGCTTGAAGTCAGCCCTGAGGAATGCTTACAATTTGGGTAGAAATCTGGGAGGGGTGAGGGAAGTGTACACAAAGGAATGTGAATAGACTTCAGAAATAGGCTTGGTTTTCCCAGGAGATTGGGAGGAAAGGCAGTTTGGAGGAGTGGGGTTTGGGATTCAGCAGATCTGGCTCTGCTACTTATATCCTGTGTGTCCTTGGGCAAGTCTTCTAACCTCTCTGGGTCTCTTTCCTCCTTAGTCAGTCAGTCAGTCAACAGAAAGCATGTATGAGGCACTTGCTGTATGCCAAGCAGTGGGCTATGTTTTATAGCCAAGGGGATTGCACCCAGAAATCTCCATAGTTCTTTCTAGCTCATACCCACCTGGCAGCAAGGGAAGGTTTGTCTGGAGCCGCATTGCTTAGGGAAGCTTAGAGTGACACAATGAATCGTGGGGGACCTTGATTATTAGACCGAGTGACTTGAACATGGCCCTGTAGGCACCAGGTAACCCCAGAAGTTCTCTAAGTTGGAGGAGGAAGGTTACCAGAACAGAGATAGGCACCTCGGGCAGGACAATTAGAAATCTCCCTGTTCCTTGGCCAGGGCCCTCTTACTAGGAATTTTGGGAAAGGGATAAGTTTTCATGAAGAGACCAAAAGTGGTTCCAAGTTGGGAGATAGAAGGAAGAGAGAGAGAGAGTGTGTGTGTGTGTGTGTGTGTGTGTGTGTGTGTGTGTGTGTGTGTGTGTGTGTGTGTGTGTAAGGGGGTGGCAGCTTATTATGTGACTGCTGCCTGCTGGGAATTGGGCCCAAACGCCTCTCCAAGTCCCACTGTCAGAGCCTAATTGCCCATTATCTCCACGAGCAACTGCTTGGGCCCATGACCCTGCCAGGCAGCCGAGCTGGGGAGGGACCAGGGCCCTGGACACACGATAATAAAAGCATTTGGCATGGGGCGGGGGAGACAACAGTGCGGGGCTGCCAGAGAGATAAAAGGAAGCAGCTTTTAATTAAAAGCTGCCATCTCCGCAGAAGCCTTTCTCTCTCTTCCACCGGACTCAGATAAGATAGAACATCTTCTCTGCTGCTGGCTCAGGCCCTGCCTCAGGCGGCTGAGACCAGCCTGCTTGGCACGGCCTTGTGCTCTCTTTGAAGTTTCTTAATTTGATTTCAGACAATGCTGTGAGGTCCCCCCCCCCCAAAGAATCCCTCCCCAAACTTTTCTCCAGGTCTCTCTGTCGTGAAAACCCTGCTCCTAGGCCCTGATCTCAGAACAGTCTTTCTTTCCTTAAGAGACGGGATGAATGGGCTTTCCTCCTCCACTACCAAGCCTGGACTAGGAGAGGAGAGGCTCGTACCTGAGAAGAGCCAGTCCTGCCAGTGCCCCTGTCATCAGTCAAATAGGGATGACCATTCCCTGCTTCACCCACCCAACCCCGCTGTTGTGCACATGCTTCAGGACACCCAGAGGTGCTTTGTCAAGTCTGAGAGGGCGTCGATTTTAGGGCCCTCACCTTCTGGGTAGGTGGGGCCTCTAGGCTCTCCTGAGACACCCCGGGTGATGGGGAAACTTGCGCACATTCAGAGCAGCTCCCATCCGCTCTCAACACCAGCCCTGTCCCAACAGCTTCCTCTCTAAGACTGTTTCCACACTCCTTGACCCCTTCCCCTTCCTCATCACCATTATAATCTAAATTCCAATTTCATGGCACTATAAAATTGACATCATTGACCCTGAAGGCACCTGAGGATGTCGAGTGTTAAAGTGTGGAAAGTTTGAGCCTGAAAGGGGCTGTAGACTATAGAATGCTATAGCCAGGCCTCAGAACGTGGAACCTCCAAGCCCAGAGCACCCAAACTGGAAGGAGCTCTAGAACGTTGAATGTTAGAGCCTAAGGGCCTATGAAAGGGAGCTCAGAACGTAGATGCAGCTGGTTGAGAACCATTTTACAGAGAAGGAAACTGAGTTTCCTGAGGTTGTTTTCATTCCCCCCCTCCCCAGGATTTCAGGGTTTTGTCCTTTTGTTCTCTGTAGTATCTATTTTTTTCTTTCCTCACCCACTCCTAAGCCCTTCCAGGGCCTTGTGGTCCAACTGGGGAGAAGGGATGGACGCTCACCAGGGTGACGTTTATTGTTAGAACTGGGTGAGATAACTGAGGGCTGCTGCCTGGGCAGGTCAGAGGAAGCTTCAGCGAGGAGGTGAGAGGGAAGCTGGTCCCCCAAGGCTGGCTAGAGCTTCATCCTTGAAGGGTGAGCAGGGCTTAGTTTAGCTGAGAGGCTGAGGGAGGCATTGGGTGACAGTTGGAGGAGAAGCAGAAAGCCACGTGTTTTCTATAGGTAACAGTGAGCAGACCATCATTTTTCTTGCCCTTAAGAAGATAGGAAGTGGGTGAGAGGTTTTCTCTTTAGTCCACACATGGGCAGACTGAAGCCTTGATCGGCAGGGCAAGGACTCTGGTTTCCATCGGTGACCTGGTCACTGGTACCTTGGCTCAGAGCAGTTCTTCGGGATCCTGCCTCTCCCTTCCCACCAATCTAAACCTTTCCATCCCATACATAGCCTGTCAGAGCCCTGCTAGGTGACAAGAACTAATCTAAGGAGCTAATTCAGGCTGTGTTAATTAGCAACTGATTAGAGCTTAATGTACTCCCCCTCCCCGTCAACATCTTCATTTTAGCAACAATCTCTGAAATCTCCCAAATGAATGGATGTTTAATGGTGGAAAGTTTGGCACTGTGACTGAGCCTATGGGGCCTTGAGGTCATGCTCCTCAGCACAGAGCCAAACCCTGGTCTTTAGGCTGTGGCCTGAGTCTGCCTAGCGTCAAGGTGTCACTGGGCCTGCTTGACCTACTTCCACTGGTCCTTTACCTTCTTCCTTTCTGTCTTTTGCTGCCCAGCCTTTGCAGAGCTGCAGACAGACATCCATGAGCTGACCAATGACCTGGATGGAGCTGGCATCCCCTTCTTGGACTACCGTACCTATGCCATGAGGGTCCTCTTCCCAGGCATCGAGGACCACCCAGTGCTAAAGGAGATGGAGGTAGGTGCCTCTCGTTGGTGAGACAGTGGAGGGCATTTTCCTGCTCATCAGTCCTTTGGCAAATGGCATTGGACAGCTAAGCAGCCAATGCCAAGGTGTTGAGCATTATCTTCTTCAAGAGTAGAAATGAGGGGGCAGCCAGGTGGTGCAGTGGATAAAGCACTGGCCCTGGATTCAGGAGGACCTGAGTTCAAATGTGACCTCAGCCACTTGACACTTACTAGCTGTGTGACTCTGGGCAAGTCACTTAACCCTCATTGCCCTGCCCCCCCCCCCAAAAAAAAAAGAGTAGAAACAAAATTTCTAGAATAGAATAGGAGGTGAATATTAATGGGGATCCTTCTGTAAGCAAGTCTAATTATCTTGGATTTTGAGAGGGGGAAGGGAAATGCCCAAGGCAGGTTAGACAGGAGGTTTATCTGGACTTGGGAGTCCATCAGAGGGCCTTGATTAAAAATTATTAAAATTTAAAATTAAGAGGTGGTCCGCCACCTCTTAGCTGAGAAGCGGAAGGCCTGCTCCTTTGGTCAGACCTATGTAGTGACAGGGGGTCGCTGCATTGACCAAAATTCTGAAGCCTTTATCACGGTTATTGTGTCGAACATTCTCTTGATTCCGTTCTCCGAGTTTCTCTAAAACTCTTCATATTCTCTGTTTCTTCCAGAGTAATAATATTCCATTACACTCATATATACCACCGTTTGTGGGGCTATCTGCCAGCTGATGAAACTCTCACTTTCTTTCCATTTTTTTTCTATTATAAAAGTTGCTACTCTGAATATATATATCTCTATATAAACAGATATAGATATAGATATTTTTGTTATATCTCATGTTTCCACAATTCAGGGGCTTCTAGGGTCTGATGCTTCCTCCCTGCCAAATGCTACAAACTGAATACAGTGGGGCAGAAGGCTTGTGTCTAGCAGCTCACCCCATAGCCCTTGGACCTCCCCAAATATCTCTTCCTCCCCTGAAGTGCTCTCCCAGCACAGTGATAATTGCTAGGAAAGTCAGATCAGCCCAAAGAAGTGTTTCCCTGTTAGACCAGGCCTCTCAGCACTGGCTGAGCGGGCATTGCTAGGCAGGGATGTACAAGATTTGGGAACAGCTCTTTAGGTCATGAATCCAAGGTCCCATGTATGGGTGGTTGTCTTCCAGCTCACCACCTACCTAATGAGGCCTCTAGGTCCATTTTGGGACGGACCTAGCAGTGAGCTTCCCTTCATTGATCTGAAAACTTCCTTTGGGGGGGGGGCAGGGCAATGAGGGTTAAGTGACTTACGTAGGGTCACACAACTAGTAAGTGTCAAGTGTCTGAGGCCGGATTTGAACTCAAGTCCTCCTGAATCCAGGGCCAGTGCTTTATCCACTGCGCCACCTAGCTGCCCTCCCCCCACCCTCAAATGATCTGAAATCTGCCTCCCCAGAACTTCGAGTTGGGGCTAATTCTATCACACACACAATGTGGATCATTGCTCTTCTGCCCGACAACCATTCACCTCCTTGTAGGTGGCCCGCTCTGTTCCCCCAAGTTTCCTCATTAGGTTCAGACGACAGCCCTCTGAGATGTTCCTTGTTTGCTCTGACTGGGCAGTTTTGGTCCCATTTTCGCAGCTGGTTGAGAGCCAGGAGATGTCTTAGTTTTTCTTCCTATAGTATACACTTTGATATTCTCATCTGAGTATTTTCCCCCCTCCAAATCTCAATTTAAAGCCACTTCCTCCCCCTCCTTTATTCCTATTATAATTATATTATTGCCAGGATAATGATAATAGCAACTCAGTGCTTTAAGGTTTACAAATTACTTCCCATAGCAATTCTGTGACATGGGAATTGTCATGCCTCTTTCACAGATGAGGAAACAGTTTTTGTTATTTTCTCAGGGCCACAAAGCTAGGAGGCATCAGAGCCAGGATTCTTAGCCTCGCTCCCCTGGACTTTGTCAAGCCCAGAGTTCTTTTCTATGCTAGTGTACTCTTTCTGAGCTTCTTCTTAATTAGATCAGCAAGTTTTCCGTTAAACCATCCTTCTTTGTCTTTATAAGATGCACCCGTGAGGGAGATAATGTGGTTGTCATCATGAACAGCAGATGTATTCAGAGGCAGCTGGGCGGCAAATTGAACAGGGATCTGGGCTGCGGTCAGGAAGACCTGAATTCAAATCCAACCTCAGATATTTTACTAGCTGTGCCTTACCTGCAGTTTGCCTCAGTTTCCTCCACCGTGAAATGGGGATAATAATAACAGCACTTATCTTGAATGGTTGTTGTGAGGGTCGGATGAGGATGGTCCTTGTAAAGCACGTAACGCAATGGCTGACACATAGTAGGTGCTTTATAAATGCTGGCTATGATCATTTTTCATGTCCACGTGCTGGACATTCAGAGAAGGGTCGGCCCTCACTGCTGCCCCCAGAGCATGCATTGAGAAGTTAGGATATACCCCTGTATCAAGGTGAAGTAACACCCCAAAGGAGTCTGGCTCCATGCTGGGTGAGGGGTCTGCACTGAGGGAGAGCTCGGTGGTGGCCAGAGTGAGCTTCCTGGAGGAGGGAGGACGCAGTCTGGCCTCAGAGAGAGGGGAATTAGAGAGGAGGGGAGGGGTTTCTAAGTGGAAGGAAGTCAAGGAGCAGAAGCAGAAATGGTTCAGGGAAGACCCATCTGGCCTGATAGTTAGGAGACACATCCTCTGACTCAGAGGAGAGATGAGGGTGACCAGCTTAAAGAGGAAGCCAGGGGCCTGGAGTACTGGGCCAAGGCATTAAGACTTAAGTGCCACCTTCTGCTGTAACCCTGATGTCACCTCAGGGACACCGGCTCTGGGCTGGGTGCCGCACGTTCACAGGATGTCGGCTTGTTTTGATTCACATCTGTGAGTATCCCAGACAAGGACCTTGGGTCTGAGCTCAAGGCAGCTTCAGGGCGCCCAGTGTCTGTGGGAATCCCCTTCTCCCCACTTCACCCCTCCTCGAGAGCCCGAATGTTAACCTTGTCCCCGATTTCCCAGGGCCTCGGTCCCCGTTGAAGCCGGTGAGGCTGGGCAAGATCGAGGAAGTCTGCACGACTTTTCATTCTCCTCCCCGCCTCCCATCTCATCCTCCTGCTCCATTTCTTCTTTGCAATCTCTGATAAGATCACCCGTGTAGGACAGGACCAATTTCGGAGCTTATCGCCACCAGAGCTGTTTCGGTAGCGGAGGATTGAGCCCTGATAGCACCGTGACATCTGATCGGAGAGGCCCGGACAACACCGATTTGGCTCAGAATGAAAATTTGGGACAGCCTTGGCATCCGGGCCCATCCGTCACTGGTGGATAGTTTTCCCTCCCGTGGGAGGGGAGGGGGTGAGAGGGGAATAGGAGGGGCTGTCTGCAGGCTCTCTGCCCCAGCCGGCTTCACTGGGAGTCGCCATCAGAATTCAATGAGGCACTTTCGTAGTACCCTTCAAAACGGGGTGATGGCTCTGTGTCCTTCTCCCATGTCAGGGATCACGCCCTTACTGATCTTTCCATCGATGAGCCTCAGTTTCCTTTCCTGTTAAACGGGGGCAATAATACCTACACAGGGACAGTGCCAGATCCAATGGGATAATGTAAATGCAGCCCTGCTCAGACTTGATAAATGTCTGTTTTTTATTGTTTTTACAAAGCAGTATGTCATAGCCCATACAGAGCTGGCCGACACAGCTTTGGAGTTGGGATAACCTTGGTTCAAATCCTCTCTGATTCACACTGGTCACATGAAGTGGGGCAGAGCCCTTTACCTCCCAGTGTCCCAGGTAGAGGAGATGCCAACCTGCATTGGTAAAGAGAGTAGCCTCACCTGGGAGTTCTCTTTATTCATTATGTCACAAGCCTACCCCCTGTCCCCCCTAAGCCCCACTAAAATGATTGTTTTATAGTAGGGCCTCAGTAAATATCTGTTGAATGAATGAATGAGTCAGTCAGTGAACTTTAACGGGAGGCTCAGTGACCAGCATCTGAAGCAGGGCTAGGCCTGATGGAAGAGGGTTGACGGAGGCAATGCCAGACAGTCAGCAGCCGCAGTTTTTCCCACCCAGTGCAGGGGGTATTCTCAGAGGCCTGTGGGTGTAGGACACTGAATATGATGTCAGACTTTTAAAATGTCTGGGTTAGTTTTACAGATTTTTTCCCCCTGTCTTTTTTTCTGATTGGCTCTCTGGAAAGGGATAGGAGGAATGCATTGAGAGATGTGGGTGATGCAAAACCAAAAAAATTTTAATTAAAACATTTTTTTAAAAAAAGAGAAAATTAAGTTTCCCAACCTGGCGAGTTCCTAGAGATGGAATCTGGGGTGACTGCTTGCTGCCGGCCCTGAGGTCTCTTGGCCCAGGGACACGAGATGGGCTCCGAGCAGTTGGATATCCTGAAGTCTGTTCATTGTAGGACTTACAGGGTATCTAGACCAATCTATTTCTTTTACAGGGAAGGAAACCAAGGTCCACAGAGGGGAAGTGACTTAGAGATGGTTGTTTAGGTAATAAGTAGCAAAGCTAAGATTCGGACCCAGGTCTACCAACTCCTAGTCTGGGATCATTTCCATCCCTCATTGCCAACTCCCATCTGCGGAGGTCAGGATGACCTTGTGCATGAGATAGCTCGGAGTAGGAGGATTCTCTATTCGGAAGATGTTGGGAGTGCCTCCCCTGTCTTGTCTCATTGCCCTGGAGGAGCTAGGGTAGAGAAGAGTCTGACCCAGCTTTGCCCTCCCCCTGTCCCCCAGGTTCAGGCCAATGTGGAGAAGTCGCTCACCCTGTTTGGCCAACTCTTGAACAAGAAACACTTCCTGCTGACCTTCATCCGCACGCTGGAGGCTCAGCGCAGCTTCTCCATGAGGGACCGAGGTAACGTGGCATCCCTCATCATGACGGCGCTCCAGGGCGAGATGGAGTACGCCACTGGTGTCCTGAAGCAGCTCCTCTCGGACCTCATCGAGAAGAACCTGGAGAGCAAGAACCATCCCAAGCTGCTTCTGCGCAGGTGAGTCCAGCGTGCCCGTGGGCCAGAGTGGACCCCAAGACAGAGCAGGTTAGGCTGTGATGTTGTTGCAGCCAGAGAGGCCGCCTCCTTCAGCCCTCTCTGGTGTGGGGGAAGGGAGCTAAGACCCATAGAACCTAAGGAACTTGTCCAAAGTGCCTGGCAGAGGTAGTGTCTGAACCCAGGTCTCCAGACTCCAAATGCAGTGCTCTCTGCTATAGACTAGCCCGGTGGATAGAGCACTGGACCTGGAGTCAGAAGTTCAAATCCAGCTGCTGACACTTACTAGCTGTGTAACCCTGGCCAAGTCACTTAACCCTGTTTGCCTCAGTTTCCTTATCTGTAAAATGGGGGTGCTTCCTGGGGTTGTTGGGAGGATCAAATACGATAACGTTTGCAAAGTGCTTTACAAACATTAAAACACTCTTTAAATGCTGGCTATCACAATTATTATCATCCTCATTCCCTCCCCGCCAAAGGCAGAGAGATCTAGAGTTCTGGGGCATTCCTTCATGGAGTCATGGTTTCTGCTCCCTCCCTGAAAGGGTTAGCTCAGCTTCACTCATCTTTGGAACCTTTGGTCTTGGGGTTTGCACAGTCATGGGTAGATTATCCAGTCCTGCCCCGTCATTTTACAGGTGAGAAGACAGAGGCCTAAGTTAAGTGATTTGCCCAAGGCTCCACAGGTAATTTGTAGCAAAGACAGAATTCAAGCTCAGGTCCTCTGACTTCAGGTCCAACACCACTCTCTCTGGTTCTGGTTGGATGTCCTGCAGTCTGATCCTGCCCCTCGATTACTGGGAGCTCTTAGGGAAGTCTCTCTTTCTCTGTGGGTCTTAAGTATCTTAAGTATCTTCAGATGTCACGTGCCCCATTGCAGAGTCTAGGGAAGCTTCCCTGGAGTGTGCAGCATTCTAAGAAGAATGTGGCAAGTCCATCCAGCCAGGAATGGACACTGAGGCCGTGCCATCCCCTTGGAGCCCTTAACGTGCCTTGTCTCCCAGCTCTATGAAGGAAGAATCCTTCCAGATTCTGAACAGGTCATCCACTGGGCCAGAAAGAGACATTCCTGTGGCTTCCTGAGTGAGTGGCAGACCCGAGGCTGGATGAAAGGGCTACCTCCCCATCCTGGATAGTCCTACGGTTCCAGTAGCCCGGGATTCTGGCTCTGGTCAGGCCACTAAAGACATAAGATGTGTGAAAGCATGACTGCCTTCTCTGCCTCAGACTTCTGGCTAGGGACGTGCCCTTGCCGTGGACCCAGAGGTCCCCGAGGTCTCTTCCTGCTCCAAGATTGGACGGCCCTGTGGTTCTCTAATTCTAGCAGTCTGTGATTTACTCTGTCCCCAATATAATAACCTGTTAGGGAGCTGTCAGCAGCGAATCCATCCAAACCCTTCTTCCGCCTATTTATATTTTCAGCCTGGTCAGTCTAATGAGTTCCTTAACCCTCTGCCGGGTGACATGGGTCTGCTCTCTCTGTCCTCATGCCATCTCTCATCACGTTTCGTGCCTGGGGCACAGGGAAGGTGGCTGCGGTGGGATGAGACTTGGGAATTTGGTGAACTGGCTATGTCATGAAAGGACATGGGTTTGAGTGTGGGTTGTGCCATACTTGTGCTGTATGAATCTCCACAAGGTGGGTCACCTCTTATGCATCGGTAAAGAGTAGGGAATAAGGCAAAATGCAGTATGTCTCACAGGGTGGTTGTGAAATTTCACATCGTTTACAGAATTT
This sequence comes from Dromiciops gliroides, assembly GCF_019393635.1. Lineage (NCBI taxonomy): Eukaryota > Metazoa > Chordata > Mammalia > Microbiotheria > Microbiotheriidae > Dromiciops > Dromiciops gliroides. The sequence goes on along the minus strand of NC_057861.1, from coordinate 702,300,243 downwards.
GGTCTTTGGCTTTCTTTGAGATCTGAAGAGTCCCTTCCTAAGCTGACAATTAGTGAGGTCACCTAGTATATAGGTCTTAGTGGGGCCAGCCTGGGTAAACAGATCCACAGTTCTGGAGTACCCGTGGGCAGAGGCAGGGACAAGTCACTGAATAACCTTGGGACTCACTGAAATGAAGTTCTTTGACTCTAACTAAGGTCAAGAACAAAGATCATGGAGAGACCACTTGAGTGGCTTCTCTCTGAAGGCTTCCTGGAGGAGGGAGCCTTGAAAAATGAGCCAGGATTTGGAGCAGGGGAGAGGCTGGGCATTCTGGGCAGCAGGATTGGCCTGAATAGAGTCACGGAGGCAAGAAAACTCCAGGCCTGCTCATTCGGAGATAATGATCATTCATTTATTCGTTCAGCAAGCCCTGATTAAGACACCATAATAATAGCTGACATTTATTATGAATAAGATTTGCAAAACACTCAACTTCCATTATACTGCTTGTGCTTCAGAGTAGCCCTGTGAGGGAAGGGCTACAGGTGCTTTCATCTTCGCTTTACAGGCGAGGAAACTGAGGCTCAGCAAGGTCATTAATAGGAATGATAAGAATAGCTACCATTTGTATAGTACTTCAAAGGTTGACTAAAAACTTTAGTTATTGCCTCATTTTGATCCTTACAATACTCCTGGGAGGTACGTGCCATTGTTATCCACATTTTACAAATGAGGAAACCGAGGCAGAAAAGGTTACATGACTTGCCTAGGGTCATACAGCCAGGAAGAATCAGAGGCAGGATTTGAACTGGGGTCTTCTTAACTACAAGTCTAAATCACTCTATCACCTAGCTACCTTATAGAATAATAGCTCACATCATATGGTGCTTTTTAAGGTTTGCAAAGCACTTGGTGACTTTCGTCTCATTGACCCTGGTAGCAAGCTGAGGGAGTGGGCTCTATCATCATGCCCATTTTATACAGCAGGAAACTGAGGCGCGGAGACATGAAATGGCTTGACTGGCCTCTCAGCTAGTCTTCCTGACTCAAGTCTAACCGTGGTGGCTTCAGAGGCTGATTGTTGGGGCTCCTGCAGGAAGAGATAAAGCTGGTCTCCTGGGTTAGGGCTGTTATTCAGAAGGGCACTGAATGCAGGGCCTAGATGTTTCTCCATACTCTTCCTGTACATTGTAGTTATAGGAGAGCGGGATGCAGTGAGTCCAGGCTTCTCCAAGCCCTGGCTCCAGTGGCCTCCTCCTCTGCCTCCTCCTGTCCCTGCTAGCAGGTTTCTTACAGCTGGGCCCTACAGATAACTGAGGCCCCCAGCTAATGAGTCTCTGCCAGGGTAAGAGCTGGCCATGATTGGCAAGCCAACAGGGCTATCTTTAGAGCTTTGTCATGGCAACCCCAGGGAGGTTGGCCTCCTCTGGCTCTTCCCTTCTCCCTCCCTCTTTTCCTTTCCGCTCCCCTGCTTTCCAAGCCTTGACCTTTAAATCAGGAGGAAGAGGGGAGAGGTCAGGGAGTGTGGGGGCAGGGAACAGCCTAGCTAGATCACAGGTGGACACTCCCCCCCTTTAGGGGTTGGGGTTTTTCCCTGTGCCCATCAATTTTCTGTCTCTTTCTTCTAGGACAGAGTCAGTAGCAGAGAAAATGCTAACAAACTGGTTCACATTCCTACTGTACAAGTTTCTCAAGGTAAGTTCCCAAAAGCTGCATTCTTCTGGTAGTCTGGGAGAGAGGTTGGAGGGAGATGGGGGGCAGGGGTGGCTCACAGGGGCCCCAACACCATGACTGGTACTGAGAGAGGCAGGCCAGCCTGCCCCATGTGTGAATTCACCCCTCTTCTTTTCAAAAATCTTTTCCATTCAGGAATACACTCTCTTATTTTTATGTGACTGTGACATCTGAATGATTCCCTTCCCTGCCACCCCTGTCTCTTCCCCCAGTAGAACCTCCTCTTAAAACTGATAATGCCTGTGTCTGGTAATGTAGGCCCCATTCTGCACCTGTGGCCTATCACCTCTCTGCCAAGAGGCAGGAAACATGCTTCAGCTCGCCCTCTTACTCATCCCAGCCTCGATCTGAGGCTTTTCAATGTTGTTTCCCCCTAAAATTTTATGGTGATCGGGTAAATTATTCTCCTGGTTCTGCTTACTTTGTATGAGTCACTCAGTGAATCAGCAAGGGCCCACCATGTGCTAAAAGCAAGTCTTCCTGGCTTTCTCTGAATTCTTCACATTTGTCATTTTTCATGGTACAAAAATGTGAATCCTCTCTATCCCTGTGCCCTAATTTACCTCCACTTTCTTTGTCCCAGATGGGTTTGGTCCATTCCCCAGCTTGTGGCATGTGGAGAGTGGGAATGGGTGGATCTGGGTTTGAATCCTGGGCCTGCTGTTGACCACCTGTGAGACTTCCGGCAATCATCCCCATCTCTGACATGAAGGAATCGGATATTCTCTTTATGGAATCCCAAGGTGGCGGAGCCTAGAGGGACCTTAGAGATTATTTAGTGCCATGTCTGTGTGGTACAGATCTGAAAACTGAGACCCAGAGAAGGGCAGTGCCCCGCTTGAGATCACACAGCTGGATGGGAAGACCAGCAGATCTGGCATCAGTTGAGAAATCCTGGTTCATACCCTGCCACTGCTGCTCGTTACCTGTCTGAACCTCTCTGATCCTTCATTTCCTCATTTATAAAATGAGCTGGACCTCTCTGGCCATTTCCAGCCATGAGCCTAGGATGGAGGGTCTCAGGAGGGAGGGGAACCTGCATTGGAGCTGAGTCTGGCTCAGCTCATTCAGCAAAAGTCTGTTTAAGTGGCCCCTGAGCCGAGGCTCTCCGTGCGATGCTGGGGTACAGAGACCAGACCACAGCAATCGTCTCTGCTCTCAAGAATTTGTGTTCTGCTGTGACAATACCGTGTATCCACAGATAAATAAAATAAAAGATCAGTCACCAAACAGTGATAAAGCACCTAGTGTAAGGCAGCCTTGGAATAGTCAGGGAGACAAGTACATAGATAAGTGGTGGTCATTCAGTCCTTTCCGTCACATCTGACTCTCAGTGACCCCATTTGGGGTTTTTACGGCAAAGATACTAGAGTGGTTTGTCATTTCCATCTCCAGCTCATTTTCCAGATGAGGAAACTGAGGCAAACAGGGTTAAATGACTTGCCCAGGGTCACACAGCTAGGAAGTATCTGGGACTAGATTTGAACTCAGGAAAATGGGTCTTCCTGACTCCAGGTCTGCCACTCTATCTACCGCACCACCTAGCAGATGTACAGAGAGATTAAATATAAGAATAAATATTGGCTGCTACTCAGGGTCTTCCCTGATCCTTGTGTCCACCCCTAACCCCAGTAGTGAAATTCAAAGGGACAGAACACTAATAACAGCTGAGAGAGACAGCGAGCGAGCGCGAGCGCAAGCACACAAGAGTGAGCATATATGAGCACAAGTGTAGAATGTGCTATCTGAACTTTATATTGTGGATTTGGGCCCCTTCTGCTGTTGGAGCTCCAGGCTCTCCAGTCTGTAATCCCTCTAACTTTACCCTTGCCCTCCCAGTAACCCTTGAGAGGGGGGCGGAAAGGGGGAAGGGAGTTAAGGCAGCCAGCCTACAGTGAGAAAAGCCAATTCCCAGGGCTTCCATTCATCATGAAGACAAAGTAGGTTTGAACTGCTTCCAAGAAGGAAGGTGGGCAAGCCCGGAACCGGCAGGTCCCAAGTGAGAGCCAGGGAGAAGTGATTTATCAGGCCTCTTAGAAGTACTTGGCCCCACGCCCCAGGCCTGGAGGGGACACGCATGCCGTCTCATCTGGAGATGTCTCCTTGGGGCAGTGGGCCCTTGGCTTAGCCTGGAGATGAAGACGCAGCTAGTCTCCTACTCCTCGTTGTTGAGGGCATTCCCTAAGACCCTCACAGCTGGGCATTGGTCAGCAGTATGGTGGACAGGGACCAAAGGCAGGAGGTCACAGGATATAGAGTTGGAAGGGACCTTTGAAATCATTTAGTCCTGCCCCCTCCTTATTTTACATAGGAAGAAACTGAGGCATAAGGAAGTTATGTGACCTGCCCAGAGTCACACAGCCAGTAAATGTCTGAGATTGGATTTGAACTCAGGTCTTCCTGACTATCAGCTGCCTCTGATCGGAGCTTTTCATTAAGTGAATCATGTCACCCGAAGCAACAACATCCATTATTTCTCTGATTTTTCTCCTTAGCTAGAGACAGAGAGAACCACCTGGAACAAGACTCCCCACATTTAGGTGTGAGATAAGCGTTACCTGTTGCTATCACAGCTTGGTTTGAGCCCCAGCTCGTCCGTGCCTAGGCGAAGCGAAATCCCCTGGGTCCTTCCTTGGGCATGCTCATCGCCTCTTTCTCCTGCTACAGAGCGGCCTTGGGTGTTAAAAGCCCTTCCCAACCTGCTTACCGAGAGAAAAGAGAAAGTGCTAAGTTGCTTTCTCACTCCTCCCAATTAGATCAGCTCCTCAGTACCTTCTCCCTTGCCAGAGAATCTGCACGCATGCACGTGCTGTTATTCTCGCAGCCCCTGGAAGGAGAAGAGGCATTAGAGAAGGAACTGGATTAATTCATTGGAAGTGGACCCTGGAAGAGAGGGGGAAACTCTCTGTGTGTCTCCAGCCCCTGAAGCCTTGCCTGCCAATCAGTCAAGCATCTTTTATTTTTTTAGGCTCTGAACTCTGCTAAGGGCTGAGAACCAGCAGAAAGAAAGACAACCCTTGCCTTCAGGGAGCTTACAGTCTAATGGGGGAAGACAACCCATAAATGAGAGCTGAAAAGGGGGTGGTATCTAGTGAGGGGTCGCGGTAGCCAGAGCCCTATGGGGATGAGTCAGCCTGGAGAGAGATGAAGATGGGACTGGCCTGGGCCTTCTCCAGAAATTAGAGGTTCTGAGGGGAACTGGCCAATCAGGAGGAGAAGCCAGTAGGGTGGGGGATACTTCCCGTGTGAGGAGTAGCCCAGGGACAGAGGGAGCTAGTTTCTCTAGCACAGTCAATGACTCAACAATCCATTCCAGACAAGGATGAAGATACAAAGTACCTCCTTAATAGCTGCTTGTTGAGTAAGTGATGGATGGGTTGAATTCGGTAAATGTGTAATAAGCTTCTGCTGGACACGGGACACTGACTCTGGTATCCAGGGAGATTAAAAAAAAAAATTAAATAAAACATGGACAATGATGGAGCTCAGAGTTTTAAGGAGAGAGGGAAGATCATGGGAACTTTGGGATTATCTCAGTCATTTTATAAATGTAGAAACCAAGTCCAAGAAAGGGAAAATGACTGGTCCCAAATCATACAGTTGTTTAGTAGAAGGGCCAGGGTCTTCTGCATGGTCTGGTGGAAGGAATGGAGGACCTGGAGTCAAGAAGTCATTTACGTTTTCTGAATTTCAGTCTCCTCATCTGTGAAATGCATATGAGAATATCTGCTCCCTTCTAGGATTCTTGTGAGGACCAAATGAGAGAACATATAAAGTACTTTGTAAGCCTTAAAGTACAGTCTAAAACATGAGCTATTATCATGACTACCTCTCTGGGACACTGGTAGCTCTAGGAACAGGAGACTTGGGTACATTTAATGAGGTGAGAAACTTCCTGGGGGTTTCTGGAATGTCACTTGGTTGGTCTCTTAGGGAGAGACCAGAGAGAGGGGAGGATGTTGAAAGGTCAAAGATTGGAATCCATAGGGCACATACCAAGAGGTATGTGTTCTCTCATTCTCTGCCTGGGGGCCTGACAGGCCAGGCCACAGTTTCTATAATTCACAGCTGTGGCTTTCCCCTTTGACCTCTGCTCTGAGGTCATAGTGCATTAGCCCATCCTCTGCTGTCCATCAAACACCTACTGTGTTACCAAACCTGTGCTAAGGGGGAGATAAGAGAAACTCACTGTGTGGTCTTGGGCCAGTCACGTCCCTGCTGTAGCCCTCAGATTCCCCATCTCCAAGATAAGGGAACCTCACTAGACAAGAAATTTTTATCTTTTTGTGGGTCCTAGTACCCTCGGGCAGTGTCTGGTGGGGTCTGTGGCCCCCTTCTCACAGTGTTCTTTTTAAATGCATAAAGCAAAGTACAGGGGAAATCAATTCTATTGAAATACAGTCACCAGAGTTTAAAAAAAAAAATTCCTAGGCCCCAGGTAAGAGCCCCTGGCCTGGATCTCTAAGATGACTTCTAGATCTGACACTGCATCCTAAGGTCCCTCCAGCTTGAGTAGTCTGCGTTTTGTGACTCTTAAGACAGAATCCCAGACCTTGCCACATGTTGAGAAAGAGATAGGCACCCACACCACATGCAGTGATTAGTGAACAAAAGGTGCCGGTAGCTAATTATGTGGCATTTTAGAGCGCAGACTTTAAGATCTGGTTGAAGTCAGAGAGAGGCATGTGCCCGGTACTCTGCTAGGCACTGGGGACACAATCATAAAGCAGGAAACAAGCATTCCCCACTTTCAAAGATTAGACTACATTTGGGGAGCTTGAATGCACAAGTGCTTTAGAAAACATTTTATTAATGTCTTTTGTGGTTTCATCACAATCATTTCAACTCTCAGTGCCCCCACTCCAACTCCAGAGTGAAGCTTCTCTTGTCACCCCCCCCCAAAAAGAACCCCAACAAACAAATCAAAACAAAAAACCAACCCCAAAATCCAATACTATAACTGCATCTAACAATGTATGCAGTATTCTGCCCTAGCAGGCCCCCACCTTTCTTCCAAGGCCAAAGGTATATTTCATAACCTCTTCTCCCGAACCTTTGTTTGACTTGTCAGCTTCTCAGAGTTAATGAGAAGAAACAGATTTTGGCTCCGTGTAAAGAAAAGCTGCCTGACGGTGCTATCCAGAAGTGGAATATGCTCCCCGAGAGGCCTCACGGTCTGGCAGGGCAGCATCAGGCAAGATGAGGATAACTGGGGTAGAAGGAGGAAATGGAGTTCTTTGCCCAATGTGTGATTTCTTCCTGGCTGAGTTAGGCCTAGAACCCTGCACACTGTTGAGCAGTGTGGGTAGGTCTACCCTGACCCTACCCTGAGCCTCCTGTTAAACCTTCCCCCAGGTACTGACGAGTGAAAGCATAGGAGTTACGTGACCAAAAGACTAAACCCTGCTGATAATGGCCCCCCAAAGCAATTATTAAGTGACCTCTGTATGCAGGCACCATCCTAGGTGCTGATCTTCTGTCTGAGCCAGTCTGTGCCAGTCAAGAGTTTCCCTCCTAACCAGGGAGATGGCATGCATGTGTACAGATGTATTACTAACATACTGAATAGGGAAGGTTCTGACAGCTGGGGAAATCGAGGCAGAGATGAGGAAGTGCATCCTGGGCTTGAAGGACAGCCAAGAATAAGGGTCAGGGGCAGGAGGCAGAGGGTGAGGGACAGTGAGAAGTCCACTTTGGCTGGACCACAGCCCATGAAGAAAAATAATGTGTCATTAGGCTGGAAAGGTAAGATGGGGCAAGTTTGTGAGGAGTTTGTAGCTGATCCTTGAGGTATTAGGGAGCCACTGAGGTTTATTGAGGGTAGGGGTCGGGGTAACCTGCTGAGACTTGTTAATTCACTTTGGTGGCTCTGTGGAGGATGAGTTGAATGATGGAGAAACAAGGCACAGAGGGAAGGAACTATGCTGGTGACTACTTGAGCACTGGTAAGGGGATGCAAGACTTGGCAGCTGGTTGGATGTGGGGGATGTGAGGATGATGCTGAAGCTATGGTGTGGGTGCCTGCAAGGAGGGCGGTGCCCTGGACAGAAACAGGGAAGTTTGGAAGGGAGGAGGGTTTGGAGGGGAATCGGGAGTTCTGCTTTGGAGCCGGTGAGTGGGAGGTGCCCAGTCAGGTGGTGCAGGCTGCGGGCTCAGGAGAGACTCGGGTCAGGCGTTAGTGGACAGTGAGATAACCCTACAGTGGAAGCCGCAGGGTCTCAGACAGAAGGGACCTCAGAGGTCATCTGCTCCAACACCCTCATTTTACAATGAGAAAATGGCGGCCAGGACAGTTACATGACTTCCTTAAGGTCTTTTAAGTAGTTAACACCAGAGGCAGGGATTGGAAGCCGGGTCACCTGGGTAGGAATGGCCTCTGCCGTCTGCACCAGGGGGCTGTCCAGCCTCTGTTAGAAGGCTTGAAATGACGGGGAGCTCACTACATCCAGAGGAGGTCTCTTCCACTCTGGGAAAGCCCCGATCATTAGGAGGAGGCGCCTCTTACATCTTCCTCTGGACTCCCTCCTGCTGCTCTCCGTCCTGTCCTCTGGCACCGAGGGAATTGAGGTCCTTTTCCTTATCCCAGCCCTTCAAATACTGGAAAGCAGTGGTCATTCTCCCTGCCCTTCCACAGCCTCTCTTCTCCCAAGGGGTTTTCAGCACTCATCCTTAGGGCCTGTGACCTATCCTTGTGCAGTGCGGCTTCCTGGTCCTCTCCTTCTGGGCGTGTGATTGTCTGTGTCCTTCCTAACACAGGCCGCCCAGACCTAACACCCAAGGGAGACTCAACAGGGGCTAACAACCCCACATCCTGCAAAGGATGCCTTTTTACCACATGTGTAAAGCTGTGCTGGGTATTTAGGGTGGCTGGCTGACTCCTATTGAGTTGGCAGCCCACTGAAACCCCCAGTTCTTTTCCATGTGATTAACCATGCTTCCCCCATTTCTGCACATTTATCTCTATTAAATGTCATCTTATTGCATCCATCCCTTTCTTTTCTCTGTTGACATATTTTTGGATACCAGTTCTGTCATCCACTATTAATGTGTTCTCTCTCTCTCTCTCTCTCTCTCTCTCTCTCTCTCTCTCTCTCTCTCTCTCTCTCTCTCTCTCTCTCCCTCCCTCCCTCCCTCCCTCTCCCTCCTTCCCTCCCTCTCTCCCCCTCTGCCTCTGTCTCTCTCTCTCCCTTTCCCCAGAGCTTTTTGTCATATTTACATTTCCTAAACGTGCTAGCTATCCTTTCATCCTAAGTCATTGATAAAAATGTTTACTAGATCCAGAGCCAAGGGTACATAGCCTACATTTTAAAAAATACTCCATTTATTTTTACCTTTTCTTCTTTGTCCACTCTCATTTAAAAAAACGAAACAAAACAAAACAAATCACTCTCTCCTCTCCTGCTGGGAAGTCAGTCCTTCTAGTAAAGATTAGAAAAGAAAGAGGAGAAAGAGCCATTCGGCAAAAGCAACATGTCACCCTTGTCTGGCAAAATGTACCAGATTCCAGGTCCTTAGTCTAGTCCCTCTACTTGGGGAAGGAAGGGAGGGAGCACACATTTCTGAGTCTTGTAATGTAGCTCTGTGTGTGTCACTGTGTAATACAATTTATGGCATGTGAGTTATATTTCTATAGAAAATTATAGGTTAATGACATTTATATGTGGGCATATTTAAATAATTGGGTTATGATAGTTAACAATATGATAAATAATATTTTGATGGAATTAATAATATAATCATTGATATCTAATATAAATGTTTAAATCTTTTTGTGTGTGAGGCAATTGAGGTTAAGTGACTTGCCCAGGGTCACACAGCTAGTAAGTGTTAAGTGTCTGAGGCCAGATTTGAACTCAGATCCTCCTGAATCCAGGGCCGGTGCTCTACCCACTGCGCCACCTAGCTGCCTGATGCAGCTGGATCTTGATCTCATTTTCCAATTCTTTAATCCCAGGCTCTTTCTACCACTTTCTGTTCTCTCTCAGCTAAATTAATTTTCTCACAGCTGTTGCCCAAGCATCACCCCCCCCCCATCCCTAAAGACCAGACTAGGGGGCCTGTATTGAGCTCTTGAAGGTACTGGAGGAGATGGCCTCACTGGGCCCATCACGGGCCGTGAGTGCCTTTTGCTGGGTGACTCAGGGCTGCTCATGAGTCCTGGAAGGATGGTTATCTTCTCAGGTATTCCCCCCTCCTCTCTGCCGCAGGCAGGTCTGAGCCCCTTGGAGCTGACCCAAAATGTCTGCTTCCTCGGGTCCTTAGTAGATGCCTCAGCTGGTGCCCAGCTGTGATTGTGGGCCTTGTTCTGGGCCTGAGAGTTGCCCAGGGATGGCCGCTTCCCTGCATCATTTCACTGCTCCCATGGGAGGCTTTTCTAATTTGGAAATGTCCTCAGAATATGCCTTATACACACAGGCACCCAATTCCGCTTTCCCCGAAGCCTTCTTTGTATGCCCCGCTTCCTCCATCATCCCGCCAGGAGGCACTTCTTAGCATCCCTCATCTCCAACAGCGTAAGGGACATGTATCTCAGCTTTGGGGGTATCTCTGTAGGAAGCTGAAGCATCCGGTGGGTTGGCATTGGCCTTGGTGGAAGTTCAGAGATCGCTGAATTCTGTTAGGTCAGCAAGTTGTTTTATGGCAGGCATAGATGGGAGGAGAATGCATAGACTGTTCTAAGAGACTTAGAACATTGAGGGACCTTAGAACATAGAATACTAGAACTCAAAGCATGGCATGTCAAGGTTGGCAGCAATCCTAGGATATATACTGTTGGAACTGGGCAGGAAATTACAACATAGAATGTCAGAACCGAAAGGAACCTTAGAACATAGGAATCTAGAGAATGTAGCCTATATTATATGTTATATAGAGAGACCTTAGAATATAGGAAGATTATATTAGAATATCAGAACAGAGGGACTTGAGGATATAGATTGTCAGAGCCAGAAAAGATCTTATATCATAGAATGTCAGAACTGGAAAAGACTTTAGAATATGGGATGTCAGGGGCCTTAGAACATGGGATGTCAGAGATGGAAGGGGCCTTAAAATATAGAATGTTAGAGATGAAGGAGACTTTAAAACAGAATATCAGAGCAGTAAGAAACTGTAAAGATAATTTTAGTATTCAGAGTTGTTCACCTTGTGTCTAGGAGCTGGGTTTTTTTTTTAATTTTTGGTAACTATTTCATGGTAACTGGTTTCCTTTGTAATCCCATATATTTTATTTTATGCATTTAAAAATATTCTTCTGAGAAGGGGTCCATAGGCTTCATCAGACCCTGAGAGAGGGTCCAGGACACATGAAAGCTCGAGAGTCCCCCCTTCTTGTCCGTCATCTTCACCGTGTCAATGAGGGAATTGAGGTCTGGACGGGGGAGTAGCTTGTCCAAGGTGACACAGCTATTCAGCATCCGAGCTAGGAGAAAACCCAGGGCCTTGATTCTCAGGGTGAGAATCATCGCCACAGAAGAAATAAGCGTTGCTTCAGGTAGGGTAGAGCATGGAGCACAAAGCAACTTGGATGGGGAGAAATAATAATATTTATATTACACTTTATGTTTTTTAACTAAGAATTTTTATGTTTTGCCTCCTGTTGTCCCTTACAACAATTTTCTGAGGTAAACAAGGTAGATATTCTTTCCACTTTGGAAACTGAGGCTCAGTGAAATAACACAGACCTGGGACCTTCAGAGGGACTTACTCCGAGTTCAAGTATTAAATTTAGCTTCTTCATTTTACAGACAAGGGTCCAAGAGATCCGACTTATAGTCACAGAGTCTAAGCTCCCCATAGTTAGGATGGACTCTTGGGTTGTTAAGACCAGTTGGGACAATCAGCCTCAAATCTCCATTTAAATAGGTCTCACCCCTCCCACTTCCAGTGGGCCTGCCTGGGATGGCAGGGGGCAGTATCCCTCCTTCCCTTCCCTGCTAAGCTTTGACCAGGGGATGGCCTCAAGTGCCCAAGTCTTGCAGGATGTGGCTCCTCTCTGCCCCAAGATCAATGGGAGCAGGAAGGCAGAGGGGGTTAGGGACATGAAAGGTGGAGGCAGATGTTTGATTGCACAAGATGAAGACCTACAAGGCTGTTTACCTTTGCGGTCATTATTTTTGCTTTTGCGTCTTCCAGGAAGAGAGATGGTCATTAACAAATAGCCCCCAGACTCCAAAGCAGGGCTTCTTTCTTGCTCTCCCTTTCTCCCGCGCCCTTTTTCCCCCTCTCCTGAAGCTGACTTAATGAAGCCGAGTTTGCAAATGAAACATAATTTCAAAGACAGGCGTGTTGTCGGAAGGTCTCGGGATGATATATGCATGCTCCTGCTCGTTAGCAGCTGTCTCTTTAATTACCGCAGATGCTAACGAGATGCTAACAGCATATGGTGACAGGGGGAGCGCTGCACTTTGGTCCAAAGGACAATTTATTTGTAAGGTGGCCGGGGAGGAGGGAAGGGACCATTGGAACTTCTCTGCCGCCTTCCCACTGAAGAACCTCCCTCGCCCCCTTTGCTGCCCACCTTCCATCCCTGAGTGGGGACGTAGAGAAGTCCTCTTGTGAGATGCCACCTTAGCTGGACCTCCGAGTGGCAGATGGGCAGTGGTCACTTCTCCTGGTGAGAGCAGGCCTCATGGCCATTGCTTGGAAATGTAGGGTCATAACTCTCTGGTGCTGGAAAGGACCCCAGAATTCACCAGGCTTTAGTGGAGCCTAAGGAAGGGTAAGCAGTGTGTCTGAGGCCTAATACCTGCCAGAGCCAGGAGTCCAACTTGGGCCCCGTAGGACGCCCAAACAGTTGCCCTTCCTTCCACATCATCCCATCACTTAAGCAATTGACAGGTGTTTGTTGAACATGACTTTTAACTGTCTCAGGCTGATTCTTCCTTCAAAGTCCACTCAGTTCCCACTTCCTCCAATGATTCCTATACCACTGATTCCTTATACTCATTACCATGTAGCCCAGGCCTCTCCCACACAATAGAAAGGAATGTAAAGATAAATAAATATTTATAGAAATGTACTCATAGAAACAAATACATTTATAGAAAAATAGATTTATGTAAGTAAATATTTATATAAATACACTCTCAGAGATGGGATTTGAATCCAGGTCTTCTTGGACTCCAAGTCTAGTGTTTTGTACACAACACCAGGCAACAGCCTCTGAATTGAATTGGTTCGAATGCTCTTTGGAAGCAGGGGCTGTCTTGTATATTGGAGACATCCAGTATATCCGAGCTGTCAGTGATGTTGGCTATTTTATATGCCCTGTCCTGGGCACTGTGGCAGTACATAGACAGTCGAGAAACCCAGGCCCTGCCTTCAAGGAACTTACCATCTAATAACAAGATGAACAACTAAAACTGTAACCCATTATACTTTTTTATTCTTAAAAATGTTATATATGACTTTTTAATATCATCCATTTCTTTTTTAATAGTATTTTATTTTTCCAATTACATGTAAAGATATTTTTTACAAAATTTTGAGTTCTGAATTTTCACCCTCCCTTCTTCATCTCCCCACTTCCTAAGGCAGTAAATAACTTGATATGGGTTATATAAACACATTACATTTTACAGAGCATTTTTTAAAAATTATTTTTAGTGAGGCAATTGGGGTTAAGTGACTTGCCCAGGGTCACACAGCTAGTAAGTGTTAAGTGTCTGAGGTCGGATTTGAACTCAGGTACTCCTGACTCCAGGGCCGGTGCTCTATCCACTGCGCTACCTAGCTGCCCCTAGAGCATTTTATATATGTGATTTCATTGGATGAAGAGCAGTATGGCTAATTGATAGTAACCTGGATGGTGAGTCAGGAATACCTGGGTACAAATCCTTCCACAGCCTTTCAGTACCTTAGGTGACATTCTCTCTAAAACTACAAGTTAGAGATGTGTTGGAGTTCCTTTCATGGATCAAATCTAGGTTCAGACTCTCTTCCCGCCTCCCTCCAATAGTCTCATTTGATGCTCACGGCAAGCTCTGTGACACAGAGAGGGAATCCAGGAGGGGAGATGGAACAACATTGACTTTATGAGATAATATAGAACTGGGTGCATAATTATGCCATGAAGATAATAAGTTCTGGAGGATGCTGGAGGAAGCAGAAATCATTGAAGGCTTCACAGAGAAGGTGGGAGTTGGGCTGGACCTTGAAGGAGGGACAGAATTTGGAGAGGTAGAGGCTGGGCTACAAGGTGTGGACAGGGGCAAGAGGATTATAGAAGTCCAGGCAATGAGAGCAGATAGGAACTGTATCTATTCAGCCCTGTGCCGAGGGCTAGCTGGGATACAAAAGGAGATGACACTGTCCTCCCAGCAGTGTTGAGCAAGCAGAGCTGATGTCCCTCAGTCAGCCAAATCATCAACAAGGTTTTGTTTAGCACCCGTATCCCAGGCACTCGAGATTGGCAAAAATAAAGCAGTACCTGCCCTCAAAAGGCTTACACTGTGCCAGCAGAAACAACATGTACTTGTAGAAATAGAGAATCTTGGCAAAGGAGAATCCCAAGCTGGTTCAGGAAGGCTTCATGTAGGAGGTGATGTTTGAGCTAAGCTTTGGAGGATGCTACGGATTCAGAGGAGTGGAGGTGAGGGGGGTACACCCTAGGCGTGGGGCACAGCCTGCGCAGTGGGGTACTGGTGGGAAATGGTCAGCCCTACTTTTGAAACATCTAGAGAACATTCGATTTAGAAAACCAGTATGTGAGTTAGTGATAAACACATGGTTCAGATGGATAAGTGCTGTAGGAATTCAGAGATTGGGGGAGGTCAGTGGAAGATGGGTCAATCTGGGTGGGCTTCCTGGTGGAGGTGAGGCTCTCAAGATTGCTCACTGTGACTGTTCTAAAGGTGCGCTTCCCCTCGGTTTGGGAAGGCTGCCCAGTTCTTGAATTGCTCCCTCCAGGAGGGTTGTACAAGGCTCTTTCTGGAAACCCCTCCTTGACCAGGGTTCCTTTCTGTGTTGTCCTCCAACCTCAGGAGTGTGCGGGGGAACCTCTCTTTATGCTGTACTGCGCCATCAAGCAGCAAATGGAGAAAGGTCCGATTGATGCCATCACGGGGGAGGCCCGATACTCCCTGAGCGAAGACAAACTCATCCGCCAGCAGATCGACTACAAGATGCTGGTGAGTTGGCGTCAGCCTTATCTGTCCCACTGGGCCCTTTGGGCCTAAAGTGACCATCACCCTTGTTCTTGAGGGGCTCCCCATCGGCCCTGAAAGCTTGTGGGTAGGAGGGTAGGGAGGAGAAAGAGGGCTTAGGGGAATGTGTGGCACTGACCTCGCTGTGCAGGGTCCCCCATGGGCTCTTGGGTCATGCCCAGCATGGAACGTGGCCCTTGACAGTGACCGTCCATGTTGGGGTTCCCTTCTGTACCTCTCTGTGGTTCCATTTTGCACACCTGAGCCCTTTTCTTCGTCTGGGATTTCCAGGTCTCTCTTACCCCCTCAGAGTTTCCAAAGTCTGGCCAAGAGCTTGATATCTGTTCAGCAGGAGTTCATAGAGAAAATGCCACGGATCCCACCCTGGTGGCAGAGATTGGGGGTCAGGAGGCAGAGGAATTATAGGGGAGGAAGAAGCGGTGCATCAGGGGACTAGCCAATGAGGACGACTAGGGGTTTAGAGGCCGTCCATCCTTCTCATTGGTATTTTCTCCCTTCATGTCCTTTAAAGTCCATTTGCTGGGTGGTG
Organism: Dromiciops gliroides; assembly: GCF_019393635.1. NCBI lineage: Eukaryota > Metazoa > Chordata > Mammalia > Microbiotheria > Microbiotheriidae > Dromiciops > Dromiciops gliroides. The sequence goes on along the minus strand of NC_057861.1, from coordinate 702,284,832 downwards.
GACTGGCTCTGAAGTGACTTGACCCTTTTTATCTGGTGGGCGAGGAGCTCTTCCTGCTGTCCTGGGCCGGGAGTGAGGGATGGTACACAGGGAGAGCAGGGACTCACAGCTGCTGTTGATGAGAAAAGAATGACCCCTCCTTTGCCGGGGGCCCTCAGGAGAGCGCCCTCCCTTCCCTCAATGCCTTGCCTCTTTCTCCATTCTCAACCCCGATCCAGACGCTGAACTGTGTGAATCCAGAGAATGAGAACGCTCCAGAGATCCCTGTCAAGGTGCTGAACTGCGACACCATCACACAAGTGAAGGAGAAGCTGTTAGATGCTGTTTACAAGGGTGTGCCGTACTCCCAGAGGCCCAAGGCGGGGGACATGGACCTGGGTGAGCCAAAGACCCGACGTGGTCTGGGTTAGGTAGAGACTCCACACTCTGGGATACCTGATGGCTGCGTGTTTCTCCGGGGGACCCAGGGGCCTGCTAGGCAGGGATTCAGAGAGCAGTGCCTTGTGGATTCTGGGGCTCTGTAGACCCAGAGTCTGGTGTGGGACTGTCAGGCAATGCCCAGGAGGATGTCTTGGTGTCAGAACCATCCAAGTGTTCGCAGTTCATTGGCAGATGGTTAACTGATTACCCACCATGCTAGGTGCTGGGCAGAGTACACATGAAGGACAAAACATACCCCTGTCCTCTTCATTGGGAAAATAATGCTAGAATCAAGTGCTGAGTTGTATGGGATAGATCAAAATTACTTTAATACAGGGGCAACTAGGTGGTGCAGTGGATAGAGCACTGGCCTTGGATTCAGGAGGACCTGAGTTCAAATCCAGCCTCAAACACTTGGCACTTAACTAGTTGCGTGACCCTGGGCAAGTCACTTAACGCTCAGTGCCCTGCCAAAAAAAAAAAATGTAACAAAATTACTTTAATAATCGTGAGGAGGGAAAGATTGGAGGAGGCTGGAGGGTTCAAGGGAGGCTTCAGCCACAAGATGGGACCTGAGCTGAGTCTTGGATGATAAGCAAGATTTAATTTGAAGAAAGGGCAGCCAGGTTGCCCAGCATGACTGGAGATGTGGAGGCATGACTAATGTTAGTCAAGCCCTGAATTCTCGACCCTGAGGAGACAAGGGGAGGTGCAGACGTAGCCCCTGTGAGGCTGTAAAGCAGTTGTTTTCCATATTTAGAAGCAGCTCAGGGAGCCTTTAAAGAGCTCGCAGCCTGGCTGGTGAAGCAAAATATACACATATGAGATGGTTAACTAATGATGAGTTGTGGTGGGGAAGACCATCCAGGTTAGGGAATAAAGGCACTGGGGGTTGTAGGACAATGAGAAGCATGAATTCACAGGACAGTGAGAAACCTGGCCTGGCTGGAGGACAGGATACCTATGGGGAAACAATGAGAGGATGGCCGAATTAGAGTGGCTTTGGTGCCAGGCTAAACCATTTTGCCTTGATACCATAGGTCATGGGGAACCATAGCAGGTACTTGAGTAGAGGAGGGATATGAAAATGCCTGGGAGGCTCCTGAGGGAACTTGGAGGTGGTGGTTTTTTGAGCCCACCCTCTCCATAAGAAGCCAGGTCTTAGAATCATAGATTCATGGCTTTAGGGGATGTCAGAGGCCATCCAGCACAGCCCCCCTTATTTTACAGATGAGGACTAGAGGGGCCAAAGGACTTATCCCAGGTCCCTTGAATAGTCAATAATATACATAGGCATTTTAAGTCATTTAAGACTCCCACACCAGCATTCTTTTCGCTTTTTTCTTTCCCACCAAAATAACCACATGGCACTTGAGGGTGCTTCATCACCTGTGCTCTGCATGGGCCTCAGAGACGGCCATAGCTTGATGAGCCTGAGCCCAGCCTCTCCTAGGTATCCCTTAAACCACAGGACACCTCTGAATCCCTGAATTTATTGGGGTGCTTTCTGGGTTGAGTATGCCCAAGACGATTCTCTGCATTATGGCCCTGGGAGCTTTTATTTTGGAGGGGAAGGGATCGTGTTGCCAGTCCTCCTCTGCCCGTCTACGTGGTGTCATGAACCTCCTCTAGCTGCCAGTCCCTGGCCTTGGTTCCCTCTCCTGCCCTATCTCAGGAGGCCCCTGATCTGGGACCCTGGGCCCACCCTCACCCTCCCTGACTTTTGCTTATTGGCTCACTGACTCTCCTGGCTATCAACCTTGTCCTTGTTTTCCTTCCATTGCATAGAGTGGCGCCAAGGCCGAATGGCTAGAATCATCCTGCAGGACGAGGACGTAACCACCAAGATAGACAATGACTGGAAGAGACTCAATACTCTGGCCCATTATCAGGTAAGGCTTCTAACATGGCCTTTAACATCCTTGGCATCAGGGGGCAGCTAGGTGGCGCGGTTGATAAAGCACTGGCCCTGGATCCAGGAGGACCTAAGTTCAAATCCTGCCTCAGACACTTGACACATACTAGCTGTATGACCCTGGGCAAGTCACTTAACCCTCATTCTTCTCCCCCCCCCCCCCAAAAAAAATCCTTGGCATCTCTGCAAAGAAAATCAGAGCAGGAAGGAAACTTAGAACATAAAATACTGGATAAGAGCTGAATGGGACTTTAGAACATAGAATGTCATAGCTAGAAGGGACCTTAGGACACAGAATGTCAGAGTTAAAAAGGACTTGAGAACATAGAATTTTAGGGCTAGAAAAGAAGCCATAGCTGTCACTTAATCCAGGACCCCTGTTTCACTGAAGAGGAAATTAAAACTCATTTCCATTCAGCCTGTGAGTTCTTTTTCTGCGTTATTTCCCAATATTCACCCCCTTCTTAAGATTCCCACATCCCCTGTGCTGGTCAAGTCCTCATTCCCTATTACAGTAACACCCTCACCTACCTCTCTGCCTTGGATCTCTTCCCCTGCTAATCTTGCCTTTTTGTGCCTCCAGAGTAATTTTTTCTATATTCCCCTCCCTCCCCTGCTCAAGCAAGACCTTGGCTCCCCATTTCTTAAGTTGAATCCAGACTCCACAACCCGGTTTTCAGGCAAGGCTTTCTATAACTTGTCTCCGACCTCTCCAACATTGTCTCTCTTCACTCCCAGTCAATCTGGGCCCCTTGACATTCCCCAAATTTGTCCCACCCATTTTGGAATCTGTATATTTGCTCTGCATGACCCCTGCTCCTGGAATGCAGTCTCCCATCTTCCATCTGTTGCAAATTTGTCTCATCTTTCAACTCCTGGCTCAGCTGCCACCTCTTCCATCATGCCTTCTGATCCCCAAAGCTTTTTCTGAGTCCCAGGATGCTTCATTTGCACTTTTCCTATGACACATTTTTTTTTCTTTATCATAATTACTTTTGTACTTGTCTTAATTTCTCCATTGGGTTATAAAGTCCTTGAGGCAGATTGAGGTTGGGGTGGGGCAGGAAAAGGGGCTTATGCAACTCCCTGTTCACCTAGTGCTTTACATACAATGCACAGCGCATTGGACTTGGAATCAGGAAGATCTGAGTTCAAATCCTGCCTCAGATGTTTACTAGCTGTGTGACCCTGGACAAGTATCTCACCTTCTCTGGGATTCATTTTCTACTCATGTAGAAAATGAAATTATTGGGAGGATTAGATGAGAAAACATGTAAAACTCTTCAAACTATGATTAAAACACATCATCATTATAATAATAATAATAATAATAATTATTATTATTATTATTACTACTAATACTATGACCATTACCATTACTGTATTGACTTGAATAGTTTGTGAAGGGGCCTTTCTAAGGTCTCACAGCAGAGCTAGGCCTCAGACAGGTCTCCTGACTTCCATTCTAGTTTATCAGGTTCCTCATCTGCAAAATGGGGATAATAATGGCTTCCCAGCTCCCTTCCCAGGGTTTTTTTATTCATTCATTAAAATTTCATTGAGATAGAATGATTCAAGACAGTTCTGAAGGACCCATGATGAAAAATGCTCTCCACCTCCAGAGAGAGAGCTGATGAACGCCGAGTGCAGATTGAAGCAGACTTTAAAAAAATTTTTTTTTCTGCAGGTTTTTTTTGGGGGGTGACGTGGCTAATATGGAAATAGATTTTGCATGATTTCACATGTATAATTGAGCTTATATTGCTTACCTTCTCAGTGGCTGAGGGAAGTGTTATAGGAGGGAGAGAATTTGGAACTCAACATTTTTTAAAGAAAATAAATAAATAAAGCCTTAGAAAACAAGAAGACAACATTTCCTTGAGAGCCCAGAGTGCGCAGAGCATTGGGAGGTGGGGGTGGGAAGGGGAGTCAGCCCAGTGATGTTCAGGTGCCTGAGTCCCTGTCCTCCGGGAAGCCACATTAGGCATGTGGATGGGCCACAACAGTAGGAATTAAAATGGTACAAACCCCATAGCAGAAGCTGCTACAGAAGCTGCTGTGGGAGCTCAGAGGAGGGAGATCAGGCATCCACCGGGGGAGCGGGCCCCTGGGAAGGCTCCGTGAAGAAGGTGCCACTCAAGTTGGCCCTTGAAGACTGTGTACGATTTCAAAAGACAGAGATGGGGGCAGGGGAGGGCATCCCAGGCAGAGGGAACGGCCCTTGAGGCCCTTGAAAGGATCCTCTGAAGATCTGAGATGTCGTGAGGATCCATGGGGGAAGAGATAAACGCTGCAAAGCACAGAGCATCCACAAGATAGTCACTGTGCTGTTGCCGCACGCAGGAGTATGGGGAGGGGGCGGTGGTGAGCAGTGCATCCTAACCACCTGGCGAGCTGCCCAGTCATCAAGCTCCCTGATAGGTGCTCTCACTGGCCCCAGCAGTGCCCTCACCCTTTGCCTTTCTGACCGCAGGTGACTGATGGCTCCTCGGTGGCCCTGGTTCCCAAGCAGAACTCTGCCTATAATATCTCCAACTCTTCCACCTTCACGAAGTCTCTCAGCAGATATGGTGAGTAAATGGGTGGTCCCGCACAGAGGACAGAGTGCTGGAATGGGGAACATCTGAATTCTAAGCCAGCCTCAGACATTTACCAGCTGTGTGACCCTGGGCAAGTCACTTGACTTTCATGTGCCTCAGTTTCCTCAACTGTAAAATTGGGATAATAATAGCACCTCCCTCCCAGGGGTGCTGTGAGGATCAAATGAGATGGTCTTTGTAAAGCACTTTGTGACAAGGAAATGCCATCATCATCATTATGCTGCTTACCACAAACATCCTACAGGCGAGGAATACTTATAGATTTGAGAAGCACTGAGATGATGGTATGGGCTGGCATGTACTGAAAGGGTGTTGGACAGTTGGTCGGCCTTCGTGTTTCTCTGGTATCAATGAATGAGTAAAGGAATCCAGAACAGGTCCCTAATAGGTTGGGAATTAGTGGAAGGACACAGGCAAGACTCTCACAGGATCAAAAAGGCTGGATGGGTAGTGATCTTCACTAGTGGAGGGACAATCCAGACTGTTTAGATCGTGGGTCCCTCAAAGTGTGGATGAAAAAGCTGTTATCTGCTTGTGAGGCCCAACCTTTACTAGATTGCTCTTGTAGAGGCTAACTGTGGCCTTCTGCAAACCCTCCCATAGTGCTTAGGGCCAGGTGATTCTCCACCAGAGGGACCACTGGTGTCACCAGCTCAGTACATTAAGCATGCGGGGGGTGGGGGGGTATAGGAGGTGGGGCCCATAGGCTTGGCTGGGATGGGTCATGATTCGCTGTGCCACCCTCCCTACCAGAGAGCATGCTCAGGACCGCCAGCAGTCCGGACAGCCTGCGCTCGCGCACCCCGATGATCACGCCTGACCTCGAGAGCGGCACCAAGCTGTGGCACCTGGTTAAGAACCATGACCACCTTGACCAGCGGGAGGGGGACCGTGGCAGCAAGATGGTCTCTGAGATCTACTTGACCCGGCTGCTGGCCACAAAGGTATCCCCTGGGGACTTCTCTGAGACTTCGGGTGGGGCCATTTCCCAAATGACAGTTTGACTGGGCGTGGAGAGCTCTGGCTTTGGGGCCAGAACACCTGGGTTAGAATTCTGGTTATGATTCCCCTTATGGTGTGAAATCGGGCCTCAGTTTCACCATCTGTCCAGTGAAGGGGTTGACCTAGGTGACCTTGCCTTTCAGTTCCAAATCCTGTGATTCCAGGTTGAACATGAATTGAACACCTCACTTGGTACATTATACAGTGAAAATCACACAAAGGTGTAAGACATACACCCTCAAGGAACATAGAATCTTGAGTTGGAAGAGAGTGGTGTCAGTCACCCCGTGTAGCCCAATTCAGAAATTCCTGCTGTTGCATTTGTGAAAAGTCACCATTTCACCTCTTCTTGAATACTTTCATTGATGGGGAGCTCACTGCTTATTAAAGCAACCCATTGTATGGGTCTTTTCTAGAAGGATCTTCCAAATATCCAGCAGAAACTGGATCTCCCTTCTGGAAGGTACAGAGAAGATTCCTCCTTCCTCTTCCTTATGAAAGCTTCTCATTGCATTGTAGCCCTGAACTTTGACCCTTTCATTTTACAGATGAGGATATAATAGTACATTAAGTGACTTTCCCAAGATCTCACAAGTAGTAAATCAAAGCTAGAATTTGGACCCAAGGCTTTTGACTCAGAAGCCAACACTTCACAGTATATAATACTGCTTCTTAATGTCCACATTTTTCAAGTTAGTGCTCAGTCCCACCCATTGCATTCCAGTCTCCCTCCTTCCCTTCTTCCTTCCTTCCTCCCTCCTTCCTTCCTTCCTTCCTTCCTTCCTTCCTTCCTTCCTTCCTTCCTTCCTTCCTTCCTTCCTTCCTTCCTTCCTTCCTTCCTTCCTTCCTTCCTTCCTTCCTTCTTCCCTCCCTCTCTCCCTCCCTTCCTTCCTTCTTCCCTCCCTCTCTCCCTTCCTGCCTCTCTCCCTTTCCTTCCTTCCTTCCTTCCTTCCTTCCTTCCTTCCTTCCTTCCTTCCTTCCTTCCTTCCTTCCTTCCTTCCTTCCTTCCTTCCTTCCTTCCTTCCTTCCTTCCTTCCTTCCTTCCTTCCTTCCTTCCTTCCTTCCTTCCTTCCTTCCTTCCTTCCTTCCTTCCTTCTTCTCTCCCTCCCTCCCTTCCTGCCTCCCTCTCTCCTTCCTGATTCAGATTGGGGGAGAAGGAGGCCAGGTGAAACAGCATGAACTCTGGTCCCCTCCTGTTCTCCAAGCTCTAATCTCTCACTTTCAACAATCTGCACATATCTTACAAGCCTGGGAGGCTCAGAACAAAGAAGACCAACTCATTGCTTACTCTTGTCCTTCAGCATACCAATACTTAGTCTTTAGGATTATCACATTTAGGGCTGGAAGAGGACCTTAGAAATCCCCTGATCAAACCCACTCCTTTTTCAGAGGAGGAAACTGATGCCCAGAGGTAGATGAAATGATTCATTTGCCTTCTTCAGGCCTCAGTGTCCTTATCTGTAAAGTAGGGATTATAATGCCTGCCCTGTCTCCCTTACCAGGGTCATCCCGAAGTTCTTTAAGCAATGTAGGTAAAAGCCCTTCAAAAAACATGAAAGCACTTTGGAAAAGATTGCAGGGATTGTTATTAATTCCTTAGAACTTCTCTGCTTTGCTCTGATAGTTGTTGACTAGGAAAATATATGTAAATCCATTTGTAAACCTCCCAGTCCTATAAAATGAACTCAGCCATCCTTGTCCCTAGGTAATAGTCAGTGATGATTGGGTCAGATCTTCATGTAGCAAGTTCACACCTCCAGATACTTGGGGGACAAATGAGGTGGTGGGCAGAACTATAGGATTTTGGTTCACAGATTTCAATCTTGTTTTTCTTCCAGTAGAAAGCCACATTATTCTCTGTGTTTTGCCTGGCCTTGACTGCTGGATGTTGAGCACATCTCTGTAGATGACAAACCCTCTGCTTTCCTCCCCTAGGTAGTGGTCAGGGAAGCTATAGTCTATAAAGCGTGGGGACCAGGATCTTGTCTTTCATCACTCTGGAAGGCTGTGCTCTTGAGCCATTATCAATGATGCCTCCCCTGGTTGGAGGGATTTACATGCTCCACTTCACTCTCTTGCCAAGTTTCCTTTGTCAGTCAAGGGGTCAAGCGCATAACCTGATTAGGGCTTAGTCTGAGTCTAAGATTAGAAGTTATGTTGTATCTACAGTTAGGCCTCCATCTGTGGGTGAATGGAGGTAGGACTGTCTGTGGCCTAACTGTGGTTAGGGCTCTTCATGCAGCTAAGATTAGGCTTCAGTCTATGGCCGTTGAATAAAGATAGAGCCAAGGCAAACTCATGACCTTGGCCTTAGTGGGACCATGCTGTCTGCAGTAGGCGAATAGTTCTTACTTAACTGAGCTTCCTTTTTCCTTTGCCCACCTCCAGGGGACCTTACAGAAGTTTGTAGATGACCTGTTTGAGACAATCTTCAGCACAGCTCACAGGGGCAGTGCTCTCCCCCTTGCAATCAAATACATGTTTGACTTTCTGGATGAGCAAGCTGACAAACACCAGATCCATGACTATGATGTTCGGCATACCTGGAAAAGCAACTGGTAAGTGGAGGATTGTCTGTTTAATGTGGGCAGGGCCGAGAGAGAGGGAAGTGTTCCAGGCCAGGGAAGACAACTGAACAGACTAAGCCTTTTTTAGTGAGAACCTAACACACAGACGTTTGATTGTATTATAGTAGGAGGGAATTGAGTTAAACACTGAGAAGAACTTCCATTACTACAGAGAAAACATCATAGAGTGCAGAGAGCCTTGGGCCTAGAGTCAATTTAAGCTATGACTTTGGCATTCAGGATTTTTGAAAACCACCCTCTCAGCCTCAGTTTCCTCACCTGTCAACACAGACCTCAGAATACTTTCACCGTCTGTCTCATAGAGCTGCTGTAAGGATCTCATATGAAAATCTATGCAAGGCTTTCGGTGGCTGTAAAGTACTATATAAATGTCAGCTGTTATTACTATTCCAGAATTTAGAATTGAAATGGAGTACTGAAGGAGGCATTTAGAACCCCATTCCCCAGTGATTATTAAAGAGTAGGGCATGGGTGTCCATAACGATGGGCTAGTTGGAGGACTCTTCCCCGTTGAAGATGCTGTAGTGTCTGTCCATGGTCCTGATCTTTTTATAGACCTGCGTCAGGTCCTGTCTCCTTTGCTGCCAGAGATTCCTCTTGCATGCTATGGGAGGGGACCCAGTCTGATCCCTAACCATTTCATAGGAGGTGGAGAGGATGTTTCTGGTCATGGCAGTCAAGCCCAGGAAACTTCCCATGATGTGATTTTGTCACTCACATGTTCCCAGTGTTGTATTCAGTGTCCTGAATTCCCCTCAATCTACATTCATTCATTCATTCACTGACATTTGTGAGCACCTGTTTGGTGTCCGTCTTTGTTGACAGTTTTAACTAATAGCTGGCATTTATACAGAGCTTTGAGGTTTGCCCAGTGCTGTACAAATATTCTCTCATTTGATCCTCAAAGCAACCCTGGGAGGTTGGTGCTATATTAATATCCCCATTTTACAGATGAGGAAACTGAGGCAGACAGCCCAGGCTTGCACAGCCAGAAAGTGTCAGAAGCAGGCAAGGAGCCCCGAGTCTTCCTGACTCTGGCTCCAGCCCTGTCCCCTACCAAGCTACCTCAGTATCCTGTGAGCTGTGTGAAATGACGCCATGGTTCCTGCCCTCTCTGTGTTATTTTTGTCTTTCTGCCTCTCTGCCTCTCACACCTCTGAGTGTCCCTTGATCTACATTCATTCATCTGCAGACATTTATAGGGTGCCCATTCTGTGCCCACTGGCACCTATGATTGCCCTGTGAGCTCTGGGGTAAGATTCTGGGGTAGTTCCAGAATTCTGTGTCACATTTTTCCATCTGGCCCTCCAAATACCTCTTGATCTGCTCATTCATTCATTCAGTCAGTCAGTCATCCATAGACATTTATTAAGCACCTAGTCCTTATTCATCCTTATGTTTATGAGAGCAGCAGCAGTGAACAAGCCATGATCGATGCCACCAGAATGTTTGTAGTCGTGTAAGAGATGACACAGGCAGACAAGTAACTGGGCCATAAGAGGGGATGATTGCAGTGAGGGTTCAGTTCAGTTGTACATGGGGGGACGCTTTTTAAGCAGAAACTGCAGCATAAGGAATGGTGGTTCTGGAAAATGGGGATGATAAGAGCACCCCGCAGATTTGTTGTGAGAATCAAATGAGATAATATTTGTAACGTGCTTAGCACAGTGCTGGCACATAGTAGGTGCTATCCACATGTTTATTCCCGCCCTCCATCCCTCACTTTCCTGTAAAATGAAGGGATTGGACTAGATGAGCTCAATATATAAAGTGGTTGGCAGGCTTGGAAAGCATTCACTGTGGAGATTGAAATGGCCTTTATCCCAGGCACTGTGCTAAGTGCTGGATACAAAGAAAGGTAAAAGTCCCTGCCTTTGAGGGTCTCACAGTCCAGTGGAGGTCAGCAAGAGGGTGGGCAAAGGTCGTCCCGCAATCCCTGAGGCCTTGCTCTGGCTCTCTGAATCTCCCTGCTCCCAATCCTCATAAGAAGTTACCCCACAGGCAGGGAAGGGAGAGGGTTAGGATTAGGGGAGGGGGTTTGGCCAAGATCAACCCCTTGGCTGAGCCCCAAAGGCAGACTCGTCGAAGGCCCTGGTGCAGTCAGTTCTACCTCTGCTGTTCTGTACCCCCTCCCATGTTTCACCCCGAGGAGTGAGATCTACATTTTTGAGGTTTAATGGGGAAAGTCTAACCGTGCATTCACTGCATGTGCGTCGGCTTTTCCAGCTCCTTCATGCTTCCGCTATTGCTTCTCTGACAGCCTCCTCCCTCCCCTCCCATCTCCTCCTCCTTGGTCAAGGACCTGTCCCCATGCCTCGCATTTATAACGAGACAGCCAAATAGGCCTCAGACAGCCTCGCAACCAGCATCAGGGAGCAGGGCAGGGAGGGGGCATCTCTAAATGGAGACACAAGTGTCCAGAACAGTCGCAACTGATTCATCACTCACCCTTATGTCCTGAAGTCAGGGGAGGTGGTGGGAAGGGATTGAGGGGAATCAAATGAGCCCCGTTCAGCAGGGCCCCAAGACACAGTCTCTCTGCATACTAATGCCACCTTCCCACTAATTCTCAACCAGCCTGCACAGTCCATTTCTGAAGGCAATTTCTCTCATTGATGGAGCGGTGAAGAGTGTGTGTGTGTGTGTGCGCGCGCACGTGTGCACACGTGTGTGTGTGTATACATGTATGTGACTGTCAGTATGCCTTGAACCTCTTTATTTTATCATGGTGTGTATATGGCTTTTAGGTTCACGGGTCTTGGTTAGGAGCCCCTTGGGTAAGATCCTAGATTTAGAACTGAAAGGGACCTTAAAGATCATCAGATTCAACCTTTTCATTTGATAGATGAGGGGAGCAGCTAGGTGGTGCAGTGAATAAAGCACTGGTCCTGGATTCAGGAGTACCTGAGTTCAAATACAGCCTCAGACACTTGACACTTACTAGCTGTGTGACCCTGGGCAAGTCACTTAACCCCCATGGCCCTGCAAAAAAAAAAAATTAAAAAAAATAACGCTAGCACTCATTTGATAGATGAGGAAACTGAGGCAAGTACAGGGAAGTGATTCGCTCAAGGTCATACAGGTAGTAGGTGGAAGAAGGTCTGGATTTGAACTCAGGCCCCATGAGATCCAACTCAGGGCTCCTCTTCCTCTATCACACTATGTGTTCATGTCCATGTTGCTTTGTTTGAATATAATTTTTTTATTTTTATTTTTTGTAAGGCAGTTGGGGTTAAGTGACTTGCCTAGGGTCATATAGCTAGTAATTGTTAAGTGTCTGAGGCTGGATTTAAACTCAGGTCCTCCTGAATCCAGGGCCGGTGCTCTATCCACTGCGCCACCTAGCTGCCCCTGTTTGAATATATTTTATTTTAATTTTTGCCTATAATTTCACTGGGATTGAGAAACTTCTTCCACCAATGCACATCTGCAGCTTTGTTAGGACTTAGGGTTACCTGGGTGTCCAGAAGTTAAGTGACTCACCCAGGATCACCTGGCCAGTGGGTGTCTCAGGTGGGCCTTGGGATCATAGGTCATCCACCAGTCCCCTCTTTTAATGAAGAAGAAACTTAAGCATGGGCATCTGCCCAGGGTCACACAGGTAGCAAGTGGCAGAGCCAGAGTCTGAATATTATAACACCTGACTCTTCCCCTGCCCTAAATTAGGCTCTAGCCACTGCACTATGCTGTCTCCTGAGCCCAGCTCATCTTGCCTCTGATGCTAACTCTTCATCCTCTAGCCCATGCTCCCTTTCAACATGTTTTGCCACCCCGGTTCAGTGAATTTCCATAATTCCTCTACCAAATAGATTCACGATTCCCTTTTTGCAAATGAGGAAACTGAAGCACTGGGAATATGGGAGACAAGAGTCTAGCTCCCTTCCAACAGATCTTGTCCAAAGTAAATGAAGCAAGGGGAAGCTAGGTGGTGCAGTGGATAGAGCATTGGCCCTGGATTCAGGAGGACCTGAGTTCAAATCTGGCCTCAGACACATGACACTTATTAGCTGTGTGACCGTGGGCAAGTCACTTAACCCTCATTGCCCTACAAAAAAGTAAATGAAGCAACTTCTTTGCAGAGACTAGGAGTGTAGAACCTTGCATAAATGGTCTAACATGATTTATAGTTTGGGTTTTTTTCAGAACTACTTTTTTATCTTTAATAAGTCTGTTGCAAGGGATAACTTCCTGTGTTGGGGAGTGGGGAAAGGAAAGTTATGTAAAAGCAATAATTATCAATTTATCTGTGTGACCCTGGGCAAGTCACTTAACCCCCATTGCCCCGCAAAAACAAAAAACAAAAAACAAAAAAAAATAATAATTATCAATTTATAAGAACTTCAAAAAAATATGAAATCCTTTCCCTCTCCATTCTTCCTTCTCCCTTAGTGTCAGTTTCTCCTTCATCCTTTCTAAGAGTTATTTCTAGACTGAGAATAGGAACTAACATGGTTTTGGGAATGGGTCTGAGGGCCCAGGATGGGGGGTCACTAAATAAGAACAGGAGGCAAGAAGCAAAGGAAGTATGGATGGCCCATTTGACAACAGGGTCTTAGACTTGGGGAATGGTTAGGGCACCTGGTGTGGGGCCCCTAGAGCCTACATTGACCATAATCAAAATGGCAGACCTTCAAGGGACCTTAGAGAGATCATGTGGTCATTTCAGATGAGGCCCAGAGAAGGAAGATGAGCTGCCCAAGGTCATACTGGGATCAAACCTAGGGCTCTGATTCTCCCACCACACCAATGATGCTGACTCCTCGGTCAAGCATTATTAACTTCAGTTTACACATAAGGAAGCTGAGGCTCAGGTCACACAGGAATCGAACCTGGGCCTCTTTAAAAAGCAGAACTATTGGGCAGCTAGGTAGTGCAGTGGATAAAGAACTGGCTCTGGATTCAGGAGGACCTGAGTTCAAATCCGACCTCAGACTCTTGACATTAGCTGTGTGACCCTAGGCAAGTCACTTAACCCTCATCGCCCTCCAAAAAAAAAAGCAGAACCACTCCTGATTGGCATTGATGTGGCACCTGAAGCTTTACAAATCACATTACAGACTTTATCATGCCATTTACTCTTCATCACAGGCCTGTGAGGGGGGCAGCTAGGTGGTGCAGTGGATAAAGCAATGGCCCTGAATTCAGGAGTAACTAAGTTCAAATCTGGCCTCAGACACTTGACACTTACTAGCTGTGTGACCCTTGGCAAGTCATTTAACCCCCATTGCCCCACAAAAACAAAAACAAACAAACAAACATCACAGGCCTGTGAGATATGTAGGTAGCATCTTATTCATGTGAGGGAACTGAGGATTGGAGGGGCCAATGGACAGCTTTGTTGTGACATGGCCACCAAGTGTCAGGTGGGATTTGAATCCAAGTCTAATGCTCTTTCCACTATAATACCATGTGGACGTCATTTCATGGACTAGTGTTCTCCCTGTTTCTCTGTCTCTCCCCTTCTTTCTGGCTCTATTACTTTTCCTTCCTTCCTTCCTTTTCTTTTTTTCCCTACTGTCTCTTTTTTTGTCTCTGTGTATCTTTCTCTGTGTGACTCTCTGTCTCTGTCTCTTCTTTCTCCCCCACCCCTCCCTCCCATTTCCTCTCTCACTCCTCTTTCTCTTTCTCCCTGCCTCCTCTAGTTAATCCACAGTTTCTCCCCAAGGACCAAGGAGTCAGCCAAGAGGCCCTGTGGGATTTTGGAGAGATACGGGCAGTCCTTGGCTCATAGTAATTTCATTTACAGCGATTCACACTCACACCTCTCTACCCATGTTATTAAGAACACCCTTGTTATTACTTCACACACTTTAGACAGTCAGGGTACCAACAGCATCACTTAGTCAGTTGGCTTCCTCATATGCGATGGCTAAAAATACCCAGTTCTTCAGGCTTCAGGACTAAGGAGGCCTCCCCTTCCCTTCCTAGCCTCTCTCCCAGGGGTCTCCTTGGCCCCTTGGTCTCAAGCACAAAGCCTCTCCTGGGATCTCTTAAACATAGTCCTAGGTGATCAGTCAGTCTTTCATTGCAGGGCTTAGTCACTTTTTTTTTTTTTAGTGAGGCAGTTGGGGTTAAGTGACTTGCCCAGGGTCACATAGCTAGTAAGTGTTAAGGTCTGAGGCCGGATTTGAACTCAGGTACTCCTGACTCCAGGGCCAGTGCTCCATCCACTGCACCACCTAGCTGCCCCAGGGCTTAGTCACATTAATTTATGGATTGGTACCTTGCACTTGTGTAATAGGTCGCCAGATTTAGAGCTTAGAGGTTAGGTAGTCCACCTCCATTTTGCAGATCGGGAAACTGAGGTCCAGAGAGGTTGTCCAAAATTACATGGGTAGATAGTAGTTGGAATTTGAACTGAGGCCCTCAGAAGTTCTGTTTCCAATATTGTTCACTATCTTGTAGTTGATTAACAAGGAGGTTTGTTCATTTCCTTCCTTCCTTCCTTCCTTCCTTCCTTCCTTCCTTCCTTCCTTCCTTCCTTCCTTCCTTCCTTCCTTCCTTCCTTCCTTCCTTCCTTCCTTCCTTCCTTCCTTCCTTCCTTCCTTCCTTCCTTCCTTCCTTCCTTCTTTCTTTCTTTCTTTCTTTCTTTCTTTTATAATAGATCCTGGGCCCCAGCAACAAGAAGAGACTTGATTTTGCAGTGTAGAAGAATGAGCATTGAATGAGCAGGCATGAATAATGATAAAAATTCACATTTCTAAAAAGCTTGAGGGTTTACAAAGTGCTTTTCTTGAAACAACCTTGTAGGTTAAGTAGTTTGAGCATTTAAACTACAGATGAAGAAACTGAGGCTCGGGGGCAGCTAGATGGCGCAGTGGTAAAGCACTGGCCCTGGATTCAGGAGTACCTGAGTTCAAATCTGGCCTCAGACACTTGACACTTACTAGCTGTGTGACCCTGGGCAAGTCACTTAACCCTCATTGCCCTGCAAAAAGAAAAAAGAAACTGAGGCTCTTCACAGCTAACTATCAGGCTTGCCCATAGGTCAAACAGCTAATAAGCGTCTGAGGCAAATGACAAAACCTGTGTCTCCTAACTCCAGGTCCAGTGCACCTCCAAAGATACTACTGCTTTCAGGATGAGTCCTTGGGTGACCTTGAACTAGTCCCTTCCCCTCTCTGGTCCTCAGCTTCCTTACCTATAAAATGAGAGGCTACATGCTTTCTATGATCCCTCCCATGAACCTGTAGTATGGATTTACAGGTGCTATAAGCCAAGAAACCTGATAGACCTCCTACCCAGAGTCAGAAGCCATCTCTCAGAGTGTGGGTGGACCTGAACCTGCAGGTAGCGAGAGTTCCAGGAGAGCTGACTGGAGTTGGAGAGGGACAGGGAACCGGGCACCTTCTGACAGGTGGATTCACAGGACTCTCACCTGGCCAGAAAGAGTCTTCTTTTTGCTGCCTTTAGAAAGTGACACAATGAGGCTATAAGAGCAAATCAAATGCTTTTTAACAAAATGGTCCAGGAAAATGAAATATCACTCTGTCCTTGTCCAAAATTGTGTCTAATTCTGCATTTTAAGTACCTCATGCGAGTGGCGTGGTTCATCTTCAGTCCTCTGGACTTAACGGTTTGTCATAGATCAGAGTTTTAGTCTTTCAAAGTTTGAGCATTCTGTTCTTGTGTCCCCTTCAGGACTCTCACCATTCTGTCCTATTGCCCCTTTTAGCCATAACATCTTGTGTCCCAACGTCCTTTCATCTCTGTCATCAATCTGTCCTGTTGTCACCCAGCTCTGACGTTCTGTCTTGAAGTCTCTAACATCCTATGTTCTAATGTCTCTGTTGTTCTGTAATGCTAATGTCCCATCGTCCATTTTGGCTCTATCACCATTCTGTCCTGTTGTCCCTTTTAGCTCTAAACATTCTGTGTCCTGTCGTCCCTTCCATCTCCAACATTCCATCCTAACAGGCTGTCTCTTTCAGCCCTACCAATCTGTATTACGGTTGTCCATTCCGCCGCTGATGTTCTAGGTATTCGTTTCATTTTAGCGCCTGGGTCCAGTGGAGAAGCCACGCTTGTGGCCTCCTTTCTTGGGCCACCCCACTGACGTGTCTCCCTTTTTTCTTCCCCTGTTCCTGCTGCTGTGGTGCTCGGCCCTCCTCAGCCTACCTCTGCGCTTTTGGGTGAATGTGATCAAGAACCCACAGTTCGTGTTCGACATTCACAAGAACAGCATCACGGATGCCTGCCTGTCTGTGGTGGCCCAGACATTTATGGACTCCTGTTCCACCTCTGAGCACAAGCTGGGCAAGGACTCGCCCTCCAACAAGCTGCTGTATGCCAAGGACATCCCCAACTACAAGAGCTGGGTGGAGAGGTGAGCCTCGCTTGCTCTTGTCTGGGAGGGATCCTGGGGTTCAGTGAGCTTGCCACCTCAGGGAGGTAACGGAGCCCCCTTGGGCGGACCTGCTCAGCCCCCAATCTCCCATTCTTGGTGGCATGTTAGTGGAGGGTGGATGGATGCATAGGTTGGAGGGGTTTCAGGGCCCCAGGGAACTGTGTGTGTGTTTGTACTGCGGTATGTGTAAACTTATGGGTGCCACCATGTTGTGAGTATGTATGTGAGTAGGCCTGGCCTCGTGTGTTTGTTTGTGTTACATCGTGTGTAGACAAATATTTTCCTTGGGGTTGTTTCCGTATCTGATGCCTGTGTGCTAGCGTGTGTGTGTGTGTGTGTGTGTGTGTGTGTGTGTGTGTGTGTGTGTGTGTGTATCTGGGGTGTTCCTATTAAGGGTGGGTTTACCTGAATGTGAGGGAAGAATGTTAGAGTGAAAAGTCTAAATATTTGGGTTTGGATGGCGTTTGGAATTCTTACTAACCGATGTGTTGATATACAAATCACCTCCTCTCCGAGCCTCAGTTTCCCTGTCTGTACAGGGGAGTTCTCACACTAGAAACCTACAGAGGCATTGTGAGTAAAGCTCTTGGGATGCCCTGGGGTGTGATGTGTGTACAAGCCGGGTGGGTGTTTCATTGTAGAGGTGTGCTGTGTGGATGTCTGGGCAGATGCTTCTGTGTGTTGGGGAGGGAAGGGGAATGGTGAAGGTCAAAGAAGCTGCAGATTTCACCGAGGCCTGCCTCGCCTACCACTCGGCCGGTCCCCCGGGCGCCCTGTGCCAGCCCCCATTTCCACTTTCACTCCAGGAGGCTGACTTAGGTTTCTCCTGCTTCTCTAGGGTAGTCCGGCTTAATCCAGAAGGTGAGTTAGGGAAGTTGGCGTCTGTGGTCAGGAATCTGCCCTAGGAGGAGGGCTAGAGGGCGGTGGCTCAGTGGATCAGACTGACCTGTGTCAAGGGTTATGCCTTGTCAAAATGTGTCAGCATAGAATATAACCTGGAACAATGAGGCATAGCCCCTTTAAGAGGCAGATTTGCCTTGACTCCCAGGTATGGATAAAAATGAGCCGTGTTCTTTTCCTTGGTCCTGGGTTCCTTTCAAAAACCTCTAAGTAGCTTAATCCATGACTTAAAGGTCTCAAGCACCTGCTCACTCCACCTCTGATCATTCTAAGACTGGGAGAGATTCCACCGTCCCTAATGCTGGCCCCAGAGCTCTGCCTGCGGCCTCATGGCCCCCTCCCATCAGCGGCTGCCTCTCTTTATCTCTGCCCTACGCCTTGCCTCCTCTTGAAACCAGATGTGCTTTCTAGCGGGTTTATTTATAAGGCAAAGGAGTAAATTCAGGGATAATAAGAATTCAGGTACATAAAAGAAATTGACCCAGTGTGATCTGGGTGGTTCACAGATTTACCAATCTCCACTAATACTGCTAAGTCACGGACTGTCTCATCTTCTAGAAGCTTGCCCCATGTAGAGCTGCCAGTCTCTTATGCCCTTTTTGGACTTCATGGGATCATTAAGTCTGTCTGTCTGTCTCTTCCCCCCCCCTCCCTCTTCTCCTTTCTCTTCCCTCCTCCCTCCCTCTTTTTCCATCTCCCTCTTCCCCCCTCTCTCTCGTTCACCTCTTCTCTCCCTCCTCTTTCGCTCTCCTCTCCTCCCTCCCCCTCCTCACATTTTCCAAGATCAGTTGTTAGCTTTGCTTAGTTGAGCCTTGGTTTTTACCATTCTTATGAGAAAGGAGGGAGGGAGGGAGCATGTCCATAGTTCCTACTGTGGGCCTGGCACTGTATTAAGCACTCACAACAACCCTGCAAGGTAAGTGCTATTATTATCCCCATTTTTACAGTTGAGGAAACTGAGGAAGATAGAGGCCAAGTGAATTGCTGGGTTACACAGCTAGGGTATATCTGAGGCTGGATTTGAACTCAGCGCTCTGTCCACTGCAGGACCACAGCTGCTTTAGCTGTCATTAGCGCTAACTAATAAAGGCCTCCCTCCCCCCTTGCCCCCAGTTAATGCCTGCTAACTGGCCTGTGCCACACCTAGCAGACGGATAGTTTTTCTACCTCCTCTATTAATCAGAGGCTCCTGATGAGAGGTAGCCTGGAGGAGCACATAGATCTGACCCAGAAGCCCCCTGAGCCCAAGGTGTACCTCTGACAGACACTGAGCTGGCCCCAGGTGGCTCTGATGTCTTTAACTTGTACCTGTCCCCTTGCCATTCTCTATCCTCATGAAATCACAGGCTCCCTCCCTAGCTGAATGTAAATCTCAGAGAGCTGGAAGGAGGGAAAGTAAGACCCAGAGAAGCCAGGCCCCTCCTAAGGCCATATGTGGCAGAGCCAGGATTGTGCCCCACAGCTTGTCAATGTCTTCCCATCCTGCTCCATATTCTCCATGCTTACAGGTAGCCACACTGGGGTGAGGATTGGGCTTGGGCTCAGCAGATCTAGGTTTAAACCTGGTTTGACCATTGGCCAGCCATGTAAAACCCCCTGGGCCCTGTTTTCGTAAGTGTGAAATGCCGTCATCAAGTCCGCCTTCCTCTCTATAGCCCGCGGTCCTCCCAGGAGCGGGGATTTTGAGCTCAAATCAGCCGTGGACTCAATCACTTTCTTGACCCTGCAGACTGCTCCCTCGGGCCCTCTGAACAATTCCCCTCCACCGTCAGACTAAACTCCTGCTTTCCCTCAGGTACTACTCAGACATCGCCAAGATGCCCGCAATCAGTGACCAGGACATGAGCGCCTACCTGGCGGAACAGTCGCGGCTGCACCTCAGCCAGTTCAACAGCATGAGTGCCCTGCATGAGATCTACTCCTACATCACCAAGTACAAGGATGAGGTACGGAGCCCCTGCCCCACACTACCCACGTGGGCCTTGTAGAGAGGGCTGATGGCACTGGATCTTACCCATTCTGCCTCCATATTCTTTCCCTTCCTTCCCACCTTCCCAGCTAGAAGCCTGGGCTGTGAGCCGTTGGGAGGACCTCCGTGTGGGCAGCCATTCCAGTTGGTTTTCAGTCATATCCAGCTCTTTGTGACCCCTTTTGGGGACACTGGAGCGGTTTGCCATTTCCTTCTCCAGCTCATTTTATAGATGAGGAAACTGAGGCAAACAGTGTTGAGTCACTTTCCCGGGTTCACACAGCTATTAAGTGTCTGAGGTTCGGGGTGGCTAGGTGGCACAGTGGATAAAGTACCAGCCCTGGATTCAGGAGTTCCTGAGTTCAAATCTGGCCTCAGACACTTGACACTTACTAGCTGTGTGACCTTGGGCAAGTCACTTAAGCCCCATTGCCCCGCAAAAAAACCCAAAAACCAAAACCCAAAAACAAAAACAAAAACAAAAAACCAAGTGTCTGAGGTTGGATTTGAACATGGGTCTTCCTGACTCTGGGCCTGGTGTTCTATTCACTGTGCCACCTAGCTGCCCATGAGCAGGTTGGCGGGGCCTGGGAAAGATCTCTTGCATAAGGCCCGGGTGATCTAAGTCTTGAAAGAAGCTAGGGTGGAGGTGAGGGGGCAGCTGAAGAAGCAGCATCTAAGAGAACCAGGCCTTCATCCCAGCTCCACTGCCTTCGATCACTCTGAGCCTCAGTCTCCTCCTCTGTATATCGAAGGACTCAAGGCTCTTGAACCTTCTTGTCCGAGATCCCCCAGCCCTGGCCTCCTCTAGATCCTGGTCACCCCCTGCGGTCAGGCCTAGAATTAGCTCGCACACCAGTTGGGATGCCCTCCAGGGAGCAGCACCCCATCTGCTGTCATTTGGACTAATTAGCACTGGAAGCCACTCTTCAAAATCACTCCTCGAAATCCCTTATTAAAGCCATAAAATAAACAGCCACGATAAAAGATATCTTGCCCACAAGACTGCAAGTCTTTATAATTGCCCGTAAACCATGACCGCGACGGTGCTCTTGGAGCTGCGTAGCAAGGAACATAGGCTTCCTCCCTCCAGACATCTGGGCCCAGGCTTGTCCTTGGGCTCTGTCTCTTCAGCCCCCCACCTGCCTTGGGCCCTAAAGAGGAAGCTTGTTCACCAAGGACAGCACCCTCAAGGGACTGTGTAGGACTTAGATTTGGGGGAGTGTTTTTTAAGAGACTTTTTTGATCACCTTTGCCTTTTTTTTTTTTAATTTTTAAAATTTTTTTAGTGAGGCAATTGGGGTTAAATGACTTGCCCAGGGTCACACAGCTAGTTAAGTATTAAGTGTCTGAGGCCGGATTTGAACTCAGGTACTCCTGACTCCAGGGCCGGTGCTCTATCCACTGCGCCATCTAGCTGCCCCACCTTTGCCTTTTTTTAAAAAAAAATCAATGTCATTTCCCAGCCTACTGACCAAACCCCCACACACACACACACAGTAACAGATTAAAAACAGCTAAACAAAACCAGCCGTGCCAGAGGGGATGCAATATTCTGCCTTTGTGACTCCCTCCTCCCCACCTCTGATGAGAGGAGGGAGGTGTGCTTCATCGTCTGTCCTCTGAAACTCATTTTGATCATTGCATTTAATTTCAGTTGCTTTTTAGCATTATTTTTATGAACGTGATTGCATTCAGTGGGTATATTATTCTCTTGTTTCTACTTTCTTTGCCCTGCAGTCAATTGAGACAGTTTTTTTTTTCAGGTTTGAATTTCTCGTATTTATCCTTTTATTATATAGCAATAACATTTGATTATATTCCTATACCACCATTTATTCAGCCATTCTTTAAATCAGTAGCACCCACTTTCTTTCTCATTTTTTCTACCATGAAGGATGCTGCTATGAGTATTTTGTTATATATTATTGGTCTCCCATCTTTGATCTCCTCTGAGTTCATGCCTAATAATGGAATTGCTAGGTCAAAGGGGATGTGTGGATGAATGCTCATGGGACTCCTTTCCAAATTGTTTTCTAGCCAATCACAGATTAAGCAACAAGGTATTTTTTTTTTGTTTTTTTTGTTTTTGTTTTTTTTAGTGAGGCAGTTGGGGTTAAGTGACTTGCCCAGGGTCACACAGATAGTAGGTGTTATGTGTCTGAGGCCGGATTTGAACTCAGGTACTCCTGACTCCAGAGCCGGTGCTCTATCCACTGTGCCACCTAGCTGCCCCGAGGTATTTTTTTTTAAGTGAGGCAATGGGGGTTAAGTGACTTGCCCAGGGTCACACAGCTAGTAAGTGTTAAGTGTCTGAGGCTGGATTTGAACTCAGGCCTTCCTGACTCCAGGGCCGGTGTTCTATCCACTGCGCCACCTAGCTGCCCCTAACAAGGTATTTTTTAAAAACATAATTTCATCTTTTTTTATTTTAAAAAAATCTAGTCT
Organism: Dromiciops gliroides; assembly: GCF_019393635.1. NCBI lineage: Eukaryota > Metazoa > Chordata > Mammalia > Microbiotheria > Microbiotheriidae > Dromiciops > Dromiciops gliroides. Next base: position 702,262,643 of record NC_057861.1, on the reverse strand, counting down.
TTTTTTCCCAATTCCTCCCTTTCCCACTGAAAACCAAACCCTTGTAACCAATCTATACATATGGTCAAGTAAAAAATCCCTGTCTTCACTGCATCTAAAAACATAGGTCTCATTCTTGAGCCTGAGTCTATCACCTCTCTGACCAGAGGTAGGTAACATACTTCATTATGAGTCCTCTAGAATTAGGGTTGGTCATTGGGTAGATCAGAGTTCCTGTGTCTTTCAGAGTAGTTTCACTTTACATTATGGTTATTGCTGTATCAATTGTTTTCCCAGTTGTGATCTCTTCACTTATGAGTAGTCCTTGCTGGTTTCCTCTGGTTTCTTTGAAACCATCCCTGTTCTTATTTCCTATGGAGCAATAGTAATCCATTGCATTTGTGTACCATAACTCATTCAGGCCTTCCCCAGTTGATGGGGTGCTGGGGTCTCTAGTTCTTTTCCACTACCAAAAAAGGCTGCTATAAACATTTTTATCTGTATGGGTTCTTCTCTTTCTCTGATTTCTTTGAGCCTAGAAGGATATCCTTAAATAACAATGTATTTGTCTGCCTCTCTTCCCATTACCCTTTCAGCATCAACCATTTGCATCTTTTATCATCCTTGCCAATTTGATGGGTGTGAACTGAGACCGAAGGATGGTTTTAATTTGTGTTTCTCTTATTATTCATGCTTTGGAGCGTTTTTTTTTTTTTCATATGGTGGTTGTTCATTTGCAAGGACTGAGCTTCAGTGGGCATTTGACCAGCTCTGGGCTGAGTCTTACAGGGACCCACTGAAATGCCTCTGTCCTGGGGGGCCCATCCATATGGGCCTGGTACAGTGGTGATTCCTCTCTTCTATTTTTATGCTTTTTAAATGGGGCCTGAGTGTCCTCATGTGTGAAATGAAGAGTTCAGCGTAATAAAACCAGGCAGTGGATGTGAAATCAGGAGAGCTGGGCCTAACTTAGCCATGAGCTGGTCTGTGTGACTTTGGTCAAGTCACTGGAGCAGGGTGAGTCATGTCACCTTCAGTAGTGTGGAGGACGTGAAGGAGATCATTGGTTAGGTCCTTTCCAGCTCGGAGATTTTGAGTTGCTTGATTCATATATTCATTAGCTTCATTTGCCTTTTCTTCTTCCCTTGTTGGATTATGGATTTGCCAGATAGTGAGCCTCAGCTGACCTGACTGGGAAGGCTTCCTGTAGGAGGTGAGCAGTTATTGTAGAACTTGGGGATTTCAGGGCAGAAAGGAACCTCAGAGGTCATCCCATTCAACCCACCTCCGAGCAAGAAATTCCCTGACAAGGGTCAGCCAGCCTCTGCATAGAGAGCTTACTCTTTCCATCTAGAGAAGTTTTTAGACTCAAGTGGGAGACTGCATTTATTCCTCTTTAATTTTAGTGTAGCCAGGGGGCAGCTAGGTGGCGCAGTGGATAAAGCACCAGCCTTGGATTCAGGAGGACCTGAGTTCAAATTTGACCTCAGACACTTGACACTTACTAGCTGTGTGACCCTGGGCAAGTCACTTAACCCAATTGCCTCACCAAAAAATAAAAACAAACTTGTCATATTAGCACTGGGCTTCACATGTTGTTAGCTGTGTGATCCTGGGCAAGTCACTTAATCCTTATTTCCCTGCCCCCCCCCAAAAAAAAAATTCACTGTAGCCTAGTGGATAGTGAGCTCTGACTTGGGAAGACCCAGGTTCAAACCTTGCCTATGAGACGTGATGATTGGGTCATCCTTAGCAAGTCACCTTAATTTCTCAGTGCCCCAAAGGAATTCTCCAAGAGCATAGGTAATGGAGTAGTAGAGGGAGGTGTCTTCAATGTGGGTTTGTTTTTTTTTTTACCCCTAGTGAAGTCACAGATCTAGAACTTCCTTCTCCCTACCTCCCTGGAGATCATCTTATTGGACCTATCCCGATATTATAGCCTTCCCAGTCTTTGTTGGATACTATGCCGCATGTTAATTATCCCTCAGAGCTTTGTACCATGTGCAAAGTTGAAATGCATGACATTCTATTCCTTTATCCAAGTCAGTGATAAAAATGTTAAACAGGGGCAGCTAGGTGGCGCAGTGGATAGAGCACTGGCCCTGCAGTCAGGAGTACCTGAGTTCAAATCCGGCCTCAGACACTTGACACTTACTAGCTGTGTGACCCTGGGCAAGTCACTTAACCCCAATTGCCTCACTAAAAAACAACAACAAAAAAAACCCAAACAGCCCATAGATCAGTGGGGCACTGTATTAGAGACCTATCATGTTAGCATCAGGTCCTTAATGATGGCTCTTTGGATAATGATGATGAAGAAGAAGAAGAAGAAGAGGAAGAACAACAACAACAACAGCATTTATATAGAACCTACTATGTTCCAGGCACAATGCTAAGTGATCACAAAACCCCTTGGGAGGTGGGCAACATTATAATCTCAACTTTACAGTTGAGGAAACTGAGGGAAATAGCAATTAAGTAGCTTATCCAGAGTAATGAAGCTAGGAAGTGTCTGAGGCTATATTCGATCTCTGCCTCTAAATGGATCTGGCCATTCAGAGAGTTTTGAATTTACTGTTATTTTTAGTCCACATCTCTCCATTCACTCACAAAAATAGCATAAGAAATTTTGTCAGGCCCCCTATTAAAACCTAGGTAAGCTGCAGTTCCTGCCTTCTTCTAAAACTACCAGGATAGTCATCCTGTCCAGGAATAGTGAAATGAAGTGAATTTGGCAGTGATTTCTTCTTAACGAAGCTGTGCTGGTGCTCTGGGATTGCTGCTTTTTTTCAGATACATTCTAGAATTTGCCAGGAATTAAAATCAAGCGCACTGCACTATGGTGTGTAGACTCTATTCTCTTCCCCTCTAACCCCTGCCTTTTTTTTTTTTTAAGTAGGCTATTGACTCCTCTGTCCCAAGGCACTGATCACTGGCAGGGATCTTTCAGTTCTTTCGTTACTCTTGATTGTCATCCATTTGGGCCCAGTGGGGTCTTCTCTTTCTCCATCCCCCTTATCTCAGGTTTCAGTTCTCTTTTATAGTCATTTCTCTTCTCTTCTTCCTGGTTCTCCTTGACTCAAAAAAACAGAAACAATATAAGGGTTGCATTGTTCTACCTTTTTTCCATCTGCCATTAGGATAAAAATAGTTGCTCTAATTTATACGGCACTTTAGGGTTTACAAAGTGCTTAACATACATTATCTCAGGACTTAAAGGGGAGGAATGACAAACTCTCGGCCAGGGATGGAGCGTACTGACAAAGGCAGGTAAGAATGTGTTTGTCAGTACCTCATAGTCAAAAGGGCATTGAAAGAAAAGGGGTGGGAGAACAAGCACCGAGCTGATACCGTGGAGAAGTTACACTCAAGGGTGAGGAGTAGTAATTGGGGTACCCACAAGTTGACAGAATACAGAATCTAAGAAAGGAGCCAGTAATAAAGCCCATGGTCTTTCAGGTGTCTGAAAGTTTAAGCAGCAAACAAGAGGAACTCAGAGTCCCAATTGAAGGGTTTGAATTTGACCTCATAGGTACTTCTCTCTAAAATTTGATGGAATAAAACCCATGACTACAATATGGCCTTCACTAGGTAGAGCAATGGTGTCAGACTTAAATAGAAAGAGGAGGCGGGCACTAAACTATTCATAAGGTTTCCTACAGGCCACATATTGACTTAGAAAATCTCATTTTAACATTATCTGTGTTTTACTGTATTTTTATTTATTTTGTTAAGTATTTCCAAATTGTTGTTTAATCTGGTTTGGGCAGTAAACAAGGGTGTTTCGGGTTATACTGGGACCATGTCTGACATCTCTGATGTAGAAAATCTTTAAACCAGCTTTTTAAAAAAGCCAACAAGATCTCATCAAGGACAGGTCATGCCAAACTAACCTTATTTCTTTTTGTGACAGGGTTTCCAACGTGATAGACCAGGGGAATGTTTTGGGTATAGTTTACATGGATTTTAGTAACACATTTAATAAAGTATTGGATAAAATATATTGGAAGTAGACAGATTTTTTGAACCCAAGTGTAGAACTTAATATTTATTTCTCTTAGATTTCCTAATAAACATTTCACTTGATAAAGTACCTCCTATTATTATTTTTTTTTAATGTATGAGGTATTTTATTTTTTCCGCCACATGTAAAGACAGTTCTATTATTCTTATAGAAAAGATGAAGATATGTGGACTAGACGACAATATAATTAAATGGATTTGGAACCAGTTAAATGAGTAGACTCAAAGAGTAGTGTTTAATGGATCAATATCAGCTTGGTAGGATGTTGCCAATGCTATTGACTTAAAAATTATTTTTTTATTCTGTCTTTCTTTGTTTTCCTTCCTTCCTTCCTCTCTCCCTCTCTCTCTCCTTCCCTTCTTCCTTCCTTCCTTTTTCTTTTTCTCCCCCCACCCTCTTTCTTCCTCCCTCCCTCCCTCCCTCCCTCCCTTCCTTCCTTCCTTCCTTCCTTCCTTCCATGACTTAGGTAAAGGCCTGGGCTACATATTTTTCAGATTCACAGATGACACTAAACAGGAAAGGGATACGCTAACATACTGGATGACAGAATTAAGATCCAAAAAGTTCTTTTTTTTTTTTTTTTAGTTTTATTGATTTATTTTATTTTTTTCTAAGAAAAGTTAAGTTTTATTGACTTATTTTATTTTTCTATAACCTTCGCTTCTGAATGTATCTCTTTTTCCCCTACCACCCAACTGGCCATCTCTTGCAGAGATAAGTAAAAAATAGAGGACCAAAAATCAGTTTCATAAGACTAGCCAAGACAATTGCCTGTTTTTGTCATTATATAGAGCATTAGCCCGACATTTCTGCAAAGGAAAAGGGGGTGGCATTCTCTTACCTCTTTTCTGGGGCCAAGTGTGGTGGCCATTATCATAATTACCCAATTCAGTTGGTTGTTTTCCATTTATATTGTTACAGCCATGAGGCGTAGTGTTTTCCTGATTCTACTTACTTCACTCTGCAACATTTCATCTATGTCTTCTCCTGTTTCTCTGAATTCTTCACATTCATCATTTGTTACAGCACAATAATATTGGGTTATGTTCAAGGACCATAATTTGTTGAGCCATTCACTCATCCCCTTTGTTTCCAGTTCTTTGCTCATAAAAAACGCAGCTATGAGTATATTGGTGCATATTGGTATATATGTCTGGCTTTGCTGTCCTTGGGGTATATATGTAATGGTGGGAGTCTCTGGGTCTAAGGATCCATAAAGATCTGGTCAGGCTAGAGCATGGGACTGAATCTAATAAGCTAATTTATCTTATACATCTGTTTTAAAAAATCACTTTCCCAAGTACAAGAAGGTGATAGTTTCTCCATACTCCACCCTGGTCAGGCCACAACTGCAGTCTTGTTTTCAGTTCAGTTAAAGACAGTTTTAGAAGGGTATTTATAAGCTGGCAAGCATCTGGGGGGGAGTAAACCGGATGGGAAAGGGCCTTGAGTCCAAGACGTTTGAGGATCATTTGAAGGAGCTTGGAGTGGTTAGCCTGAAGACGAGGAAGCTTGGGGGGAGAGGGGGGTAGACTGGCATTTTCCAGTATGAAGACTGTACTCCAAGCCTCGTCTAGAATCCCTAATGCCTGAATCTTAAACTATGGTCTAGAAATGGACCAGTGCTGTGTGAGCCAAACAGAACAAGAGGCAGCAGGAATACCACGTTCTTCATCCTGGACACCTTGATTCTATTCACACAAGCTCAGTTGCTATTGGATTTAAAGGACCTGTCATATTGTTGACACCCAGACTCCTATGTCTTATGCACCACACAAATGAGTCTTTTTTTACATGTAGCTGCACCTTTTCCATCTTGTAAGTAGGCAGTTGATTTTTTGAACCCGAGTGTAGAACTTTATATTTATTCCTCTTATATTTAATTGTATCAAGCTCAGCTTGCTGTGATGCTATTGAGTTTCATTCCTGTTCCACCATGCTACCTATCCTTGCCAGCCTTGTCTCTTGGCCATATCTAATAAGCACATCTCCATCAAAGTCATCGATAAGAATGTTCACCAAAACAGGGTTAAGCATAAAGGGCCGAGTCATTTTAGGAGTGCTTTACCTGGGTGAAAGGAGATGTTTTGGTAGTTTAGAAGCCGGAGAAGGGGGAGATTGAAAGAGGAATTATCCTTGCCCTGATTATGAAAGCGTGATAATTAGGCAAAAGAGTTATCAGCTTGGAGAGGAAATAAGTGTCCATGAATAATTGCAATACAAGTCAGTATCATAAGAAGAGATGCTAAGTATTCATAGTTGAGAGATTCCTTTCCATTTGTTTGCCCCACGTTGGTAAGGCAGAAGGTCAGGGAAAATTTGCTGGTGGACTGGCATTTGATCTAGGCTTTGAGGAGTAGATAGCGAAAAGAAGGAGGTACTGACTCCATGTGGAGTAACAGCTTGAGTAGAAGTAGAAAAACATGAGTTATGTTGGGGGAGCAGTGAATTTAACTATAGTGTAAGATATACTGGTCCCAGAGTAATGAAGGCTGAGGCTGGGAAAAGAGTCACAGCTAAAGCGTGGAGGGCCTTGAAGGCCAGGCTGGGGTGTTTCTGGCCACCTGTTCACTTTATCACCTCTCCTTTGATGGGAGGCTCCCCTCCCCCTTCCCCACCACCACCTCGTTAGCCCCTTGTGGATAATAATATTCAGTTCTTCCCTTGCCACAGATGTCTTGGGGAAGGGGGAGGGGAAATTCAGATGATGATAATTCACATTTATATAGTGCTTTAGCATTCCCAAAATGCCTTTCTCACCACCAGCCAGACGCTGTATAAGAAAGACTTTAGCAGGAGTTGAGCTGATCGCTCGGTCACCTCCTGAGTGGCCCCTTCAAAATGAAAGCTTTAAGCTCTAGGAGGGGGGGAAAGGTGGTTGATAAATGCAACTGTTTTGTCTTGTTGGGGGTTCTTAATCCTTAATCCTTCTGCAGAGACAGAGTTGGATACCCTCTCAAAGGGTCACATTCTGAGAAGAAGCCAGGCTTTTTAGAAGCCTAGAACAATGGACTGCTAAGAGCTGAGCTGCCACACAGCAGTGTGTGGCTGAGCTGGGCTTTGGGGCCCAGTGATGGGAGGGGCAGAGGAAGGGGGAGAGAGAGAAGGGGGAGAAAGAACGAGAAAGAGAGAAGAGAAAGAAAGGGGTAGAGAGAAGAGGAAGAAAGAAGGGAGAGAGGATAGAAAGAGAGAGAGGAAGAGAGGGAGAGAAAGAAAGAAAGAAAGAAAGAAAGAAAGAAAGAAAGAAAGAAAGAAAGAAAGAAAGAAAGAAAGAAAGAAAGAAAGGGGTAGAGAGAAGAGGAAGAAAAGGGAGAGAGGATAGAAAGAGAGAGGAAGGGAGGGAGAGAAAGAAAGAGGAGAGAGAGAGAAAGAGAGGAGAGAGAGAGAGAAAGAAAGGAGAGAGAGAGAAAACACACTCAGTGTGGAGTCTGAAGGCTTGTGTTTGAGTTGTAGTATCATGCCTTGCTACCTGTGTGACTGTGGATAAGGTGTTTAACCCTTCTGAGTCACTATTTCTTTATCCGTAAAATTAGGTAGTTGGACTAAGCATGGCTATTCTCCATGAAACCGACACTGACAGAGTAACAGAGAGCCTGAGTTGGAAGGAATATTCAAAGACCATATAATCCAAGCTGTCCCTAAAGACCCATGGGCCTTTGCCATTTACCCTCACACTACACCTTGAGGACATCCGGCCCTTTCCACCTGCCTTGCAGCTGCATTTCCTCTTATGTGAGTTCCTTAAGAGCAGGGAGCATTTTGTCTTTTCTGTTTGTGGCCCTACTGCCTGGCACATTGGAAGTGCTTAATAAATGCTTTTTCATTCATTCCTTTTTGGACTAGATCACCAATCTCTGGTCTCTTTGGTCTCTAAATCCTGTGATCCTATAAGTCTTTTTCATTAGACCAGGGGGTTGTAATATTTTTGTGTATGTGTGTATCCTTGGACAGTAGTTTGGTGAAACCTGTGATTCCCCTACTCAAAATCATATTTAAGGGGGAAAAAATCGAAGGAAAAATGAAATTTTAGTTATAGGTTAGTGAAAATAAAAATGTAATTTTTCCCCATCCAAGTTCATGGACCTCCTAAAATCGATCCACAGATCTTGGGGCCCCTGAAATCTGCCCCCCCCCTCCCAGATGCATCTTGTTCATTTTATCCAAGTCCCTCATGGGTTAAACATAGACTGACGGCTCACACCCATCCCTGGGTGGGCAGACATACAAGGGACGGGGACAGGGAATCTGGTGCTCACCGCTCCAGGGAACTTCTCTTCTTACCGGTAATGGGATTAATAAATCGCAGCTGTTTCTTTTGTTTGTTTTCATTCATTAGACACAATTACGCAGAGCCCAACTGCAACCCGTCTTTGATGCAAAATGAGAGCGAATCTTTTTTTTTTTTTTCCTGTTGTTCGTTGCAATAATGTGCCGTCATTGGTGCTGAATGGGAATCATAATTAATTTTCACTTCAGGTTTTGCAATTGCTGGTTCTCCTGCTTGGCACCGTGCACAACAGGGAAGCTTTTGCTTATAGTCTCCTGTGGCTTTCTCTTCCCTCCTCGGTGCTTCTGGGAGACCAGAGGGGTACAGGGTCACCTGAGCCCCACCAGCCGGCTTATTAAGGCCAGGGTTCCAAGCAGAATTCTGATTCTGGTATCCATCAGGCCTCCAAGCTGACACTGGTTTGGGGTACTTGGGTAGGTAGCATCTCAACTGTAATAGGAGCCTCTCTGGGCCTCCCTCAGGTTCCATAAAACCAGAGGTTTGGACTCTGTGTCCTCTCAGGTTCCTCTTCTGACGCTGATATTTTGGGTGGTTCTGGGCTTTCTCTAGCGTCTCCACCTGATTGTGCTTTTAGATAAATCTTCTTAAAGTACAGCCTGGATCGTGTCTTTCCCATGTGCAGAACAAGACAAGACAAAGCTAGATGATAAAATAGAGCCCCTGGGGTGCCTGACTATCAGTGATGGAAAGCCCAGAGGCATCAGTCTGACCTTTTATGTTTGCTGCCAGCAGCCCTTACGTCTTCCAGTTCCTTTGTCCAGAACCTCTAGCAGATAATTTCATCTCCAGCCAAGCTGGAAGGAACCTTTGGGATCATCTGGTCCAAGCGTTCTTAACTTAAGGTCCAGGAATTTGGCTTTTTAAAAATTTAGTATCTGAGTACCTGTATTTCCAATATAATTAGTTTCCCTCATAATTCTCCGTATTTTGCTTTATGCATTTAGAAATGCTATTCAGAGAGGGGGCCCATGGGCTTTATGCCAGAGGGGTCCAGGACACAAAAGAACTTAACCTCTGGCCTGGTCCAGCACCCGCATTTTATGGTTGAGTAAACTGAGGCCCAGAGACGGATGGTGTCTTGTCCAAAGCCACACAGTTAGTGACAGAGCTCTTGCTTCTACATCTGCCTCAGTCAGTCCACAGGGACTCATCAACATTGGTTACACGTGCAACATCATTTGGCTCACCGATACTACCTTCACCCCCAAATCATTCCCTGAATCTTCCTGAGGAAATGGAGGGGCCATGCCAGGCGGGGGAATGGAATGGTTCAAGGCTCAGAGGGAAGAATGAGGCCGGCATGTAGGTAAAGAGACTGACCTAACAGGACCAGACAGTACCCAGTGTGTCTTGGAGAGAAGGGGAGATGGCACCAGGCCAGTAAAGGACCAGGATCCATTGAGACCAGATTGGGGAGGACCTTGAAGACAGGAAGAAATTAGAAGTCTTGGTTCTGGGTAATACAGTGTGAGAATTGCTTGGATTTAGGACTAGAAAAGACCTCCAACTCCAGCTTTGTGATCCTGGAAGGTAGTGCCCTCCCAGCCTCCCTGCCTGAGTCCACCAGAACCACAAAGTTGAGTGCAATACCCAGGGGGCTTTGCCCTCCTTGTCTGGGATCCACCCCACCCCACTGCGCTCAGCGCAGCTTTAACAAGGGGAGAGAGGGGCTTCAGACATCAGAGATCCCCAAGCAGCTGGAGCTAGGGCCGGGATGAGCTGGGCAGATGGGGTAGCTTTATGGAGTCATGGAATTTAAAGCTGGAGAAGACGCAACAGATGGCCTGACCTACAGCTGAGACCTCCCCAGTGTCACCCAGGTAGGAAACTGCAGAGCTGGAGTTCAAAGCGAGGTTCTCTTCAGTGCCCTTGCCAGGATTCCATTTTGCTTTGTGGTGAGTCCGTGGCCTCAGCCCTCCTTGCCACAGGGCAGCAGCGCCTGACCCATGGAGCAGTGAGATATTCCCCTTGTGGAAGGCGCAGTCTGAGATCCGGGACTTGCTTGCCAACCCCTTCATTAGCCAGCAATTGGTTTCCAATTACACACCCGATGAAATGGTTCATCCCATTGACTTGAGGAGCGGAGACGAAGGGGGTGCCTCACCAGCTAATTGTGAAAGTGTGTGCCAAGGCAGATGGGAAATTTTCAAGGAACTTGTTATTCAACCAGAAACATGTGACTCAGGCCCACTCAAGGAAGCATATTCTGAGGCCCCTGGCAACAGCGTGGTGGAACATAAAGGACACTGGATGGGTAGTCCAAGGGCCTGGATTCAAATTCTGACTCTGCCCCTTCACTACCTGTATAACCACAGGCAAGTCATCTAAGTGAATTAGACAATTGCTCAAGCCCCTTCAAGTTCTAAAATCATGATTCCATGACCCCTGGGGCTTAGCCAACTGCATGGGAATTCCACCTCTCTCCTTTATATACTGTTGCTGCTGTTGTCAAGAGAGCCCTGATGTGAGCATCAGACAACTGGTTCAGATGTTCTGGCAACTCATTAATTTATGGTAGAGTCATGAGCGGGTCCCTCCCTTTCTCTAGACCTTAGTTTCTTCCTTTGTTAAATGGGGAGGGGAGGTAGACTAGTTACTCTCTAAAGACCCAACCCTCTACAAAGAACATTCCCAGAAAACAGTTAAACAAAGCTTCCTAATGGTGTGATGGAGACTCCTGGTCACTTTCCCCCTTTTCATTTATGGTGGTTAACAGGCAGAAAGGATGGGTGGGTGGGTGCTTTAACTGATAAGACGATACCAACGTTATCTCTTGTATCTGACTCAGTTCTGTTGGCTCTTAGTTCTGTCTTTATCTGGTGGTCTCCAATGTACATATTGTAATCCATGTTCCCTTATTTTTAGCTAAATCCTTTTAACTACATCCCAATCTCCTTTTCCTATGGTGGCTTTAAAAGGGTCACCACCAGACCGTAGCCTTCTCTATTTTTTGGAGGGAAGTGGGGTTCTCTCAGCTCCTTTAATTCTTAAACTCCCCCTGGTTATGATTTTCCAGTGCTTTGATGGCCTTTCTTCCAACCCCATGACAAGGTTTTAAAAATTATACAGTGCAAAAAAGGCCTTATTGATAGCCCTGCCCAGTGCTGGTTTCTTCTGAAGGGTTTATGGAGTGGGTGGGGAAAGACTTGGACCCTGGCTTCCAGGAACTTGCAGGTCAATCAGGAAGAGACAGTTGCAAACATGTCAAGTATTTACCAAGCATCCAAGACAGCTTATGGTCAGGAGGTTCCAGCAATGAACATTCTAGGATTCCGAGAAGAGAGAGATCAATGTGGACTGGGGCGATCATGTGGATCCTGACCTTAGGCCTTGAAGGATAATCTCAGATCATGTCCAGTACAAACCTAATAGGCCACAGCAAGAGAACCCGACTTCTTTCTGTCCTTGTGTAGAAATGTGGCATCTCCCTCCTTGTTGCTTATAGACTCTCTCCCTGACAGTCTCTTCCAAGAGAGGTGGGTGCAGTCTAGGTGGGTGACTTGTATTATTTGGTCATGCCCACGGATGCCCCCTGGGAGGCAGATCTGACTTGGGGGCTTCTAGAGAGTCCCTCTTTGCTCTAAGTTTGATGGATGCCCTCCTCGGGGGCTAGGTTTTTCTTGTGGCTCTCAGGAGAAAAGAAAGGTCAGATTTCTGGCTAGGCCAGCTCCTAACCTCAACACAGGATCTATTTGCATTCATCTGGTTGGGTCTATTGCATTTTCTCCAAGAAAGAAAGTATCATATTTTTTCACCAGTTGAAGTTACATAGACGGGAAGTTGTTAGTTGTAGCTTATGGAGGGAGGCTGGTTATTTCATTAGTTAGGAAGTATGGGATCATGAGGGTAAATGCTGAACCTGAGCTTTCACTGGTATAGGGAATTCTCTAAATGAGAAGCTGCCTCTACCAATGCAGGTCATCACCTTTCGCACTTATGATCTTGCTCAGAAGATTAAGAGGTTAAGTGTGATGTAGCCAGTATGTCAGAGGAGAGACTTGAATCCAGCTTTTCTTGATTACAAGGCCCTCTCTCCACCCACTTTGCCTCATTGGATCTGGAAGGGCCCTTAAAAGTCATGTAGTCCAAGTCCTTCAGTTTGGGGAAACTGAGGTTCATTTGCCCATGGTCACAGAGCCGATAAGCAGCAAAGGCTGAAACCGTAGATAGGGTCATTGTTGGGAGGGGACCTCAGAAGTCATTTGGTTCAGCCTCTTCATTTTCCAGATAACTAAAACAAGGCTCAGGGAGGGAGCTGGCCCAACCAGGGCCACATAGACAGTCAATATCAGAGGTGAAGTTTGAGCCCATTTCCTCTGATTCAAAATCTGGAGCCCTCTTTTGCCTTTGATTATGGTGCTCTGCGGCCAGCAACTTTAATTGGTTGTACCACATGGGATAAAACCTTTTCAGTGGTTAACCGGTGTAATAAGACGGGGCTTTCCCGTGGGCCGGCATATGGAGAATAGAGCTCTGGTTAGAGTTTGTCATACAATGTGTGATGATGCCTTCTCAGTGGTTGGCCCACATAGAATTGTCATTGGTTGGGGCATAGAGCACTTGTCTCAAACTCAAACAGATCCTTGCAGGTGGTGTGTTGACTTAGAAAACCACAAATTAATATCCTCTGCATCATGTTGTATTTTTGCTTATTTTGGTAAATATTTCCCAGTTATGTTTTATTCTGGTTCCCCTGCACTGTTGAGTTTTGCAGAGGCAACTTGTATACCTTTGATATATAGGACCGGGCTTTGTGATTGGTTGGTGATTATCCTAGGATGGGGCTTTCTTGTAGGTTTGGGCACGTACAGTTAGTCTTATTGGCCTTACTGTTGGGGAAAGTCAGCATTTTGTGATGTGGAAGGGCCTCTGTGAACCCGGGATGGTTCAAATGATGTCATTGTGGACAGACCCTGAACCATTGTGTGGTAAAAATTATTTTGGCCCTCACAATTGGCCAGCCTGGGCTAGACTTTTTTTTTTTTTTTTTTTGGTGAGGCCGTTGGGGTTAAGTGACTTGCCCAGGGTTACACAGCTAGTAAGTGCCAAGTGTCTGAGGCCAAATTTGAACTCAGGTCCTCCTGGATCCAGGGCCGGTGCTTTATCCACTGCGCCCCCTAGCTGCCCCTGGGTTAGACTCTTTGAAGGTGGAGGTCTTCCCAGAAAAAATGTAGAAAGAATGGACCAGGGTGGATTTGACTTGGCTGCTGAAAAATCTGTTTGGCGGAGGGATTACTGACCACCCATCCTGTGACCCTTGGCCCCTTACCCCAGGAGTAGCCCCGCCCCCAGTTTCTGTAAGCTCTGCTCACTTGCCTCTCCCTTCTTGTTTCACCCACAGATCTTGGCTGCTTTAGAGAAGGATGAGCAGGCACGGAAGCAGCGGCTTCGGAGTAAGCTGGAACAGGTGATAGACACTATGGCCCTGAGCAGCTGAAAAGCCCGGGAGGGCTCTTGGTGATTTTTTTCCTAGTGGCAGACTCTGAGAACCAGAGAGACAAAGACAGAGAGAGAGGCCAGCAGCAGGGGCAGCAGTGTCTGTCCCCCCACCCTGGCCCTGCCAGGGCGGAAGTGAGGGACCGCGCTGCATTCACCAGAGCCCCTCCCCGAGCCAGCCAGCACCGCCAAGCCAAGCAAAACGCCAACACTCGATCTGCCGAAGGAGGGAGAATCACAAAACCCACTTGCCCGCCTGCCTGGGGAGAGAGAGAGAGAGAAGGACTTTTCCAGGCAGCGGCACAGGGTGGGAGGCAGAGAAGGAGGCCGCAATCACTTGGCAAGGAGGCAGCAGCCGTGCATGCCTCCACTCCTCATGGAAGGCTGGCCCTGTGGGAATGGTGCTCCCTTTAGGGGACGATGCTGGGAGAGAGGGGGGCGTCTTGGATCCTCCCCCCACTCCCTTTTCCATGGAGGTTTCAGATTTTCACTCCTCCAAATGTGACTGACTGTTTTCTTCCACTCTCTCATCTGTCACCCCTGGACCCAATCTCTCCCCCTCCCTTCCCCCTCCACCCCCTGCCCCATCTTTCTCATTTACCTGCTCTATTTGCACAGCTTACAGAACATCAAAAATTTCCTTTTACAAATCCACAAATAGAAAGGAAAAAATATAACGAAAAAGGTTTTATATGTGACATGAAATTGGCTTCTCTCCCTACCCCACGCCCCCCAAATGAGAGGGGAGACTGTTCAACTGGTTATCAGCGTCCAGGCAGCACAGAAAAAAGAAAAGAGGGTATGCAGTAGGGGTTGAAGTTTCCTGTCCCACATCGTGTCATCTGAATACCCCTCAGCACAAATGGGAGAGACTGAGGTGCTTCCCAGACCTAGAGAAGAAATTCAGAGTCAGGGAATGACCAGAGGGCAGCTCCTGAGGGGACCAGAGATAGGCCCTGCCCTACATCCTTCTCAAGGACTGCTGGGAGTTGGGCAGGTGGGACAGGAGGAGGAGGTGTGGCCCACTCTCTCCCTCTCTCTTCCCGGTCCCTCCCCACTCCCTGCTTCTTTCTTCCTTCCCATCATCCCAAGCGCCAGCCTGCTCCCTATCCATGGGCTTCCTAGATTCATGACCTTCTCAAACCCCAGTACACCTTCTTCCAAGGGCCAAAGGATAAAACCCACCCTTGAAGTGGCTTGGTGTGGGATACACCTGGCTCTGGACAAAGTCATTCAGTGGAGAGCTTTGCCATGTCTGGAGTCCCCTTCTGTCTGACTTCCTTCCAGAAAAGGGCTTGAAGCCTCCGGGCCCATCCCCCTTTGGCCCTGGGTTGTGGTCACCTGTGAAAACGCCCCTCATGCCATTAACAGAGATGCGTAGGAGCAGAGAAAGGACCAACCCCTTTTCCATCCCTCACTATTGGAAAGAAAGAGGCAAGGCATGGCAAGATTCTCTTTTTCCCTTCCCCCAGGGTTCAATCATGACCCTACAGGCAAGAGTTCTTATTTCTTGTGGTTGAGTCACTGAGCCACAGAGACGCTGGCTCCAGAGGAGCCTCCTAGATCTGGGTGTTGGATGGAGTGAGTGGAGCTATTCTCGGCCAGGTGCAAACGCCACCACCACCCCCTCCTCCGCTTTCTCTGTGTCCTCTGGTTTAGGGGACCCTTGTTGAAATTGGGCCTGGTAAAGGGGCTAGGAGAGAAAGGAGTCGTCAATGGCTGGACAGATGTTTTGGCTAACAGGGAGAAGGAATGAATCACTAACTTTTGTCAGGCCCAAGTCTTCGGTCACCCTTGAGGCTTATCCAGCTGGCCACAAGCTCTGTTCTTCTAGGCAGAAGAAATAGAGTCAGAGGGTTTCCTGTGGATTCAGTTGAACATGGCATCACTCACCAGGCCTTCCACTACTGCCATCTTTCTTCATCACCTTCATCCTCACTGTACGTCATCGTCACCATCATCACCAAGGTTATTCCCACCAACTGTGCTTGAAACTCTTCTTTCCTCACACAACCACCTCAACGAAATGAGTATTTTTTTGGCCTTGTCCCCTGGATGGTGTCTATTTTTAACTTAACTACTGTCTCTGTGCCACTTATACCACCAATAACTCCCATGCTCAACCATGAGAGGCTACCCATTGGTCGGTGGAAGTGCTTGGGAATCCCCCATAAGACCCCCGAGACCTATGGCTGAACATCACTCTCTAGGTATTTAGTATACCCAACTACCAGTCACTAAACCAACTACCCACAAATCTAGGCCAAGGGTGGCCAGAGTTATAGACTTTGATCTTTTCTGGTGCAGGCCGAAAACTTTATAAGACTAGCTCTGGAATCTGTCCGGAGTGTCTTTACTTCTCTCTCTCTCTCTCTCTGCGTCTTGTCTTCTTTCCTTTCCTCTGTCTTCCCCTCTCGTCCTCTCCCCTTGGGGGATTTCCAAGTTCCTATCCAGTCTGAAATCTAGCACCAAGTGGTGAACCTCAGAGTGGAGATGGGATGTGGGGGGAGATTTTTGGCTTTGGTGTTGTTTTGGGGTTTGGGTTTTTTTTTTTTTTAAGAGGAAAGAAAGAAAAGAGAAAGCCTGTTTGGTTCTCATGTAGTAGTTTTACTGGTGAAGACCAGAGCCACAGCTGAGGGGATGCTTCCTCAGTTACCCAGCCAGACCAAGATGATGCTGTTCACAATATGTATTGCTGCTGCCTCAGCCTTGGACCACAGGGAGTCAGGCCTGTCCTCCCAGTGGGCCATCCCAGTGACCCCGAGGGACTGCTCTGTATCCGTTCACGCCCTCAGTGACCAAGTAAGAACAAATGAAGTTTTTAATTCAAAAACAGAGAATTGTGTATATATATATATGTGGTTACAACCTAAATCTCCAGCCCCAGGAGGGTCCTGTATAGTTGACTGAAGGAGAAAATTTAGGGGAAAAAAAAGAAAAAAAAAAAAGAAAAAAGATATAGAATCAAAAAATTAAGCCAGTGGGAAAGACAAAAAAATTAAACAAACAAAAAACAAACATACATACCAAATGGTCTGGAAGGAACTTCCAAGAGTTGATCACCAACCAGAACAATCTTTGAAGCCTGAACACCTCTAATCGTGTGGTGGTTTCGTTTTTGTTTTTTTTTTAAACTTCAAGGAGGAAGAAAAAGCTACCCCAAGTCTTCAGAAAGGCCGGGACTGCAAAGGACCCGCGAATTACTGCATGAGCGTGCTAGATTTTAGTCTGAGTTGATCTTTTTAAAACTGCAAGTGTTGAATACTAGAGGTTGTTTAGACCTTTTTTATTCTGATGATTATGATTTTTAATTAATTTGTCACTTCTTGTAAAAGGAAAAAAAAATGGATGAGAGTAGACTTACCTTCTCCAGTTTACTTCTAAAATGGTACTAAAGGTTTTTGTGTACTTTAAGGGACAGCTAACTGTGATGGGATTAGCAGTCTCACCTCTCCCCGTGGCACCTGGTCTCTCCCAAGGGGTCTCAGGGAGGCCCAGAGGAGGGAGGACTCTTGTTTCTCTGAGGTGACTGGGTCCCTTGATGGTGGGAATTAACCCTGGGAGGCTAGTTCCAAAAAGTAGATTTCCATTGTTTTCGAAGACTTAGGTCTGCAAGGAGAACCCTTTATTGACCTATATGGAATGGTTTGGTTCATTTTTCTGCTCACTGGATTCCCCTCTTCCCCCTTAGGGCTCCTCTCCCCACCCACCACTCCCAATTGAATTTGGAGTCACTGGTGGGGGGAGGGGTCATTTGGGGAAGTTACTTTTGGAATCAATCCTGATCATTGACTCAGGCAATTCTCATTCACCATTAAGCCATTGGGAAACATGACAGATGAGTCTCAGGCTGCAGAAACAAGATGGAGATTGATGTGTAGGGACCACCGTGGTTTCCAGTACTGTTCAGTTTTTAATGATTTGGGATAAAGACTTCCCGGGGGCCAGTTGGCTTAGCTTAGGCCTCAGTCACGTGTTTCCTTCAATTGAACCCTCTAGGGATACAAGTTTAAGATTAGAGAGTGATCTTCAGACCAAGTGATGGACTGAATCCTACCTAACATTCCAAACCAAGGTCTTTTGTCCTCTCTCCCCTTTGCAAGTCCCTGGAAACCTTGGTTCTGGACCAAGACTTCCGCATCGGTAAGGAAGAGGATCCCTGTAGCTAACCAGCTTTGCTCTGGAGAGACAAAATTAAGTTCACTTCCATGAGGCTCCTGAGAGAAAGTGCTTTAAATGATCCAGTCAAGCCCTTACAAATCATTTAGGGAAATGGCTTTGCCCCCAATGTATCATCTGGACTGGCCCATGCTCACAGAGGCCTGCTTGTGTCATCACCAGATCCCCTGCTGTCCCTCCAGTGCATGAGGGGTACTCAGGCTTCAGAAAACCAGACCCCACTCATTCAGAAATCACATGATTCTGATAGGAGTTGGGCTGATCTTTGTGCTATCTAGAAAGGACTTCAGTCATTTGGGGGAGGGGGACAGGGGGTATGTTTAACCTACTTGAGTGTACAGATTGGTTTCAAACCTCCTCAAGCACTTTAGAAGCTTCCATTTATACAAAATGATTGGCAGTACTAATTCTAAATCATTCTTATCTATTCATTAAAGCCAGTCCCCTCAGGATCCCTACTGGGGAGTGCTTCCTTTGGCTAGTTCTAATTACCATATGTACTTAAAAGTAGGAAAAACTATATTTCTTTTTTTTAGTCTATAATCTATACTTGAGGGGCAGTGCATTTAAGATACTGTTTTTGGAGTCAGGAAGATATATTGACTGTGTCATCCTAGGCAAACCACTTCTCCAAGACAATCCATGTGCATTGGGAGAGGGATTTCCCTATACCCGAGGACATTCTAGGTTTGGTTCTTCCTACCCCCTCCTCCCAAAGTACATAAATGTAGGCTTGCCTACATTAGAGGCCTATTAGCCTCTAATTGAAGCTAACCTTGTCCCATAGTCTAAACCAGTGAGTCTAAGATAGTCACAAACACCCGCAGCTACTTTTGCTGCCTCTCATACAAGGGTCCAGTTCAGTGCTGCTGTTGGTTGTACCTTAGGAGCAAGAAGAGATGGGGGATGGACCCCTGGGAAGGGGAGGAGTATGACAATGAAAGGGCTAATCATGAGTAGAGGGTTCTTCTCATACACACCTGGTTTACAGCAGAACCCCCTCCGCCCTTGGCAGATTTGCTGGCCAAACTGGCATCCATTTCTTCAGCCCTAGTGAATGTGAGCCAGTGGCCCATAAAGTCAAGCCAGCATGGTGACTGTAGAAACAATTCCAGCATCGTGGGGTAGTGGGAGGGGGCCTAGACTGGATCGAGAAATCTTGACTCCAGAATCAGCCTTGACCTAAACTCACTGATTGACCTGACCAGGGGGTTCCCCTCTGAACCTTAGTTTCTTCCTTTGTAAAATGGATAGAAAGGAATTGACTGCACATGACCCCCAAGGCCCATCTAGTTCTAACAACAGCCTTAGTGAGGAGGGGAGGAGGGTATGTCAGAAAGATGTTCGGACACCCACCAGGCAAACACAAATGCCCTTTCCTGTCCTCCACTGCAGGCAGGGACAGCTCTGAGAATTCCACTGAGGTCTCAGAAGCTTGAGATAGCATGATGGTCATCCATGTTTCTTTGTCAGAGAGCAGTGGGGGCATTGGGCTGGGGTCTTCCTGCCATCTCTCTAAGGAGACCTGAATCTACCTCATGTTTCCCTCTCCATGCTTCAAAGCACTGACCTGTCCCTTCCCCAAGCCTCGTCAACTCTCTCCATTGCCCTCCACCATTCTGTTGGCTTGGGCCAGAGTGTGTTCATGTGCCCCCAGGCCAGAGGCCTGGTTGGCAGATAAGGGCTTTCAAAACTCCTTTCACTCTAGTCAGTAGCCTCTGAATTCATCTCTCTCACCCCCACCAACACCTTCTGGGTGTGAGCCTAAGAAGGCTCTTAGCTAAGCTAGTCCTTGGCTGGGCTCATCCTCCAAAGCACCTCCAGCTTAGGAAACCCTGTCTCAACTTGCATGATCTTTGAGAGCCCTGGGGTCACTTCGTGCCACAGGGAGGCCTCAGAGGGAAGACGAGGGGAGGAAAAGACCATGGTCTTGAGTGGATCCAAAAGTCAGTTCCTTGGGGGAATGGTAATTGGTATGTTAAGTCCTTAATATCTAAAATCCTCCTGGAAGACACACACATGCGCACACATAGGCACCACCACCAGGAAAAACAGCATGGCACTGCCTCTCTGAGCTCCAGGTTTCATAGAATCAATGGGACTGTCTTCTTGGTCCCCACTTTCCCCTCAAGCGAACCAAATTTACAATGACTCCATTTTCTTTATCATTCAGCCTCTTGGAGGAAACCCTGCTGTTTCCCCCACACCACACACACACACTCACTCTCACACTCCAACCCCCCAGTCTTGGAATCAGCGGCTCAAATCCTTGGCCTCACCAGATAGGATAGATATATTTAGAAAGAGATTTATATTTTTAAGATGAAGCGCACAATTAGCTGTCCCTTAACGTCGTCGTCTACATTTCAAATGGAGAGAAGACAGATGGTTTTAATGGTCTGATCAGTGGTTCCGATAAACGTTACTCAGTCGCTCCACGTTGGAAGCAGTGGGGCCCATAGCCCCTCGTGCCCTTGGATTGTGTAAATATCCCGCTATTTCCTATTTTAATGTTCTTCAGATTTAGTACTTGTAAATAAAAGCGCATCAAGGAGAGATTAAACATTTTTGCTAAAGTCTGTGTCTCCTAGTGTTATTTCCTATTGGGTCTATTATACCATTGGGGAGGAGGGGTGTGGGCAAGCCTCACTTTTGGTAGAGCTAATTCTGAGGCAGGGGCCTGGAAGGGTTGAGAGGATTGAAGAAGCAGCAGCTTTGGAATCCGAGTTAGGAGAGATGGGGCTTCATCCTCTGGGACTGACTGAGTGAGTCCCAGTGTCACAATTAGTAATGTAACCTCCCTCAGCCTCAGCTGGGCCGTGGGTCAGTGGAAAGAACCCTGAACTCAAATGCAGAGACCCTGGCTTGGAATTCTGCCTCTGCCATGACCTGTGTGGCCTTGGGCAAATTACTTAACCTCCCAGGGCCTCAGTTTCCTTATCTAGAAAATTAGGGCCTTGGGCTAGATGACCTTGTGGCTCTCAATATGTGATCTTAAGTTCTAAAATGATGAAGATAAAACTCTTCCTTCCTCTGAGAGATGTTCTTAGGAACTGCTCTGTAAATTTAAAATGTAAATATGTTAATACATCAGACTTCTACAAAAGTGGAACCAGAAATCTCTACTGTGTACATAAGGGATTCATACAAATGTATAGTCAAGGGGCAGCTAGGTGGCGCAGTGGATAGAGCACTGGCCCTGGATTCAGGAGGACCTGAGTTCAAATCCGACCTCAGACACTTAACACTTACTAGCTGTGTGACCCTGGGCAAGTCACTTGACCCCAATTGTCAAAAATAACAACAAAATCAAAACAAAACAAAAAACCCCAAATGTATAGTCAATAACTTCTCTCTTGGCTCATTTTACCTCTTTTAGATCAGAGACAGGGCTGTGATCACCAGGTGGTCATAGAGTCCAATCTCATTTTCTAGGAAGGTTCCATGCAGTTAAATAACCAGCAAAAGTCATGTGGAGTACACCACCAGTGTGATTTACCCTACACCATGCTGCCTACCTAAAGACAGCCTCTAACAGCCCTCCCTTCCATATCTGGGATTTTGTGATGTTACACAACTGGGATTCTAAAGACTAGTGGTGGCTCTGACCCTTACTGTACTACCTGACATTTATGTGCTCAATTCCTTGGGCTTCAGTTAACCGGGAGAAAACTTAAGGTCCTCTGTGGCTCCCAATGGCCTTTGAGCATAGGCCATTCACATAGAAGTAATTCAGAAATGTGGAAGATAGCCCTTCCCGCTCCACACTTAGAGGCCGCTGGAAGTACACAAACAAATTGGATTGGGATATTCTCCTGCCCAGCCCAAATCTCTGAGCTTCTCTTTGACAAAAGCCAGTGGGACCCAAGAAAGCAACATTGGTGATGGGGAAAGAGCAGCTTTTGCTATTGACTCACTTTGTCACCTTGGACAGGTTATTTCCCCCTTTTAGGCCTTGACCCCATCTGTAAAAAAGAGGAAGTTTGCTAGTGAAGGGGTTTTTAGTGTCAAGGACACCTTCTCACAATAATGTTTTTAAATGCATAAAATGGGATTGTAAGAAAAGCCAATTATACTGAAAGATACCAACATATTTTATAAAAGAAGTTCAGACACCCAAGGATTAAGAATCCCTGGCTTAGATCAGTAAGCCCTCAGACTTCTAACATTCTGTGATCACCCTGTAGAAGTGAATGTGGGGGCAGCTAGGTGGTGCAGTGGATAAAGCACTGGCTTGGGAGTCAGGAGGACCTGAGTTCAAATCCAGCCTCAGACACTTGACACTTACTAGCTGTGTGACCCTGGGCAAGTCACTTAACCCCAATTGCCTCACTAAAAAAAAATAAAAAAGTGAATGTGGTTGAGGCCAAGAGAGAGGGCTTCATGTTAAGTGTCCACTCCTTGAAACAAAGGCCATTTTCTATAGGGGGTGGTCACAATCCTTCAGCTAGGTGAGTAAAAGAGATGAGTTATGTTTGCATTTGTGGGCATGGATTCATAGGATCAGAGATTCTGGAGCCAGGGGATGAAAGAGACAGAAGGGATCTTGGACATTAAGGTTCAGTCACCACATTTTACATCAGAGAAAACCGAGGCTCAGACAAAGGAAGTTACTTGCCTGAGGTCATACAGAGAATATCTTTGCAGGGCCAGAACTCAAGTCTAGGCTTTCTAGATCCATATTTTGTTTCCACTGCTCCTCAGGTACCTGGTAAATATGAGCTGTTGACATACTTTTCACCTGGGATGAGTGGTGACTACAAGGCTGTTCATAGGAACTAGGGGTGAAATGCAAACCTGTGACCTTTGCTCAACTGGCATAGTGCTTCAAACATTAAGTTGTGGAAACAGCCTCAGAACCAGAAGGGACTTTAGGGAACATCTCAGTCTGTACCATTGATTCCCAACATGGATGGGTGGCTAAAATCTAAATTCTTTGACCATGTCTGCTCATCATGATATGGCCTGAAGGGTTGGGGAGGATGGGGAGGGAAGCCAGGAATGGGACGAACAGGACCCAGAGAAGGAATACAGTTTTACATTTAGAGATTTTTCACATCTAAGGACCTTTGGTAGTATAATTTTGCTAATACAAACTTGTCATGGCCTGGGTATGGTTGGGTTGGGAAATATGTGGAAAGGTCACCAGGACTTGAGTCAGGAGACCCAAGTTCATATCCTAAACCCAACATTTCTTTTTTTTTTTTTTCAATCTTAATAGTAGGGTTTTTTTCCAGTTACATGTAAAGATAGTTTTCAATACTTTATATATATGTATATATATATTCATTCATTCATTTATTTGTTTGTTTATTTATCCATTTATTTATATATTTATGTATTTATTTATTGCGGGGCAATAAGGGTTAAGTGACTTGCCCAGGGTTACACAGCTAGTAAGTGTCAAGTGGCCATTGAACTCAGGTCCTCTTGAATCCAGGGCTGGTGCTTTATCCACAGCACCACCTAGCTACACCAACACTTGTTTTTATTTTATTTTATTTTATTTTATTATTTTAGTGAGGCAATTGGGGTTAAGTGACTTGCCCAGGGTCACATAGCTAGTAAGTGTTAAGTGTCTGAGGCCGGATTTGAACTCAGGTACTCCTGACTCCAGGGCCGGTGCTCTATCCACTGCACCACCTAGCTGCCCCAACATTTGCTTTTAAAGCCCAACATTTCTTAGCTGTGTGACTCTGGATGAATTACTTTACTTTTCTGGGTCCAGTCCCTATGAGACAGAGTCAGAAAGAGGGGGGGGGCGAGAAAGAGAAAGTGGAGAGAGAGAGAGAGAGACAGAGAGACAGAGAGAGACAGAGAGAGGTGGAGAGATAGAGACCTGAGAGGAGGAGTCAAGAAAGAGAAAGGGGAGAGACAGAGACAGAGAAGAGAAAGAAGGGAGAGAGAGGAGAGAAAGATAAGACAGGAGGAGAGGAGAGATGGATGAATAGGTATAGATAAACAGAGATTGATGATAGAGGGGGATGGATGAATGGATAGATATAAATAGAGACACAGATAGATGAAAGATGGTAGAGAGGGGATGAGTTGGATGGGTGGATAGATATACAGACAGATGATAGATATACAAAGACTGATATAGAAATACACTTATCTGAAGCATTTATTAAGCACCTACTATTTGCCAGCAGATACTGTGCTTGGGGGAGATTCAACATTATATCTATCTATCTATAGATATATACATATACATATACATATACATATACATATATATATATATATATGAACCTGCAGCATAAATGGAGAATAAATGCAACTGCCAGCAGTTTCCAAGACTGTGACTGGGACCAGTCAGTAACTCGGCTCAGCTCCCAGGTCACTGAGAGCCAAGGGTGTCATACTCAAAAGCAGGCTCAGTTTCTGAAAAGGAAGAAAAAAAACACCTAGGTAATCACCATGAAATTGCATGAGGAACAAATATAGAAAAAAGATCTTGTTTAGAGTGTGACGGGTCCCATTCTCACCATCAAACTGGTTCTGGGTTTCCAGCCTGAGACATCCACAATCAGCATTAGGCATGCACCGAGTCAATTACAACTCGTTATATCACGCCATGGAGCAGAACCATCCCTGAAATCAGTCAGCGCCTGTCAGCGCCATAATCAGAGGCAGCCGCATCAGAGATTATCAAGGGTAATTATACAGTAAGTACAGTGCCGGAATCAACTGTATTTTGATTGATCTGTATATTAGCTTATCAAGGATATTAAAATAATCAGCTATTAATAGGGGCTTAGCAGTGAACTCAGACTGAGGAATGTGAATGGAAATAATCATAAAAATAGCTTCCATTTTTATTTAGGGCTCCAAGAGCTACAAATGCTTTTTCTCACAAGGGCCCTGTGATGTGTAGGTATTATAAGGATTGTTATTCCCATTTTACAGATGAGTAAATGAAGAGCCAGAAATAGGAAATGAGTTCTGGAAGGCCACACAAATCAAAGGATCCTGCTCCATCATCACACTGCCTCTCTTATTCTTCCTCTCATATTGGCAGTTACACTGTGCATACTGGTATATATGAGTTCAATTATCATCCCTGTTTAGGAGAAGGGAATAAACATTTATATAGCACCTACTTTGTGCCAGGCACTGTTAAGTACTTTTTATAAATATTATCTCATTTGATCCTCACAACAACTGTGGGAGGTAGATGCTATTATTATCATCATTTTAAAGTTGAAGAAACTGAGGCAAAGAGGTTAAGTGATTTGCCCAGGATCCCACAGCTAAGTGTCTGAGGCTGGATTTGAACTCAGGTCTTCCTGACTCCACACTTCACACTCTATCTACTGCACCATCTACCTTCGGGGTGTCTCCCAAGCCTATATAGTCAGCCCTAATCTCTCCTCTGAGCTCCAAGATCACATCTATGATGGTCTATAGGGAATCTCAACCTAGATGTCCCACCAGCTCATCTAACCCAACCTGCCCAAAATGGAAGTCATCATCTTTCTCCTCCAATATTGACCCATTCTCCAAATCTATTCTGTGGCTGTAAGCCTTTTATGCCAAGCCTTGCTCCCCTTCTCTCAGCAAATGCCTTTGTTTTCTGCCCGACTCAGAAGATTGTAGCCACGTGAACTCACTAATTTCTCCTTTTCCACATCTAAGAACTTTCTACATCTTCCCCCATCTTCTCGTTCTTTAGTCTTGGGCGAAGAGTTAGTTCTTCTCCCTGTCAAGGCTGAACACTTTATATGTGCCCTCAATCCTATCTCCTCTCATCCTTGAGCCTGCCCGGCCAATCATTCCTTTTCTCTTGTTCTTTTTCAATACCAGGCAACTAGGTACCATAGTGAATATAGAGTGCTGGGCCCAGAGTCAAAAAGACCTGAATTAAAATCCAGCATCAGATGCTAGATGAGGGCCCTGGGTAAGTCACTTAACCTCTACCTCAGTTTCCTCATTTATAAAACATTTTGTTTTTGTTCAGTCGTATTTGATTCTTTGTGACTCCATTTGGGGTTTTCTTGTTAAAGATACTGGAGTGGTTTGCTATTTCTGTCTCCGGCTCATTTGACAGATGAGGAAAATGAAGAAAATGGAGTTAAGTGACTTGCTCAGGGTCACACAGCTATTAAGTGTCTTAAACCAGATTTGAATTCAGGTCTTCCTAACCTCAGGCCCAGTGCTCTATCCTTTGTGTGATCTACCTGCCCATCCATAAAACATAAAAATATATGATTATAAAAATTTTACAATAGCACCTAATTCCCAGGGCTGTTATGAGGATCAAAGGAGATATTATTTGTGAAGAGCTTTGAAAGCCTTAAAATACTATATAAATGCTACCCTTCATTATTTTTATTCTCCCCATCTACTGGCACCTAGGTGGTTCAGTGGATAGAGCGCTAGGCCTGCCACTTAAGCTAGTTTGCCTCAGTTTCCTCATGTGTAAAATGAGCTGGAGAAGAAGATGGCGAAACACCCCAGTATCTCTGCCAAAAAACCCTCAAATGGGGTCACAAAGAGTTGGACATGATTGAAAATGACTGAACAACAAAGCTGACTCCTATCAAGGTTCCAAAGTTTCCCCTATCTTTACAAATCATCTGCTTGTTCCAAGTATCCCTTAAGTTATTATCCTAGACACTCTCTTTACTTTCACTACCAAACTCCTAGAAAGTCAGTCAACATGTACCAGGCACTGTTCTAAGCACTGGGAACAAAAAGAAAGGCAAAAACTTGGTCCCCATCCCTCAAGAAATTCACATTCTAATGGAGGAGATAATCCAAATAACTAAGGGTATTCAAGATAAATCTAGTGAAAATGGGAAGGAATCTCTGAGATAAGCACAAGCATTGGGGTGTAGGGGGAAGGGGGTAGTGGTAGGGAAGAAGACCAGAAAACACCTCTCGAAGAAGATAGGACTTGAACTGAGTCTTGAAGGAGGTTAAGGAAGCCAGGAAGCACCTATACTCATAGCTTCTGCCAGCCCACCCACTTCATTCACCTTTGCAATCTGGCTTCTGATCTACTGGAAGTTCTTTCTTTCTTTCTTTTTTTTTTTTAAGTGAGGCAATTGGGGTTAAGTGACTTGCCCAGGGTCACACAGCTAGTAAGTGTTAAGTGTCTGAGGCCACATTTGAACTCAGGTACTCCTGACTCCAGGACCGGTGCTCTATCCACTGTGCCACCTAGCCGCCCCTGGAAGTTCTTTCTACAAAGTTACTGACCATCTCTTAGCTAACTCAACTTGACCATCTTGCGCAAAAGAAGACCGTTGTTCAGATGGGTGAGGACAATGATAACGGATGATGGAGAATAGAAACTCCTTGAACTTATTTGGCTTCTATTTTTTTTTTCTGCTAAAAAGAACAACCTTTGGACTGAAAAGGATCCAGCAAAAATGTACAGTGAGCAGTAGGAGAATACCTATCTTCCCTTGACTTCGAGTTACTAGACCTAGATAACTACATCCTGAGATAAAGGAAGGACTGATAAATGTGACCCCTAAACAGCTGCCAGTGGTCTTTGAAAGATCGTGAAGAATCACAGAAGTGCCACAGGAGGACAGGAGGCAGATGTTCTAGGGTTTTGTTTTGCTTTGTTTTTAAAGGAAGACAATAGACCCTGAAAACTATAGACCAATGAGCTGGACTTTGATTCCTGGGAAATTCTATCATGCATATTAAAGGGATGGTTAGTGAACATTTAGAGAAGGAAATGGTGAGGACAAAGTGTCAGCAGAGATCAAGCCAGATCAGGGTTCCTATACAGGTAGATTGAGGAAGGTTCTAATTGTAGTTTACCTAGAAAGGAATTTGATAGAAATTTCTTATGCTCTTCTTAAGGACAAGATAGAGAGATTAGGGTAGATGATGAAACAGGTGGATTCTGAATTGGTTGGATGACTGCATCTTCAAAGAGGCATTAATGTTATTTTAAGGAATACGTGGGCAGCTAGGTAATTCCATTGTGCACACAGTGCCGGACTGGAGTCAGGAAGACTCATCGTCCTGAGTTCAAGTCCATCCTCAGACACTTGCTAAGCTTTGAGACCCTGGGCAAGTCATTTATCCCTGTTTGCCTCAGTTTCCTTACCTGTAACATGAGCTGGAGAAGGAAAGGCAAACCACTCCAGTATCTTTGCCAAGAAAACCCCAAATGGGGTCACAGAGTCAGACATGACTGGAAAGCACAGAACAACAACAAAAATAATATCTACCTCACAGGCTTGTTGTGAGGATGAAATGAGATCATATGTGTAAAGTGCTTTGCATACTTTAACGCTCACTATTATTGTGATCTGTGTGTCGGTTATATATCCTCCAATCCTTCTTACGGGAACAGACTATTTTATATTTGATTCTATCCCCAGCACTTAACTGTGTGCATAGTAGGAGTCTAATAATTGTTGGTCAAATTGAATGGACTTGAACTGTGTCTTATGGAAGGTTAGAAATTAGGGTGATGCCAGATTGTGGGGGATAGCCTTGAATGCCAAGCTAAGGAGTTTGGACTTCTTCTAGAGAAAAAGTCAGATGCAGTTTATAAATTTGGAAGACGTTTCTGAGAGTCAAGCAGGGATAGACAGACTGTCAAACGTGGTGCCCCAAGGCATCTTTAACAATTCACAGCCCCTTTTCTGACAGGACAAGGCTGATTCATTACTATCCTGCCACTTTAAGAACACTTAAAATTCCTTTTTTCCCTTAAAAAAAAATGTTTAACTCCTTTGCTTCTGCGGCTGCCAGATTCTGGAGCCTGGGTTATGGATGGGGAGAGAGTCCAGGAACGGGAGCCAGGAGGGAGAGGGGAGGGCTGAGAAGAGTAAGGTGTAGCAAGCTCTTTGAGTAGAGGGAAGACAGGTTGTCTCTATAGGAGAAGGAAACGACAAAATTCAGAAGAGTAACTAGCAATTTTGCCACAGGCCAGCCCTATTTACACCCAATTAGGTAGGAACAAGGAAGTCAGAAGGGTATACTGCTGAGTGTATTGGATTTGCCATCAGAAGACTTGGTTCAAATGGTAGCTCGGGTGCTATGTGCCTGAGCTTGGGAACTTTCAGTTTCCCCATTTAGTTTTTTTGTTTTTGTTTTTTGCGGGGCAACAGGGGTTAAGTGACTTGCCCAGGGCCACACAGCTAGTAAGTGTCAAGTGTCTGAGGCCGGATTTGAACTCAGGTTTTCCTGAATCCAGGGCTGGTGCTTTATCCACTGCGGCACCTAGCCGCCCCCTAGTTTCTCCATTTGTAAAATGTGTTGGCCAGACTAGATATCCATCTCTAACTCTCGCACAAAGTCCTCTGATCCTGTGTGAACAGTGTCTGTCTCCTTAGCACTATGGTGCCTCTTGGCCTAGTTTGGTTTTGAGGCCGTGACAGGGCGTCACAGAAGGAAATGAAGACCGATCCCCATGCCGAAATTCCCTGGTTGCTGAGCAATGCATTTCAGTTACCAAGGTGTGGGGCTTGTGGGGCGGATTGATCAAACTAGGCCTATAAAGCAAATTGAATAATCTCGTGGCTCAGAACTATAAAATATAAGTATTATGCTCAAAAGCAGCGGACAAAGTAATAAAGATAGAGGGGGGCTGGGCGGGGGGGGTGCTGTAATGTTGGGCACTACCAGCCTGTTAAGGATTTATGCCCTGACTCACCCTTCAAGGCAGCCACTCTTTCAACAACATTTACTGAGCCCCTATTCTGGAATAATAGAGTAGAAAGCTGGGAAGGATCTAGAATGAAAAATGTCAGAGCTGGGAGGAACCTGAAGACAGATTGTTGGAGCTGGAAGGGACCATAGAACAAAGAGGGTTGGAAAACAGAATGTCAGGACACAGAATATAGAGGCTGGAAGTAAGCTTAGAACATGGAATGTCAGAGCTGGAAGAGATCTTAGAACACAGAGTTCAACCATAGAATATGAGTTGGAAGTAAGCTTAAAACATGGAATGTTAGAGCTGGAAGAGATCTTGGAACACAGAATCAGAAGATAGACTATAAGAGTTAGAAGTAAGCTTAGAACATGGAATGTCAGAGCTGGAAGAGATCTTGGAACACAGAGTCAGAACATAGAATATAAGACTAGGAAATAAGCTTAGAATATGAAATGTTAGAACTAAAAGGACCTTAGAAGTCATAGTGTTGGGAAATAGAATGTCAGGATACAGAATATCAAAACTGAAAGTAAGCTTAGAATGTGGAATGTCAGAGTTGTAAGAGCCCTTAAACATAAAAGTTAGAGCTTTAAAGGATCTTTAT
Source organism: Dromiciops gliroides (assembly GCF_019393635.1). NCBI lineage: Eukaryota > Metazoa > Chordata > Mammalia > Microbiotheria > Microbiotheriidae > Dromiciops > Dromiciops gliroides. Next base: position 702,232,504 of record NC_057861.1, on the reverse strand, counting down.
TTGAAAAGTGACTTGCCCAGGGTCACACAAGCTAGTAAGTGTCAAGTGTCTGAGACCGGACTTGAACTCAAGTCCTCCTGAATCCAGGGCTGGTGCTTTATCCACTACACCACCTAGCTGCCCCCAGAAAACTGAGGCAAATGGGTCACATGACCAGTAAGAGTCTGAGGCTAAATTTGAACTCAGGAAGACGAGTCTTCCTGATTCCAGGCCTGGCACTCTATCTACTGTACCACCCAGCCTTTCTTAAAAGGATTGTATAAAATATGTCCAGGGTATCCCAAGCGACTTTTAGAGGAAGCCTTTCCCCATTCCTCTCAATTCTAGTGCTTTCCATCTGTTGATTATTTTCAATTTATACTGTCTATACATATAAAATTTTTTTAAAGGATTCAATATATACTATAAATAGATATGGCAAAATTATATATATATATATACCATACAATGCTTTATATACTAAAATAAAATGTGCACATATACAGTAAACATACATTAAATATATACTATAAAAGTAAACTCTTATTTGTACAAAGTTAGCATATGCTGCCTCTCTCATTAGATGATGAGTCCCTCAAAGGCAGAAATTGTCTTTTGCCCTCTTTTGTATCTCTGGTGCTTAGCATAGTGCTTGGCACACAACAGGGGCTTAATAAATGCTAGTTGATTGATTTTTGGAATACCCTATACAATGTTGAGACTATAAGGGACCTTAGCTAATATCTGATCTACCTCCCTCATCCTAGAGATGAAGAAATTGGAGCCCACCAGAGAGACAGGCATAACAACAACAATAACAACAATAACTAGCATTTATGTAGTATCTAATTTTATTTTTACAACCATCCTGTGAGGTATTGTGCTATTATTATTATTGTGCCATCATATATCATATATAATGGCACAATAATAATAATACATACATATATATGTGTGTGTGTGTGCTATTATTGCCACCATTTTACAGATGAAAAAACTGAGGCAGACAAAGTTTAAGTGACTTGTTCAGAGTTACACAGCTGAATTTGAACTAAGGTCTTCCTGACTCCAGAACATAGTTTTCTGTAGAGTAGAAATAGAGCTCTATCCATCATACTACTTAGATGCCTCTTCTCAAGAATTGGAAATCAAGGGGATGCCCCTCAATTGGGGAATGGCTAAACAAGTTGTGGTATATGAATATAATGGAATACTATTGTGCTGTAAGAAATGATGATCAGACAGATTTCAGAAAAACTTGGACTTAAATGAACTGATGCAAAGTGAAGTGAGCAGAACCAGGAGAACATTGTACACAGTAAGAGCAACATTGTACAATGATCACCTGTGAATGACTTAGCTATTTTCATCAGTAGAATGATGCAAGATAAGCCCAAAAGACTCATGATGGAAAATTCTATCTGCCTCTAGAGAAAAAACTGATAGAGTCTGAGTGCAGATTGAAGCATACTATTTTTACTTTATTTTTTCTGTGGATTTTTTTTCTTTTGGTCTGTTTCTTCCTTCACAACATGACTAATATGGAAATATGTTTTACATGATTGTAACCCATATCAAATGGCTTACTAAGGGAGGGGGCAGGAGAGGGAGGAAGGGAGAAAATTTGGAACTCAAAAATGTTTTTAATTGAATGTTGAAATTTGTCTTTACATTTAATTGGGAAGGGGGAATACTATTTGGGGGGGGGGAAGATGCCTTTTTCCCAAGGTGCTCAGTTAGTAAGGAGCAGAATTAGCTAAAGTAATATTCCTTAGGCACAGATCTGATCATGGGACCTTCTTGCTTAACCACCTCTATTGGCTTCTTACTACTTTTAGGGTAAAATATAAACTCTGCTTTTTAGCTTTTAAAGACTTCCAGAAGTTGCCATGATATTTGTGGCTCAAAGTGTACTCCCTCTTCATCCCCAAGATTCAATCCCTCCTTTCCTTTGAGAAGCAGCTCAGACACCTTTCTTTCTTTTCTTTTCTTTTTTTTTTTTTTTTGGTGGGGCAATGAGGATTAAGTGACTTGCCCAGGGTCACACAGCTAGTAAGTGTCAAGTGTCTGAGGTCAGATTTGAACTCAGGTCCTCTTGAATCCAGGGCTGGTGCTTTATCCACTGTGCCACCTAGCTTCCCCTCAGATACCTTCTTTCTGCAGAAAGATCCCTTCAGCTGCTGATGCTGCCCTTCCCAGGCTACTTTGTATTTAACCATGTTGTATGTGTTTGTATTGATTCTCTTTACATTTAGCCTGGACATTCTTATATTTGTACTAGTCTCCCCGCTTTAGAATGTAAACCCCTTGTTAGTGGGGATTCTTTCATCCTCTGTACTTGTCCACCCATAACCGAGCAGAGGTCTGGGCATGCACTAATCAGTTCTTGTTGACTGACTGATTGACTGATTGGACTGACCCTTAAACCCATCCGCTGAGTCCAATGTTCTTTCCATTGCTATAAAGAGCAAAGCTTCTTAAACTGTGATCGAGTAACTGAATGTGTGGGGAGAGGTCATGAAAAATTTGGTAGTAAATGTTTTACCTTTGTACCCATTTTATACCTATTTTATATACCTATGTCCCTGGAGTTGGATAAAAATTTCTTGGGTGAAAAGAGGTCATGAGTGGAAAAAGTGAAATGTACTGTATACAAAATAACAGCAATATTGTAAGATGATCTGCTGCGAACGACTTAGTTATTTTCAGCAATACAATGATCCAAGACAACTTTGAAGGACTTATAAAAATGCAATCCATCTACAGAGAAAGAGCTGATGGTTCTGAATACAGATGGAAGTATATTTTGTTGTTGTTGTTATTGTTAGTTCCTTTTTCTAAAGTTTTTTTTGTCTGCTATGTTTTGCATGACTGCACATGTATAACATTTTGAATTGCTTGAGTTCTTAAGGGGGGATAGGGAGGAAGGAAGAGAATTTGGAACACAAAGTTTTAAAAATCGATGTTACAATTTATTTTTACATGTAAGGTGGGGAGAATTTTAAATAAATAAATAAAAAAATAAGCAGTGCTGATGTAGAGAACTGGGGCTGGGTAGAGACTGGAATGAGGAAGGGAAGGAACCTTGGAGATAAACATATATTTTGGAAAATAAAATTCAATTAAAAAAAAACAACAAGGCATGAGCCCATGCCTTCTGGGCACTCAAAGTCTGGAAGTGAAAGACAACTATTCTCTTTTTTTTTTTTTTAGTGAGGCAATTGGGGTTAAGTGACTTGCCCAGGGTCACAGCTAGTAAGTGTTGAGTGTCTGAGGCCAGACTTGAACTCAGGTACTCCTGACTCCAGGGCCAGTGCTCTATGCACTATGCCATCTAGCTGCCCCAAGACAACTATTCTCAACAACACAATGATCCAAGACAATCCCAAAGGACTATTGATGAAACATACCATCCACCTCCAAAGAAAGAACTGATATTGATGGAACACAGACTGAAGTATGCTATTTTTCACTTTCTTTCATTTTTTTTCTTTTGCTCAATTTTTCTTATACAAAATTACTAATATGGTCATGTTTTACAGGATTGCAAAGAAAAAAACAACAAAGGATCCATCAACCAATCAACCTTTATAAAGCACCTACTATGTGCTAGGCACTGTGCTAAATGCTGGATCAGGCAAAACTCCATGGAGGAAATGGTATTGGAACAGATAAGAGTAGGAAGGGGGTGCCCAGGTGTGGAAGGAAAATGGGATTAAATACAATGATGGAGACGTTAGCTGATATGGCATCTTCAGAGAACATGGGGTAGGCATGGAGAGATAAGTTTGCTTAAAGCATGTGCATGAATCATGAATGTGGTATTTTGGGACCGTAAGAGCTCTATGGGATAGCTGGGTGGCAAAGTGGATAAAGAACCAGCCCTGGATTCAGGAGGACCTGAGTTCAAATATGGTCTCAGACACTTGACACTTACTAGCTGTGTGACCCTGGGCAAGTCACCTAACCTCAGCCTCAGTTGTCTCACCTGTAAAATGATGGGGTTGACCCTGTAGGTCTTTTCCATGTCTAAATGTATCAGCTCTGATCCTATCATTTTCTGATTCTAAGACCAGTGCACTTCCCACTGCCCCACATTGTAGAGGAGGAAATCAGACATTCTTCATCATTGCGAATGCAAGTCTGTGCTTTTCAGAGGAAGGACCCCAGCAATGGGGATGTCAGCAAACTCGGGTTCCAGTGCCCCCTTTGCCATTGGCTCATCGGGCAGCTTTTCTGAAAACACATTTGCTTTTCCCCAGAAACCAGGCTGGGATTTTTAATTTAGCAGAAATATTTGGATGTCATTTCCCCTCTCTGGTTCTCAGTTTCACGTTCTGTCCAAGGTTGTGGTGACGGTGGGGGAAGGGGGGAGCACTTGACAAGTTGATATCCAAGGTTCCTTCCAGCTCTAATTTGGTTCTCCCTCCTGCTCCAATTAACTCAATCTTTCCCCCTCTTAAATCACAGCCCTCTATCCACTCCTCCATCCTTCACACACTTCTAAAAATTGGCTCCCACTGACAATGGATTTTCTAAAAACTCATTCGTTTTTCCCCAGAGGCCAATGCACCTTCATCCTCAGATTTTTTAAAAATAGATTTTTTTTTTCCTGGAGTGGTGCTCCAATTAAACTCAGAGAAACCATTTACTCTATATGCAAGCTCCATTCTGATCTTCTTAAAAGAGCGGCCCTAAAACGTTCCCATTTTGCTTGACTTTTTGCTCTCTAGACTATACCTTGTCCTCCCCCATCCTTCAGTGTCTCGTGCCGCCCCCCCCCATCCCCATTTCTCTTCTGTCTTCCTTGGGGTGGAATATTTTCCTTTTCTCTTAATAGCCAGTTTCATGCCATTGAGCATGGGATGCCATCGGACAATTCACATCCTGATAAATTAAACTCCCTCTCCCTGCTCTATCTCGACATTCGAATCCCCCTCCTCACTCTCAGATAGACTCCTGCTGCTCTTGTCCATGTCTCCCAGGAATGTTCTGCATTCTGAAAGCAGGGGGCAAGTAAAAAGAGCTCTGGACTGGAAGTCAGAAGGCTTTGTCTTCCATCTCTGCCACTTAGCAACTGTGTGTCCTTGGCTGGTTCACATCTCCCTGAGTCTTAATCATCTCACTTGTACAATGGGGAGTATGGTGGATTACAGGGTCTCTAAGGTCCCTTCTAGTCTGGGGCAGCTGGGTGGCACAGTGAATAGAATGCCAGGCCTAGAGATACTTATTAACTGTGTGACCCTGGGTGAGTCACTTAATCTTATTTTCCTCAGTTTCCTCATTTGTCAAATGAGCTGGAGAAGAAAAGGACAAACCACTCTGCTATCTTTGACAAGAAAACCCCAAAGGGGGTCACACAGAGTTGGACATGACTGAAACAACTGAACAACTGGTCCCTTCTAAGTCTAGCCCTTTGTGTTCTAAGGTTCCCTCCGTTTCTGACATTCTGTGTTCTGTGGCCCCTCCTAGCTGTGACACCCCATGTTCCAAGGTTATAGCTGTAAGAGAGGTTAAAGACAATTATCTCTCGAGGTCCAGCATCTGTAGCATCTGTTCTCCCTTTTTTTATTCCCACTGTGACCCTTTAAATAGTCCTATTCCTTTTCTTTTCTTTTCTTTTTTTTTGGGGGGGGGCAGGGCAATGAGGGTTAAGTGACTTGCCCAGAGTCACACAGCTAATAAGTGTCAAGTGTTTGAGGCTGGATTTGAACTCAGGTCCTCCTGAATCCAAGGGTAGTGCTTTATCCACTGCACCACCTAGCTGCCCCCCTATTTCTTTTCATTTGAACACTTTTGCCCCTCATCTGATCACTTCCCTCTCAGTCCTTCATAGTAATGTCAGAAGAATCTTCCTTATCTAGAAATCTGGTCATTCATTCACTCACTAAACATTGATTGAGCACCTATGGTATGCAAAGCACTGGGATGGGTTCTGGCCCCATTACAAAGTTTAGATAAGACATACCCACCCCCACAGCCTCCCAGCTTCCAATCCTGTAGAGAGATAAGATACCACAGAGAGCCATAATACATGAAATGCACTGGGTCAGTGCTTTGTGAAGTCTGAAAAGGAAAGTCAGCACTTACTAAGGGGTAACAGATGAAGAAAAAGAATAACTCACATTTATAGGGTACCTACTATGTTCCAGGCATTGTGCTGAGAGCTTTACAAATATTTCATTTGATCCTCACAACAACCCTGCAAAGCAGGTGTTATTATTGTCTCCATTTAGCAGTGGAGGAAACTGAGACAGAAAGAGGTTAAGCAATTTGCCTAGACTTAATAGGAAATGTCTGAGGCTGGATTTGAACTCGGGTCTATCCTGACTCCAGACCCAGTGTTCTATCCACTGCACCACCTAGCTGCCCAACATTCAGGATATAGGAAATATTATGAAAGGTACAAAAGCAGAGGAGCACAGTGTATGTTAGAGATCATTGGTTTATTTAGAAAGTATTACATAAGGGGGCAGCTAGGTGGCGCAGTGGACAAAGTACCAGCCTTGGATTCAGGAGGACCCGAGTTCAGATCTGGCCTCAGACACTTGACACTTACTAGCTGTGTGACCCTGGGCAAGTCACTTAACCCTCATTGCCCCACAAAAACAAACAAACAACAGAAAACAATAGAAAGTATTATATAGAAGAAAGTAATGTGAGGTAAATCTGGAAGGAATGATGGGACTAAATTGGGCAGGGCCTTGAATGTCAGGCTAGGGAATATGAACTTTACTTGACAGGCAGTGGAGAGTGGCATGATCAGATCTGCTTTTGAGAGTGATTATTCAGGATGAATTGGCACAGAGAGAGAGTGAAGGGTGGACCTGTTAGGAGGCAACTGTGGTCACTCAAGCAGATGATTATTAGGGCTGGAGAAGTGGGAGTAGAAAGTCAGTCCAGTTGTCAGCACTCGGTAACTGACTTGGATATGGGAACTGAGGGAGAGCCAGTAAGCCAGGATGTTTCAAGAATAACGCCAAGGTCTCAAACATAGGAGACAGGGTGAATGGCTGAGCCACAGAGACAGTGAATGCAGAAGGGACAGATTACAAGGGGGCATAATGACTTAGGTTTTAAACCCACTGCAGTCTCTATCTTCTTCATTATATATTCAGGGAGGGGGAAGAGGGAGCTATACAGAGGGAAATTTAGGATACGTAAAACCAAAGTTATCAATAAAAATTATTCTTAAAAAAGAAAATGTGACCTGAGCTCAGAAGATGGGTCAGCACTGGAGTTGCAGGTTTAGAGAGAGAGACAGAGACAGAGACAGAGACACAGAGAGAGAAACAGAGAGACATAGAAACACACAGAGAGAGACAGAGAAACAGACAGAGACAGAGACACAGTTTTCATGGGAAACATCCATGAAAAGAAGATGAGGAGGATTTACTGGTTTGGTCTTTGAACCTCTGAAAGCCAAGGGAAAAGAATATTCAGTGTCAGGGATGGGGGGGGGTGGAGAGTCAATAGCATTTGACACTATAGGGGATCAGGGAGATGACTGGCAGAAAAGGGTCCTTGGATTTGGAAGTTAGGAAGTTATTAGCCTCCTCAGAGAGCTTAGTGAATGCTTATTGAAATGAATAACATGATGGCTTGAGATTTGTGATCATTGGAACAAAGGATGGGTTGAAGTTTATCCTTCTTGATGTTTGCAATCCTTTAAAAGGATCTTGCAAGATTTGTAAGACCCTTTGATTCAGTTGAGTTCTACCTCCACACTATGCTTGCAATTCCCATTGCTGTCACTAGGTGGTAGTGCTGCTGGCTTAAATAGTTCAGGACCAGTGTGTCCATATGCTCAAGGGACAGATGGATGATGCTCAGAGATAAAAATATGGGCATTGTATTTGATTTTTCTAGAAAATTACAGAAAAAAGAACTATAGCCATTTCCCATGTTAACTTATGGTATACAGAAAATACAGCCATGCTGGGTTCACCACCAGTCAGGCATTGGCCTTGGGGACATTTTGTGATTTTGTGTGTGTGTGTGTGTGTGTGTGTGTGTGTGTGTGTGTGTTAGGGGGGACTTCCCAATCTGCTTCTCTATCATTGGCCTCAGGGGTCCTGGTCAGGGCAGGGTCTGTTTTTAGGTTGGCCTTGCCTGAGGTCAGGTGTAAAGAAAGACAAGACACAGGAGTCAGACATAACTATCTATTGACACTGAAATGGAGGCTTGTTCTAAAATGCATTACTCGGGGCAGCTAGGTGGTGTAGTGGATAAAGCACCGGCCCTGGAGTCAGGAGGACCTGAGTTCAAATCCAGCCTCAGACACTTAATACTTACTAGCTGTGTGACCCTGGGCAAGTCACTTAACCCCAATTGCCTTACCGAAAAAAAAATAAAATAAAATGCATTACTCATGTCAAGAAAGGAAAATATTATTTAGCCTTCCTCTCTCTTGCCGCCACATGGATGATGATTTTTTTTCACTTACAGTAATTCACAAAGAAAATCTATTAAGACAGAGGGGTTGCTATTTGTACTGATGGAGAGAGCATCCACCCTAATCTTTTGAAGTGTATTGATTAAACTCTAATTATCTACATTTGCATATTAAAATTAGATTAATACATTTCTTAAGTGTTTACTATGTTCCAGGCACCAGGCTAAGCAGGGAGGATCCAAATACAAGCAAGACAGTCCCTGCCTTCAAGGAACTTACATTCTTATGGGTAGAAGAAGGGTGCTAAGAGCAATAGTATTTGAAGCAAGTCTTCCAGAAACAGAACCATCTACACACAAGCTGGTGCTTTATGACTAACAGTTTTTTTTAAATCTCTGTTTATCTCTGGAGTCCTCTCAACAGATGCATTGGAGCGACCAGGTCCTACATAGATATGTGGATAAACAGTGAGCTGGGGACCAGAATTAATGCTTTACATTTTTCTTTTTTATTATGACCTTAACAATCCTCAACAAGCACAAATATTTCAATATACAAAGAAGAATTTTTTAAATGATGATAATACATGAAACTGGGAACTTGTTACATGGTCTGCTTTTTTAAAAGTGTATATTAAATTTAATAAGGCAATAACAAAATTGCCCTGTTTATTTGTATCCCCCTTTGAATTTCTTTTTATTTTCTTCCGTGTATTTTTATGCTTGTTTTATTGATACCCTTTTTCTTTCTTTCTTTTATCACTATCACTACCTACTAATTCATGACCCATCTCCCTGCCCTTCCTCCCCCCCATTCCCAGAAATAGGACCCAGAATTCAATGGGAGAAGAGCAGACTGGATTACCTCTTGGAAATTCAGTGCTTTTGATGACCTTGAAACAAAGGCCCATCTTTTTAACCATATTCTGTGTGTGCCAAGTGCAGAACACAACAGTCTTCAATGAATTAGAGTTGAGGGCCACCCAAAGAGCAATGGAGAGGTCCATAATGGACTGTGACATATTGCCAATGGAAACTTAAATGGGGAAAGTGGCATAAAGGACATCATCAGAGAGGTACATGACAGAAAAGGTCGGGCTGGCCAGGAGGAAGAATGAGGAATAACAAGGGGACAATCTGAATGTTTTATGAGATCCACACAATGTCAAGAGCTCTAGAGGAAGTCCCCCTAGCATGGTGAGTGGGCCTCCTGGGGAGAGTTTATGGGAAGACATGAACAGGAGTCAGTGTGTCTGGGCTCTGAGCTGAGTCATGCAGGGGAATACCATCATGGGAGCGATGTATCATGGACATCATGTGTCCGTCAAAAGTAGAAGTATCAAAATCTTTTCCAGTCTCTTGTCCTACCATTTTATCACCCTTCTTAACTAGCACTTATACTTTCTATCATCTCTGTCTGTCTGTATCTATCTTCATCTCTCTATCATCTATTTCTATCATCTTTCTCTACCACCTATCTCTCTCTATCATCTCTCTCTATTATCTCTATCATCTCTCTATCATCTCTGTCTCTATCATCTATCTCTATCTCTCTACCACCTATCTCTCTATCATCTATCTCTATTATCTCTCTATCATCTCTATCATCTTTATCATATCTCTATCTTTATCTCTCTATCATCTATCTTTCTATCTCAGCCACAAAAGGGTTTTGTAGGGACCTAAACATCCCCTAAACTGTATGCTACCTCCTTGATTCTGAATGATGAAATGTCTCGCTTTGTATAACAATATGATAACGTTCCACAGCTCCCCCTCATTCCTCCTAAACTTATTTTTCATCTTCACTGCATTCTTCATTCCCTCTATTCTATCCTGTTCTCATGGACTAGCGTCCCTGCTTTAACCTTACTTTCTTCTCAGTTTTTACACTGAGGTCGATCAGTTCGGCTATATGCTGAACTCCCTTATCATGGGATCACAAAATTGAAGCTGGAATGGACTTTACAAGCCAACTAGTCCAACTCCTTAACTTTACAGATGAAGAAACTGAGGCTTAGAGGTTAAGTGACTTTCCCAGGGTCATAGAGCTAGTGCTGGGCAGAAATAGAACATAGGTCTTCTTGACTCCAAGTCTACTGGGCTGCCTAGTTGCCACCAATCATGTAGTATCAACCAAAATTTGAACTAAGGTATGCTGACTCCTTTCCCCCCTTATTCCCCTACCTGTCACCTTGATAGCCTTCCATCCTGTGACATCCCCCCTCACTTGTGTGACTTCTTTGCCCATACTCAGAGCCGATGAAGGCCATTGGGTAAAGGAACACCACTGTGTCAAAGCTCACTGCAAAGTCATGTTATCAGATCCCAACTGGGCCCTTATTGCTGCATAGGAAAACCGAGAATCTTCCTTGTTTGTCTCTCTGTCCAGCTCCCCTCGGGGGCCAAGTCACTCTTTTCTTCTCTCCTGAAGCCTCTGTCACCATCTTCTTACCTCTCCCTCTCATCAAGAGGACCCCAGGTCATTTGTAGTGAGCATCCCACTGTTCTCTGTTCCATACCTTAAAAGCTTTCTATACCTCAATCCATTCTTTCTTCCTTGCCTCCCATTTTTGAGGAAGAGGTGGTCATTTTCCTTGTCAAAGTTAGCCCCTCTCACCGAATGAGACCTTGATCTCATCCCCTTCTGTTTCTTCCAGGAGCTAGTCCCATCAATTATTCTCTTCCCACCCCCTTCTCCTTCCTTTCTCCCTTGTGCTCTCCCATATTAAATTTCTCCTTATCTACGGCTGCCTCCAAACAGGCTCAGGTCGGCTCCATCCTTTAAAAACCTTCACTTGACCCTGCCAAATCCTCAAGCGATCATCCTATGTCTCGCTTCCTTTTTGGAGCCAAACTCCTAGAAAAAAATTGTCTGCGTTCACTGCCTTCACCTTCTCACCTCCCACCCCCCAAATCCTTGCAACCTAACTGCTGATCTCACCGCTTCAGCAATCAATCAATCAACAGATATTTATTAAGGCCTCTTATCTGCCAGGAATTGAACTAGATGTTGAGGCTATAAATACAAAGAATTAAATGATCTCTGCTCACAAACGATCAATAATCACTTATGAAACACCCACTAAGTGTCAGGCACCACCCTAGATGCTTCAGATACAAAGGGGGGCAAAAAGACAAATCTTACCCTCAAGGACCTTATGATCTTACGATGAGCTTGAACTCTAATGAGTTAGTTCTTAACCCATTCTAATGGGTTGAATTAATGTTAAAAAACGTATAGCATAAATCAGAAGTTAAATACACATATGTATACATGCATACATATGTCTATACCTACATTCATATCCACACCCACAAATACATACACATGTTTATACACACACACACACACACAAACAAACATACCTGGTGTCTCAGAAGTCTTAGTTCAGTTTTAAGCTTTAAAATTTAAACATACAAGTGCTTGAGTGTGTACCCACCCACATACATATACATACAATAGTTACAAATAAGGTAGTTTGTAAGGATGCATACCAGCAGTTGGGAGGGATCAGCGATCAAAGGTTTCATGCAGAAGATGGCATTTTAGCCAAATCTTAAAGGAAGAGAGGGTCTCAGAAAAAAAGAGGGAGTGTCTTCAAGGCTTGGGGGACCAGCCATTGCAGAGGAACAGAAATAAAGACAGAAAACTACTCTCTCCAAGGTCACCAACAATCTCTCAGCGGCTAAATGTGCTGGCCTAATCTCCATTTTAGGTTCCTTGACCTCCTCTGTAGCTTCTGACCCTGTGGACCACTCTCTCCTCCTGAACACTTTATTTTTCCTTGACTTCCAGGATACTTCTGTCTCTTGGTCTTCCTGTTCATCTGATCAGTTCTTAATGTCCTTTGCTGGATCATTATCCATCTCCTCACTATCAGACCCTCCCCCCCCCCATGTCCATCTCGGGCCCTGTTCTCGTCTCTCTCTTTATTCTCTCATTAGCTTCCAGGCATCAAAATATGATGGATACACAGATGGCTCCTAAAGGTATATATTCAGCCCTTATCTCTCCCCTGAAACCCATTCATGCACCATCACTTACTCCCTTGATATCTCTTCCTGGGTATCCTGTTGACACCTTGAACTCAACATATGCGAGATGGAACTCATTATCTTGTATGACCTGCCCTTCCACTAAACTTGCCTATTGCTGTTGATAGTGGTCCCATACTCTCAGTCACTCAGCTTCATGACCTCAGGGGTTATCCTTGACCCTTGCCTCCCCTCCCCCATTTAAATCAATTAAAAAACTTTTTAGATTCAATTTCTACAACATCTTTCCTATCTGTCCCCTCCCCCCAACCATTAGCCTAGTTCTGACCTTCATCTCCTCTTGTCCAGACCTAATTAGTCTACCTGCTTCTACAGCTAGGTCCCAATTAGTGTATATCTCATGTATTTTAAAAATCTGGTAATTGGTTACAGTCCAAAGGAAATGTACATTGAGAACTTGAATAATGCCACCATTTTGCTAGATTCACACCAACGGGGACCTAGCAGCCCTTTCTGCAATCCATTCTTTACTTGCTCCCCAAACATTGGTACCTGCTTACTAATCGTCAGTGGCTCCCTATTGCCTAGAAGACGAAATAGGAACTGTTTGGTTATTGCTGTCCGCAATCTGGTCCTCACCTACTTTTCCAGTCTTATTTCAATTCACTCTCTTGCACCAGCTCTTCATTCTGGCCAAACCAGACTTCTTCTGACTTCCCTGAACTTGGCTGCCTTTCCTGCCTCCAGGCACAAACCACATCCCATGCCTGGTATTCCCTCCTTCCTCATTTCCTCAATTCAGAAGCTTTAGCTTCCTTGAAGACACAGCTCCCACTTTCCCTGATATAGGGAATTGGTAGAGCTTTCACCCTCTTTGTTTCCCTACTGTACTGATATGTCAACACCTCACATCCTGCCTGGAAGAACAGGGGCCCCTTGAAGGCAGGGGCTGTTTTGCTTGTGTCTCTAGGGTCTGGCAACATACCTTTTCTAGAGTAGGTGCTTCATAAATGTGATTGAATTGAATTGGCTTGATGCCAGCATGGAGACCAAAATGAGCTAAGGAGGATTTTCTTCCCCATTCTATAAATGGGAAAAACAAAAGACAAAACCTACCACAGAGAGAAGAAATAAGACCCTCCTAAAAGATCCTGTCTTCATCCCACAAAACCCAAATCATTGAATTTTTCTAGAAGGCTTTTGGGCCTGGAATGATCCTACCTTACTCTATGATTGCTGATGGACCAGGAAGTGAATCAGAGTTTTGGCCAGAGAGGAGGGGGAAAAATGCTTCTTTTGTCCCCACCCTAAAGGTGCAAAACATTTTCACACCTGGTGGTCCTCTCATTCTTCCCACCTGGACTATTGCAACAGGACATTGTTCACCCTGTCTCGAGTTGCTCCTCTCTCCAATTTGCCTCTACACACCTGCCTTCCAAAGGGATTTTCCTAAAGCATGGGTCACTCCCTCCCCCTTCACACCCCCTACTCAATAACCCCCAGTGGCTAATTGCTGCCTCTAGGATCAGATATAAAGTGCTCTGGCATTTAAAATTCTTCTCAACAGGGTCTCTCCCTCCCTTTTCAGTTTTCTTTTCATTTGTTCCCTTCTACACACTAGCCAGCTTGCTGGTAGCGACACAAATATACATAACGATCCATCTCCGCTATCTTGCCTAACTCCCCTGTGCCTATCTAAGTCACATAGAATCTTCCCAACTCAGCTCAAACTCTGCCTTCTGTAGGAGACCTTTTCTAGTTCTCCCTCCAACCCCCACTTTGAGTGCCTTCTCCCTAAGGGTACTTTCCATCTCCGATGGATGGATCTGGATGTATCTATTTCTATACATGGTTTTTAGACTTTAGAATACATGCTCCCGGAGCTCTATTTTTGCCTTTTCTTTTATATCTCCAATATTTAGCACAGCACTTGGCATATAATAAAAGCTTAATAAAGGACTGTTGGTGGATTGAATAAATAAACTAGCCCTTGACCTCAAGGTACTTTTAATTAAATCTAAACTTCACAGCAATTCTATGAGTTGGGTAGAAGTGATTTTATCATCTCCATTTGTCAGATTAGGAAATTGAGGCTTAAAGGATTTAAATTACTTCCCTTTGGTCTCATAGTGAGTTGGGACTAGACTGAAGACTTCTGATTCCTGGTCCAGTGCATTGTCCAAGAATAGTCTGCCCATTATGGAAAGGGTCACTTGGTTCTCTCATCACTGGCTCATGCATTTCCTTGACTTTTCCTTCCCAGTTCCAGGCTTCTGAATTTCCATCTGTCCATTAAAACTCTTTTCAGATTTGACCTCCTCTAAAGAGCCATAGTGATGATCCCTCTACCTCCTTACCCTTAGTCAGTAATGACCTTTCTTTCCTTGGAGATCACACAGGACTTTGCTTGTACCTCTCATGAACTTAGGATCCATTATTATGTTTTCAGTTATCTTTGTGAGACCCTCATTTCCCTAATTGATGATCTGCTCCACAAGAGCAGGAGCCGTGTCTTAGCTATACTTTGTGTACCTCCAAGTGAAAAGAATGGGACTTTGCACTCAAAAGGTGTTTAATAAATGCAGGCTAAATTGAATTGAATTCTTGGCCTAAAGTAAGGCAACTCAACCCTTTGGTTTTTGCTGTGTTACCCTCCAATGGACCTTTGTGGGGACCATCACATGCTATACACTGCCACTCTGGCTCCTGAGCTCTCCTTATTACTTGTCCATTTGATGCAGTGATTTCAGGTTCTTTGAGCATCCTTTTCAAAGGAGACTTTGCCTGGCAACAGTTGCTATGCAAAATTCATAATTAATGAAGATTTCAGGGTTATGGACTTTAAAAAATCATTATGTGTTGAGGACCCAGCAGAGCTGTATGGGAGCTGGGTGGAAAGGAGGTGGGAAGGTCCTCAGAATGATTTTAATGTAGAGAGAGGCACAAGCCTGTACCCTGTGGTTCCAGGAGTAGATGGAAGGAAAGGCATTTCCATTTGGTATGCTGTTGGGCCACTGACACCCATTCAAGATGAAAGGGCTTTCACCAGCTACCAAACTAAGTATAAGCACCTGTCTACCAGCAATCAAAGCTCTATTGTAGGGCTGGGGCCAATTCCAGGTCTTAGTCTATCCCAAATTGGCCAGTTCTCTACAAAATCAGCATCCCATCTCCATTTCCTCTTAATGGGCTGGAGACTTACAGATGCAGTAACTATCACATCCCTAATACAGACAATCATAGAATCCTACCATGGTTCTTTTTGGCTTCCAATCTATGGTTCTACAATCCTAAAACAGAATGTCAGAGGTGGCAGGTGTCTTTAAAGCATGGAATGTTAGCACTGAGAAGAACCATACAGCACAGAATGGTGAGAATTGGGAAAGAACTGCAGAATAGAACATATCAGAGCTGAAAATAATTCTGGAACATAGAATGTCAGAGTTGGGAGGAGCCTTAGGACATCAAATGTCAGAGGTGGAATAAATCTTAGAACACTGAATGTCAAAGGTGGAAAGGACCTTAGAACAACTCCATTTATCAGAACATGAATAGGAATGAAGGAGGTGAATTGTGGGAGCAATCCAGGGTTTGGATTTGATAAAGAATGCATAGTGATAGAACAAAGGAGCAAGGAATTTGAGGGTAGAAGATTGTATAGAGTTGAATTAGTTTCTTAAGGGGTCAAGATTGGGGAAAGAAAAGAATGTGACAGAGTAAGGATGGCCTGGGAAATTACTGACAGGTGGGAGGATGAAAAGACACAGTGAGGATAGAGAATAGGTAAGAGGAGAAAAACATAGAGAGAAATAGAATGAAAGATGACAGAATTTCCAAATTCTTGATCCTAGGGTGGAACACACTTGTGGGTATTGGCAAGATTATAGATGTGGCCATCCCTGAGTACAATTTTGGTGGAGTGGAGAAGTTGTTCATGAGAGCTGAATAGATTGAGGGGGTGGGAGGTTAGGATGTTTACGAGAACAAGTATATTAAAATCCCCAAGTAAGAGGATAGAAGTTAAAGGAGGAGAGGAAGATGATCATCCTGATGGTCTGATATGGTCTCATTATTCTGAAGAGAACATTGAGAAGATCCGAGTGAACAGGAGGGATTTATTATGAAAGGGAACACACATGAGCTCCGTCCTATAGGAGAGATGACTAGCACTAGATGGCTCACATCTATGTGACAAATACTCATGTTTTTGTAGACCAAAAGCTCAGTATGAATCAATAGTGTGGCTTGGTATCCCCCAACAGTAATGTAATCAGTTCTACTATGAGATACGCTTTCCATAATGGGGAAGAGAATAGTCCCAGGGTACTCTGCCCTGGTCATGCCACATCTGGAACACTCAGTTTAGCTTTTGACACTATATCTTAGAAAAGATATTTTCATTTTTAGAGAAGGACAACCAGGTTGTTGGGAGGCCTGGAGGCCATTTCATATGTGGACTCGTCAAAGGAAGTGGGCTGTTTAGCCTAGAAAAGAAAAAAATTAGTGGGGCTAATACAGTTCTCTTCAAGTATTTGAAGGTTATGAAATGGAAGAGAGATTAGATTTGTTCTACTTGGTGCTCTAAGATCCCTTCCACAACTCTTAATTCAATGTTCTAAGAACATTGGTAAAAGTAGGAAAAGTAGCTAGAAGTTGTAAAGGCAGATTTCGACTGATCAAAAGGAAAAACTCCATAACCATTAGAGCCATACAAAGTGGAATGGGCTATCTTATCTCAGGAGGATGTGACCGTCTTCATCGTTAGAGGTTTTCTAGCATAGGTTGGGTGGTTACTTGTTGGGGAGTTTTGCTCAGGGACTATAGATGGCCTCTTATCACTCTCAGATTTTTTTCTATAACACTTCCCTTTTCCTCACCTATTTCCTCCACCAATGAGGGGA